>NC_091755.1:48447484-48793734 GCF_043380555.1 Nothobranchius furzeri | reverse complement strand
ATGTATGATGGATTTACACTTTTTCATCACACTTACTAATGTATGATGACTTTACACCTTTTTCATCATACTTACTAATTGTCACTAATGTATGATTATTTTATACATTTTAATCACACTAATGTATGATGATTGTATACATAATAATCACACTTACTAATGTATTATGATATGATACATTTTATTCACACTTACTAATGTACGTTGATTTTATACATTTTATTTACAATTACTAATGTACGATGATTTTATACATTTTATTCACACTTACTAATGTATGATGGATTTACACTTTTTCATCACACTTACTAATGTAAAATGGATTTACACTTTTTCATCACACTTGCTAATGTATGATGACTTTACACCTTTTTCATCATACTTACTAATTGTCACTAATTTATGTTGATTTTATACATTTTATTCACACTTTTTAATATATAATGATTTTATACATTTTATTCACACTTACTAATGTATGATGGATTTACACTTTTTCATCACACTTGCTAATTTAAAATGGATTTACACTTTTTCATCACACTTGCTAATGTATGCTGACTTTACACCTTTTTCATCACACTTACTAATTGTCACTAATGTACGATGATTTTATACATTTTATTCACACTTACTAATGTATAATGATTTGATACATTTTATTCACACTTACTAATGTAAAATGGATTTACACTTTTTATTCACACTTACTAATGTATGATGGGTTTACACTTTTTTATCACACTTACTAATGTATGATTATTTTACACATTTTAATCACACTAATGTATGATGATTGTATACATAATAATCACACTTACTAATGTATTATGATACATTTTATTCACACTTACTAATGTACGATGATTTTATACATTTTATTCACACTTACTAATGTATGATGGATTTACACTTTTTCATCACACTTACTAATGTAAAATGGATTTACACTTTTTCATCACACTTGCTAATGTATGATGACTTTACACCTTTTTCATCATACTTACTAATTGTCACTAATGTATGATTATTTTATACATTTTAATCACACTAATGTATGATGATTGTATACATAATAATCACACTTACTAATGTATTATGATACATTTTATTCACACTTACTAATGTACGATGATTTTATACATTTTATTCACACTTACTAATGTATGATGGATTTACACTTTTTCATCACACTTGCTAATGTATGATGACTTTACACCTTTTTCATCATACTTACTAATTGTCACTAATGTATGATGATTTTATATATTTTATTCACACTTACTAATGTACGATGATTTTATACATTTTATTCACACTTACTCATGTATGATGGATTTACACTTTTTCATCACACTTACTAATATATGATGGATTTACACTTTTTCATCTTACTTACTAATGTAAAATGGATTTACACTTTTTCATCACACTTACTAATGTATGATGGCTTTACACTTTTTAATCACACTTACTAATGTATGATTATTTTATACATTTTAATCACACTAATGTATGATGATTGTATACATAATAATCACACTTACTAATGTATTATGATATGATACATTTTATTCACACTTACTAATGTACGATCATTTTATACATTTTATTTACAATTACTATTGTACGATGATTTTATACATTTTATTCACACTTACTAATGTATGATGGATTTACACTTTTTCATCACACTTACTAATGTATGATGGATTTACACTTTTTCATCACACTTGCTAATGTATGATGACTTTACACCTTTTTCATCATACTTACTAATTGTCACTAATGTATGATTATTTTATACATTTTAATCACACTAATGTATGATTGTATACATAATAATCACACTTACTAATGTATTATGATATGATACATTTTATTCACACTTACTAATGTACGATGATTTTATACATTTTATTTACAATTACTAATGTACGATGATTTTATACATTTTATTCACACTTACTAATGTATGATGGATTTACACTTTTTCATCACACTTACTAATGTAAAATGGATTTACACTTTTTCATCACACTTGCTAATGTATGCTGACTTTACACATTTTTCATCACACTTACTAATTGTCACTAATGTACGATGATTTTATACATTTTAATCACACTTACTAATGTATAATGATTTGATACATTTTATTCACACTTACTAATGTAAAATGGATTTACACTTTTTATTCACACTTACTATAGTATGATGGGTTTACACTTTTTCATCACACTTACTAATGTATGATTATTTTACACATTTTAATCACACTAATGTATGATAATTGTATACATAATAATCACACTTACTAATGTATTATGATATGATACATTTTATTCACACTTACTAATGTACGATGATTTTATACATTTTATTTACAATTACTAATGTACGATGATTTTATACATTTTATTCACACTTACTAATGTATGATGGATTTACACTTTTTCATCACACTTACTAATGTATGATGACTTTACACCTTTTTCATCATACTTACTAATTGTCACTAATGTATGATTATTTTATACATTTTAATCACACTAATGTATGATGATTGTATACATAATAATCACACTTACTAATGTATTATGATATGATACATTTTATTCACACTTACTAATGTACGTTGATTTTATACATTTTATTTACAATTACTAATGTACGATGATTTTATACATTTTATTCACACTTACTAATGTATGATGGATTTACACTTTTTCATCACACTTACTAATGTAAAATGGATTTACACTTTTTCATCACACTTGCTAATGTATGATGACTTTACACCTTTTTCATCACACTTACTAATTGTCACTAATGTACGATGATTTTATACATTTTATTCACACTTACTAATGTATGATGGATTTACACTTTTTCATCACACTTACTAATGTAAAATGGATTTACACTTTTTCATCACACTTGCTAATGTATGCTGACTTTACACCTTTTTCATCACACTTACTAATTGTCACTAATGTATGATGATTTTATACATTTTAATCACACTTACTAATGTATAATGATTTGATACATTTTATTCACACTTACTAATGTAAAATGGATTTACACTTTTTATTCACACTTACTAATGTATGATGGGTTTACACTTTTTCATCACACTTACTAATGTATGATTATTTTACACATTTTAATCACACTAATGTATGATAATTGTATACATAATAATCACACTTACTAATGTATTGTGATATGATATATTTTATTCACACTTACTAATGTACTATGATTTTATACATTTTAATCACACTTACTAATGTACGATGATTTTATACATTTTATTCACACTTACTAATGTATGATGGATTTACACTTTTTTAATCACACTTACTAATGTATGATGACTTTACACCTTTTTCATCATACTTACTAATTGTCACTAATGTATGATTATTTTATACATTTTAATCACACTAATGTATGATGATTGTATACATAATAATCACACTTACTAATGTATTATGATATGATACATTTTATTCACACTTACTAATGTACGATGATTTTATACATTTTATTTACAATTACTAATGTACGATGATTTTATACATTTTATTCACACTTACTAATGTATGATGGATTTACACTTTTTTAATCACACTTACTAATGTATGATGACTTTACACCTTTTTCATCATACTTACTAATTGTCACTAATGTATGATTATTTTATACATTTTAATCACACTAATGTATGATGATTGTATACATAATAATCACACTTACTAATGTATTATGATATGATACATTTTATTCACACTTACTAATGTACGTTGATTTTATACATTTTATTTACAATTACTAATGTACGATGATTTTATACATTTTATTCACACTTACTAATGTATGATGGATTTACACTTTTTCATCACACTTACTAATGTAAAATGGATTTACACTTTTTCATCACACTTGCTAATGTATGCTGACTTTACACCTTTTTCATCACACTTACTAATTGTCACTAATGTACGATGATTTTATACATTTTAATCACACTTACTAATGTATAATGATTTGATACATTTTATTCACACTTACTAATGTAAAATGGATTTACACTTTTTATTCACACTTACTAATGTATGATGGGTTTACACTTTTTTATCACACTTACTAATGTATGATTATTTTACACATTTTAATCACACTAATGTATGATGATTGTATACATAATAATCACACTTACTAATGTATTATGATACATTTTATTCACACTTACTAATGTACGATGATTTTATACATTTTATTCACACTTACTAATGTATGATGGATTTACACTTTTTCATCACACTTACTAATGTAAAATGGATTTACACTTTTTCATCACACTTGCTAATGTATGATGACTTTACACCTTTTTCATCATACTTACTAATTGTCACTAATGTATGATTATTTTATACATTTTAATCACACTAATGTATGATGATTGTATACATAATAATCACACTTACTAATGTATTATGATACATTTTATTCACACTTACTAATGTACGATGATTTTATACATTTTATTCACACTTACTAATGTATGATGGATTTACACTTTTTCATCACACTTGCTAATGTATGATGACTTTACACCTTTTTCATCATACTTACTAATTGTCACTAATGTATGATGATTTTATATATTTTATTCACACTTACTAATGTACGATGATTTTATACATTTTATTCACACTTACTCATGTATGATGGATTTACACTTTTTCATCACACTTACTAATATATGATGGATTTACACTTTTTCATCTTACTTACTAATGTAAAATGGATTTACACTTTTTCATCACACTTACTAATGTATGATGGCTTTACACTTTTTAATCACACTTACTAATGTATGATTATTTTATACATTTTAATCACACTAATGTATGATGATTGTATACATAATAATCACACTTACTAATGTATTATGATATGATACATTTTATTCACACTTACTAATGTACGATCATTTTATACATTTTATTTACAATTACTATTGTACGATGATTTTATACATTTTATTCACACTTACTAATGTATGATGGATTTACACTTTTTCATCACACTTACTAATGTATGATGGATTTACACTTTTTCATCACACTTGCTAATGTATGATGACTTTACACCTTTTTCATCATACTTACTAATTGTCACTAATGTATGATTATTTTATACATTTTAATCACACTAATGTATGATTGTATACATAATAATCACACTTACTAATGTATTATGATATGATACATTTTATTCACACTTACTAATGTACGATGATTTTATACATTTTATTTACAATTACTAATGTACGATGATTTTATACATTTTATTCACACTTACTAATGTATGATGGATTTACACTTTTTCATCACACTTACTAATGTAAAATGGATTTACACTTTTTCATCACACTTGCTAATGTATGCTGACTTTACACATTTTTCATCACACTTACTAATTGTCACTAATGTACGATGATTTTATACATTTTAATCACACTTACTAATGTATAATGATTTGATACATTTTATTCACACTTACTAATGTAAAATGGATTTACACTTTTTATTCACACTTACTATAGTATGATGGGTTTACACTTTTTCATCACACTTACTAATGTATGATTATTTTACACATTTTAATCACACTAATGTATGATAATTGTATACATAATAATCACACTTACTAATGTATTATGATATGATACATTTTATTCACACTTACTAATGTACGATGATTTTATACATTTTATTTACAATTACTAATGTACGATGATTTTATACATTTTATTCACACTTACTAATGTATGATGGATTTACACTTTTTCATCACACTTACTAATGTATGATGACTTTACACCTTTTTCATCATACTTACTAATTGTCACTAATGTATGATTATTTTATACATTTTAATCACACTAATGTATGATGATTGTATACATAATAATCACACTTACTAATGTATTATGATATGATACATTTTATTCACACTTACTAATGTACGTTGATTTTATACATTTTATTTACAATTACTAATGTACGATGATTTTATACATTTTATTCACACTTACTAATGTATGATGGATTTACACTTTTTCATCACACTTACTAATGTAAAATGGATTTACACTTTTTCATCACACTTGCTAATGTATGATGACTTTACACCTTTTTCATCACACTTACTAATTGTCACTAATGTACGATGATTTTATACATTTTATTCACACTTACTAATGTATGATGGATTTACACTTTTTCATCACACTTACTAATGTAAAATGGATTTACACTTTTTCATCACACTTGCTAATGTATGCTGACTTTACACCTTTTTCATCACACTTACTAATTGTCACTAATGTATGATGATTTTATACATTTTAATCACACTTACTAATGTATAATGATTTGATACATTTTATTCACACTTACTAATGTAAAATGGATTTACACTTTTTATTCACACTTACTAATGTATGATGGGTTTACACTTTTTCATCACACTTACTAATGTATGATTATTTTACACATTTTAATCACACTAATGTATGATAATTGTATACATAATAATCACACTTACTAATGTATTGTGATATGATATATTTTATTCACACTTACTAATGTACTATGATTTTATACATTTTAATCACACTTACTAATGTACGATGATTTTATACATTTTATTCACACTTACTAATGTATGATGGATTTACACTTTTTTAATCACACTTACTAATGTATGATGACTTTACACCTTTTTCATCATACTTACTAATTGTCACTAATGTATGATTATTTTATACATTTTAATCACACTAATGTATGATGATTGTATACATAATAATCACACTTACTAATGTATTATGATATGATACATTTTATTCACACTTACTAATGTACGATGATTTTATACATTTTATTTACAATTACTAATGTACGATGATTTTATACATTTTATTCACACTTACTAATGTATGATGGATTTACACTTTTTTAATCACACTTACTAATGTATGATGACTTTACACCTTTTTCATCATACTTACTAATTGTCACTAATGTATGATTATTTTATACATTTTAATCACACTAATGTATGATGATTGTATACATAATAATCACACTTACTAATGTATTATGATATGATACATTTTATTCACACTTACTAATGTACGTTGATTTTATACATTTTATTTACAATTACTAATGTACGATGATTTTATACATTTTATTCACACTTACTAATGTATGATGGATTTACACTTTTTCATCACACTTACTAATGTAAAATGGATTTACACTTTTTCATCACACTTGCTAATGTATGCTGACTTTACACCTTTTTCATCACACTTACTAATTGTCACTAATGTACGATGATTTTATACATTTTAATCACACTTACTAATGTATAATGATTTGATACATTTTATTCACACTTACTAATGTAAAATGGATTTACACTTTTTATTCACACTTACTAATGTATGATGGGTTTACACTTTTTCATCACACTTACTAATGTATGATTATTTTACACATTTTAATCACACTAATGTATGATAATTGTATACATAATAATCACACTTACTAATGTATTATGATATGATGCATTTTATTCACACTTACTAATGTACTATGATTTTATACATTTTAATCACACTTACTAATGTACGATGATTTTATACATTTTATTCACACTTACTAATGTAAAATGGATTTACACTTTTTCATCACACTTGCTAATGTATGCTGACTTTACACCTTTTTCATCACACTTACTAATTGTCACTAATGTACGATGATTGTATACATTTTAACCACACTTACTAATGTATAATGATTTGATACATTTTATTCACACTTACTAATGTAAAATGGATTTACACTTTTTATTCACACTTACTAATGTATGATGGGTTTACACTTTTTCATCACACTTACTAATATATGATTATTTTACACATTTTAATCACTAATGTATGATAATTGTATACATAATAATCACACTTACTAATGTATTATGATATGATACATTTTATTCACACTTACTAATGTACTATGATTTTATACATTTTAATCACACTTACTAATGTACGATGATTTTATACATTTTATTCACACTTACTAATGTATGATGGATTTACACTTTTTCATCACACTTACTAATATATGATGGATTTACACTTTTTCATCACACTTACTAATGTAAAATGGATTTACACTTTTTCATCACACTTACTAATGTATGATGGCTTTACACTTTTTAATCACACTTACTAATGTACGATGATTTTATACATTTTATTCACACTTACTAATGTATGATGGATTTACACTTTTTCATCACACTTGCTAATGTATGATGACTTTACACCTTTTTCGTCATACTTACTAATTGTCACTAATGTATGATGATTTTATACATTTTATTCACACTTACTCATGTATGATGGATTTACACTTTTTCATCACACTTACTAATGTAAAATGGATTTACACTTTTTCATCACACTTGCTAATGTATGCTGACTTTACACCTTTTTCATCACACTTACTAATTGTCACTAATGTACGATGATTTTATACATTTTAATCACACTTACTAATGTATAATGATTTGATACATTTTATTCACACTTACTAATGTAAAATGGATTTACACTTTTTATTCACACTTACTAATGTATGATGGGTTTACACTTTTTTATCACACTTACTAATGTATGATTATTTTACACATTTTAATCACACTAATGTATGATGATTGTATACATAATAATCACACTTACTAATGTATTATGATACATTTTATTCACACTTACTAATGTACGATGATTTTATACATTTTATTCACACTTACTAATGTATGATGGATTTACACTTTTTCATCACACTTACTAATGTAAAATGGATTTACACTTTTTCATCACACTTGCTAATGTATGATGACTTTACACCTTTTTCATCATACTTACTAATTGTCACTAATGTATGATTATTTTATACATTTTAATCACACTAATGTATGATGATTGTATACATAATAATCACACTTACTAATGTATTATGATACATTTTATTCACACTTACTAATGTACGATGATTTTATACATTTTATTCACACTTACTAATGTATGATGGATTTACACTTTTTCATCACACTTGCTAATGTATGATGACTTTACACCTTTTTCATCATACTTACTAATTGTCACTAATGTATGATGATTTTATATATTTTATTCACTCTTACTAATGTACGATGATTTTATACATTTTATTCACACTTACTCATGTATGATGGATTTACACTTTTTCATCACACTTACTAATATATGATGGATTTACACTTTTTCATCACACTTACTAATGTAAAATGGATTTACACTTTTTCATCACACTTACTAATGTATGATGGCTTTACACTTTTTAATCACACTTACTAATGTATGATTATTTTATACATTTTAATCACACTAATGTATGATGATTGTATACATAATAATCACACTTACTAATGTATTATGATATGATACATTTTATTCACACTTACTAATGTACGATCATTTTATACATTTTATTTACAATTACTATTGTACGATGATTTTATACATTTTATTCACACTTACTAATGTATGATGGATTTACACTTTTTCATCACACTTACTAATGTATGATGGATTTACACTTTTTCATCACACTTGCTAATGTATGATGACTTTACACCTTTTTCATCATACTTTCTAATTGTCACTAATGTATGATTATTTTATACATTTTAATCACACTAATGTATGATTGTATACATAATAATCACACTTACTAATGTATTATGATATGATACATTTTATTCACACTTACTAATGTACGATGATTTTATACATTTTATTTACAATTACTAATGTACGATGATTTTATACATTTTATTCACACTTACTAATGTATGATGGATTTACACTTTTTCATCACACTTACTAATGTAAAATGGATTTGCACTTTTTCATCACACTTGCTAATGTATGCTGACTTTACACCTTTTTCATCACACTTACTAATTGTCACTAATGTACGATGATTTTATACATTTTAATCACACTTACTAATGTATAATGATTTGATACATTTTATTCACACTTACTAATGTAAAATGGATTTACACTTTTTATTCACACTTACTAATGTATGATGGGTTTACACTTTTTCATCACACTTACTAATGTATGATTATTTTACACATTTTAATCACACTAATGTATGATAATTGTATACATAATAATCACACTTACTAATGTATTATGATATGATGCATTTTATTCACACTTACTAATGTACTATGATTTTATACATTTTATTCACACTTACTAATGTATGATGGATTTACACTTTTTCATCACACTTACTAATGTAAAATGGATTTACACTTTTTCATCACACTTGCTAATGTATGCTGACTTTACACCTTTTTCATCACACTTACTAATTGTCACTAATGTATGATGATTTTATACATTTTAATCACACTTACTAATGTATAATGATTTGATACATTTTATTCACACTTACTAATGTAAAATGGATTTACACTTTTTATTCACACTTACTAATGTATGATGGGTTTACACTTTTTCATCACACTTACTAATGTATGATTATTTTACACATTTTAATCACACTAATGTATGATAATTGTATACATAATAATCACACTTACTAATGTATTGTGATATGATATATTTTATTCACACTTACTAATGTACTATGATTTTATACATTTTAATCACACTTACTAATGTACGATGATTTTATACATTTTATTCACACTTACTAATGTATGATGGATTTACACTTTTTTAATCACACTTACTAATGTATGATGACTTTACACCTTTTTCATCATACTTACTAATTGTCACTAATGTATGATTATTTTATACATTTTAATCACACTAATGTATGATGATTGTATACATAATAATCACACTTACTAATGTATTATGATATGATACATTTTATTCACACTTACTAATGTACGATGATTTTATACATTTTATTTACAATTACTAATGTACGATGATTTTATACATTTTATTCACACTTACTAATGTATGATGGATTTACACTTTTTTAATCACACTTACTAATGTATGATGACTTTACACCTTTTTCATCATACTTACTAATTGTCACTAATGTATGATTATTTTATACATTTTAATCACACTAATGTATGATGATTGTATACATAATAATCACACTTACTAATGTATTATGATATGATACATTTTATTCACACTTACTAATGTACGTTGATTTTATACATTTTATTTACAATTACTAATGTACGATGATTTTATACATTTTATTCACACTTACTAATGTATGATGGATTTACACTTTTTCATCACACTTACTAATGTAAAATGGATTTACACTTTTTCATCACACTTGCTAATGTATGCTGACTTTACACCTTTTTCATCACACTTACTAATTGTCACTAATGTACGATGATTTTATACATTTTAATCACACTTACTAATGTATAATGATTTGATACATTTTATTCACACTTACTAATGTAAAATGGATTTACACTTTTTATTCACACTTACTAATGTATGATGGGTTTACACTTTTTCATCACACTTACTAATGTATGATTATTTTACACATTTTAATCACACTAATGTATGATAATTGTATACATAATAATCACACTTACTAATGTATTATGATATGATGCATTTTATTCACACTTACTAATGTACTATGATTTTATACATTTTAATCACACTTACTAATGTACGATGATTTTATACATTTTATTCACACTTACTAATGTAAAATGGATTTACACTTTTTCATCACACTTGCTAATGTATGCTGACTTTACACCTTTTTCATCACACTTACTAATTGTCACTAATGTACGATGATTGTATACATTTTAACCACACTTACTAATGTATAATGATTTGATACATTTTATTCACACTTACTAATGTAAAATGGATTTACACTTTTTATTCACACTTACTAATGTATGATGGGTTTACACTTTTTCATCACACTTACTAATATATGATTATTTTACACATTTTAATCACTAATGTATGATAATTGTATACATAATAATCACACTTACTAATGTATTATGATATGATACATTTTATTCACACTTACTAATGTACTATGATTTTATACATTTTAATCACACTTACTAATGTACGATGATTTTATACATTTTATTCACACTTACTAATGTATGATGGATTTACACTTTTTCATCACACTTACTAATATATGATGGATTTACACTTTTTCATCACACTTACTAATGTAAAATGGATTTACACTTTTTCATCACACTTACTAATGTATGATGGCTTTACACTTTTTAATCACACTTACTAATGTACGATGATTTTATACATTTTATTCACACTTACTAATGTATGATGGATTTACACTTTTTCATCACACTTGCTAATGTATGATGACTTTACACCTTTTTCGTCATACTTACTAATTGTCACTAATGTATGATGATTTTATACATTTTATTCACACTTACTCATGTATGATGGATTTACACTTTTTCATCACACTTACTAATGTAAAATGGATTTACACTTTTTCATCACACTTGCTAATGTATGCTGACTTTACACCTTTTTCATCACACTTACTAATTGTCACTAATGTACGATGATTTTATACATTTTAATCACACTTACTAATGTATAATGATTTGATACATTTTATTCACACTTACTAATGTAAAATGGATTTACACTTTTTATTCACACTTACTAATGTATGATGGGTTTACACTTTTTTATCACACTTACTAATGTATGATTATTTTACACATTTTAATCACACTAATGTATGATGATTGTATACATAATAATCACACTTACTAATGTATTATGATACATTTTATTCACACTTACTAATGTACGATGATTTTATACATTTTATTCACACTTACTAATGTATGATGGATTTACACTTTTTCATCACACTTACTAATGTAAAATGGATTTACACTTTTTCATCACACTTGCTAATGTATGATGACTTTACACCTTTTTCATCATACTTACTAATTGTCACTAATGTATGATTATTTTATACATTTTAATCACACTAATGTATGATGATTGTATACATAATAATCACACTTACTAATGTATTATGATACATTTTATTCACACTTACTAATGTACGATGATTTTATACATTTTATTCACACTTACTAATGTATGATGGATTTACACTTTTTCATCACACTTGCTAATGTATGATGACTTTACACCTTTTTCATCATACTTACTAATTGTCACTAATGTATGATGATTTTATATATTTTATTCACTCTTACTAATGTACGATGATTTTATACATTTTATTCACACTTACTCATGTATGATGGATTTACACTTTTTCATCACACTTACTAATATATGATGGATTTACACTTTTTCATCACACTTACTAATGTAAAATGGATTTACACTTTTTCATCACACTTACTAATGTATGATGGCTTTACACTTTTTAATCACACTTACTAATGTATGATTATTTTATACATTTTAATCACACTAATGTATGATGATTGTATACATAATAATCACACTTACTAATGTATTATGATATGATACATTTTATTCACACTTACTAATGTACGATCATTTTATACATTTTATTTACAATTACTATTGTACGATGATTTTATACATTTTATTCACACTTACTAATGTATGATGGATTTACACTTTTTCATCACACTTACTAATGTATGATGGATTTACACTTTTTCATCACACTTGCTAATGTATGATGACTTTACACCTTTTTCATCATACTTTCTAATTGTCACTAATGTATGATTATTTTATACATTTTAATCACACTAATGTATGATTGTATACATAATAATCACACTTACTAATGTATTATGATATGATACATTTTATTCACACTTACTAATGTACGATGATTTTATACATTTTATTTACAATTACTAATGTACGATGATTTTATACATTTTATTCACACTTACTAATGTATGATGGATTTACACTTTTTCATCACACTTACTAATGTAAAATGGATTTGCACTTTTTCATCACACTTGCTAATGTATGCTGACTTTACACCTTTTTCATCACACTTACTAATTGTCACTAATGTACGATGATTTTATACATTTTAATCACACTTACTAATGTATAATGATTTGATACATTTTATTCACACTTACTAATGTAAAATGGATTTACACTTTTTATTCACACTTACTAATGTATGATGGGTTTACACTTTTTCATCACACTTACTAATGTATGATTATTTTACACATTTTAATCACACTAATGTATGATAATTGTATACATAATAATCACACTTACTAATGTATTATGATATGATGCATTTTATTCACACTTACTAATGTACTATGATTTTATACATTTTAATCACACTTACTAATGTACGATGATTTTATACATTTTATTCACACTTACTAATGTAAAATGGATTTACACTTTTTCATCACACTTGCTAATGTATGCTGACTTTACACCTTTTTCATCACACTTACTAATTGTCACTAATGTACGATGATTGTATACATTTTAACCACACTTACTAATGTATAATGATTTGATACATTTTATTCACACTTACTAATGTAAAATGGATTTACACTTTTTATTCACACTTACTAATGTATGATGGGTTTACACTTTTTCATCACACTTACTAATATATGATTATTTTACACATTTTAATCACTAATGTATGATAATTGTATACATAATAATCACACTTACTAATGTATTATGATATGATACATTTTATTCACACTTACTAATGTACTATGATTTTATACATTTTAATCACACTTACTAATGTACGATGATTTTATACATTTTATTCACACTTACTAATGTATGATGGATTTACACTTTTTCATCACACTTACTAATATATGATGGATTTACACTTTTTCATCACACTTACTAATGTAAAATGGATTTACACTTTTTCATCACACTTACTAATGTATGATGGCTTTACACTTTTTAATCACACTTACTAATGTACGATGATTTTATACATTTTATTCACACTTACTAATGTATGATGGATTTACACTTTTTCATCACACTTGCTAATGTATGATGACTTTACACCTTTTTCGTCATACTTACTAATTGTCACTAATGTATGATGATTTTATACATTTTATTCACACTTACTCATGTATGATGGATTTACACTTTTTCATCACACTTACTAATGTAAAATGGATTTACACTTTTTCATCACACTTGCTAATGTATGCTGACTTTACACCTTTTTCATCACACTTACTAATTGTCACTAATGTACGATGATTTTATACATTTTAATCACACTTACTAATGTATAATGATTTGATACATTTTATTCACACTTACTAATGTAAAATGGATTTACACTTTTTATTCACACTTACTAATGTATGATGGGTTTACACTTTTTTATCACACTTACTAATGTATGATTATTTTACACATTTTAATCACACTAATGTATGATGATTGTATACATAATAATCACACTTACTAATGTATTATGATACATTTTATTCACACTTACTAATGTACGATGATTTTATACATTTTATTCACACTTACTAATGTATGATGGATTTACACTTTTTCATCACACTTACTAATGTAAAATGGATTTACACTTTTTCATCACACTTGCTAATGTATGATGACTTTACACCTTTTTCATCATACTTACTAATTGTCACTAATGTATGATTATTTTATACATTTTAATCACACTAATGTATGATGATTGTATACATAATAATCACACTTACTAATGTATTATGATACATTTTATTCACACTTACTAATGTACGATGATTTTATACATTTTATTCACACTTACTAATGTATGATGGATTTACACTTTTTCATCACACTTGCTAATGTATGATGACTTTACACCTTTTTCATCATACTTACTAATTGTCACTAATGTATGATGATTTTATATATTTTATTCACTCTTACTAATGTACGATGATTTTATACATTTTATTCACACTTACTCATGTATGATGGATTTACACTTTTTCATCACACTTACTAATATATGATGGATTTACACTTTTTCATCACACTTACTAATGTAAAATGGATTTACACTTTTTCATCACACTTACTAATGTATGATGGCTTTACACTTTTTAATCACACTTACTAATGTATGATTATTTTATACATTTTAATCACACTAATGTATGATGATTGTATACATAATAATCACACTTACTAATGTATTATGATATGATACATTTTATTCACACTTACTAATGTACGATCATTTTATACATTTTATTTACAATTACTATTGTACGATGATTTTATACATTTTATTCACACTTACTAATGTATGATGGATTTACACTTTTTCATCACACTTACTAATGTATGATGGATTTACACTTTTTCATCACACTTGCTAATGTATGATGACTTTACACCTTTTTCATCATACTTTCTAATTGTCACTAATGTATGATTATTTTATACATTTTAATCACACTAATGTATGATTGTATACATAATAATCACACTTACTAATGTATTATGATATGATACATTTTATTCACACTTACTAATGTACGATGATTTTATACATTTTATTTACAATTACTAATGTACGATGATTTTATACATTTTATTCACACTTACTAATGTATGATGGATTTACACTTTTTCATCACACTTACTAATGTAAAATGGATTTGCACTTTTTCATCACACTTGCTAATGTATGCTGACTTTACACCTTTTTCATCACACTTACTAATTGTCACTAATGTACGATGATTTTATACATTTTAATCACACTTACTAATGTATAATGATTTGATACATTTTATTCACACTTACTAATGTAAAATGGATTTACACTTTTTATTCACACTTACTAATGTATGATGGGTTTACACTTTTTCATCACACTTACTAATGTATGATTATTTTACACATTTTAATCACACTAATGTATGATAATTGTATACATAATAATCACACTTACTAATGTATTATGATATGATGCATTTTATTCACACTTACTAATGTACTATGATTTTATACATTTTAATCACACTTACTAATGTACGATGATTTTATACATTTTATTCACACTTACTAATGTAAAATGGATTTACACTTTTTCATCACACTTGCTAATGTATGCTGACTTTACACCTTTTTCATCACACTTACTAATTGTCACTAATGTACGATGATTGTATACATTTTAACCACACTTACTAATGTATAATGATTTGATACATTTTATTCACACTTACTAATGTAAAATGGATTTACACTTTTTATTCACACTTACTAATGTATGATGGGTTTACACTTTTTCATCACACTTACTAATATATGATTATTTTACACATTTTAATCACTAATGTATGATAATTGTATACATAATAATCACACTTACTAATGTATTATGATATGATACATTTTATTCACACTTACTAATGTACTATGATTTTATACATTTTAATCACACTTACTAATGTACGATGATTTTATACATTTTATTCACACTTACTAATGTATGATGGATTTACACTTTTTCATCACACTTACTAATATATGATGGATTTACACTTTTTCATCACACTTACTAATGTAAAATGGATTTACACTTTTTCATCACACTTACTAATGTATGATGGCTTTACACTTTTTAATCACACTTACTAATGTACGATGATTTTATACATTTTATTCACACTTACTAATGTATGATGGATTTACACTTTTTCATCACACTTGCTAATGTATGATGACTTTACACCTTTTTCGTCATACTTACTAATTGTCACTAATGTATGATGATTTTATACATTTTATTCACACTTACTCATGTATGATGGATTTACACTTTTTCATCACACTTACTAATGTAAAATGGATTTACACTTTTTCATCACACTTGCTAATGTATGCTGACTTTACACCTTTTTCATCACACTTACTAATTGTCACTAATGTACGATGATTTTATACATTTTAATCACACTTACTAATGTATAATGATTTGATACATTTTATTCACACTTACTAATGTAAAATGGATTTACACTTTTTATTCACACTTACTAATGTATGATGGGTTTACACTTTTTTATCACACTTACTAATGTATGATTATTTTACACATTTTAATCACACTAATGTATGATGATTGTATACATAATAATCACACTTACTAATGTATTATGATACATTTTATTCACACTTACTAATGTACGATGATTTTATACATTTTATTCACACTTACTAATGTATGATGGATTTACACTTTTTCATCACACTTACTAATGTAAAATGGATTTACACTTTTTCATCACACTTGCTAATGTATGATGACTTTACACCTTTTTCATCATACTTACTAATTGTCACTAATGTATGATTATTTTATACATTTTAATCACACTAATGTATGATGATTGTATACATAATAATCACACTTACTAATGTATTATGATACATTTTATTCACACTTACTAATGTACGATGATTTTATACATTTTATTCACACTTACTAATGTATGATGGATTTACACTTTTTCATCACACTTGCTAATGTATGATGACTTTACACCTTTTTCATCATACTTACTAATTGTCACTAATGTATGATGATTTTATATATTTTATTCACTCTTACTAATGTACGATGATTTTATACATTTTATTCACACTTACTCATGTATGATGGATTTACACTTTTTCATCACACTTACTAATATATGATGGATTTACACTTTTTCATCACACTTACTAATGTAAAATGGATTTACACTTTTTCATCACACTTACTAATGTATGATGGCTTTACACTTTTTAATCACACTTACTAATGTATGATTATTTTATACATTTTAATCACACTAATGTATGATGATTGTATACATAATAATCACACTTACTAATGTATTATGATATGATACATTTTATTCACACTTACTAATGTACGATCATTTTATACATTTTATTTACAATTACTATTGTACGATGATTTTATACATTTTATTCACACTTACTAATGTATGATGGATTTACACTTTTTCATCACACTTACTAATGTATGATGGATTTACACTTTTTCATCACACTTGCTAATGTATGATGACTTTACACCTTTTTCATCATACTTTCTAATTGTCACTAATGTATGATTATTTTATACATTTTAATCACACTAATGTATGATTGTATACATAATAATCACACTTACTAATGTATTATGATATGATACATTTTATTCACACTTACTAATGTACGATGATTTTATACATTTTATTTACAATTACTAATGTACGATGATTTTATACATTTTATTCACACTTACTAATGTATGATGGATTTACACTTTTTCATCACACTTACTAATGTAAAATGGATTTGCACTTTTTCATCACACTTGCTAATGTATGCTGACTTTACACATTTTTCATCACACTTACTAATTGTCACTAATGTACGATGATTTTATACATTTTAATCACACTTACTAATGTATAATGATTTGATACATTTTATTCACACTTACTAATGTAAAATGGATTTACACTTTTTATTCACACTTACTATAGTATGATGGGTTTACACTTTTTCATCACACTTACTAATGTATGATTATTTTACACATTTTAATCACACTAATGTATGATAATTGTATACATAATAATCATACTTACTAATGTATTATGATATGATACATTTTATTCACACTTACTAATGTACGATGATTTTATACATTTTATTTACAATTACTAATGTACGATGATTTTATACATTTTATTCACACTTACTAATGTATGATGGATTTACACTTTTTCATCACACTTACTAATGTAAAATGGATTTACACTTTTTCATCACACTTGCTAATGTATGATGACTTTACACCTTTTTCATCATACTTACTAATCGTCACTAATTTATGTTGATTTTATACATTTTATTCACACTTACTAATGTATGATGGATTTACACTTTTTCATCACACTTACTAGTGTAAAATGGATTTACACTTTTTCATCACACTTGCTAATGTATGCTGACTTTACACCTTTTTCATCACACTTACTAATTGTCACTAATGTACGATGATTTTATACATTTTAATCACACTTACTAATGTATAATGATTTGATACATTTTATTCACACTTACTAATGTAAAATGGATTTACACTTTTTATTCACACTTACTAATGTATGATGGGTTTACACTTTTTCATCACACTTACTAATGTATGATTATTTTACACATTTTAATCACACTAATGTATGATAATTGTATACATAATAATCACACTTACTAATGTATTGTGATATGATATATTTTATTCACACTTACTAATGTACTATGATTTTATACATTTTAATCACACTTACTAATGTACGATGATTTTATACATTTTATTCACACTTACTAATGTATGATGGATTTACACTTTTTTAATCACACTTACTAATGTATGATGACTTTACACCTTTTTCATCATACTTACTAATTGTCACTAATGTATGATTATTTTATACATTTTAATCACACTAATGTATGATGATTGTATACATAATAATCACACTTACTAATGTATTATGATATGATACATTTTATTCACACTTACTAATGTACGTTGATTTTATACATTTTATTTACAATTACTAATGTACGATGATTTTATACATTTTATTCACACTTACTAATGTATGATGGATTTACACTTTTTCATCACACTTACTAATGTAAAATGGATTTACACTTTTTCATCACACTTGCTAATGTATGCTGACTTTACACCTTTTTCATCACACTTACTAATTGTCACTAATGTACGATGATTTTATACATTTTAATCACACTTACTAATGTATAATGATTTGATACATTTTATTCACACTTACTAATGTAAAATGGATTTACACTTTTTATTCACACTTACTAATGTATGATGGGTTTACACTTTTTCATCACACTTACTAATGTATGATTATTTTACACATTTTAATCACACTAATGTATGATAATTGTATACATAATAATCACACTTACTAATGTATTATGATATGATGCATTTTATTCACACTTACTAATGTACTATGATTTTATACATTTTAATCACACTTACTAATGTACGATGATTTTATACATTTTATTCACACTTACTAATGTAAAATGGATTTATACTTTTTCATCACACTTGCTAATGTATGCTGACTTTACACCTTTTTCATCACACTTACTAATTGTCACTAATGTACGATGATTGTATACATTTTAACCACACTTACTAATGTATAATGATTTGATACATTTTATTCACACTTACTAATGTAAAATGGATTTACACTTTTTATTCACACTTACTAATGTATGATGGGTTTACACTTTTTCATCACACTTACTAATGTATGATTATTTTACACATTTTAATCACTAATGTATGATAATTGTATACATAATAATCACACTTACTAATGTATTATGATATGATACATTTTATTCTCACTTACTAATGTACTATGATTTTATACATTTTAATCACACTTACTAATGTACGATGATTTTATACATTTTATTCACACTTACTAATGTATGATGGATTTACACTTTTTCATCACACTTACTAATATATGATGGATTTACACTTTTTCATCACACTTACTAATGTAAAATGGATTTACACTTTTTCATCACACTTACTAATGTATGATGGCTTTACACTTTTTAATCACACTTACTAATGTACGATGATTTTATACATTTTATTCACACTTACTAATGTATGATGGATTTACACTTTTTCATCACACTTGCTAATGTATGATGACTTTACACCTTTTTCGTCATACTTACTAATTGTCACTAATGTATGATGATTTTATACATTTTATTCACACTTACTCATGTATGATGGATTTACACTTTTTCATCACACTTACTAATGTAAAATGGATTTACACTTTTTCATCACACTTGCTAATGTATGCTGACTTTACACCTTTTTCATCACACTTACTAATTGTCACTAATGTACGATGATTTTATACATTTTAATCACACTTACTAATGTATAATGATTTGATACATTTTATTCACACTTACTAATGTAAAATGGATTTACACTTTTTATTCACACTTACTAATGTATGATGGGTTTACACTTTTTTATCACACTTACTAATGTATGATTATTTTACACATTTTAATCACACTAATGTATGATGATTGTATACATAATAATCACACTTACTAATGTATTATGATACATTTTATTCACACTTACTAATGTACGATGATTTTATACATTTTATTCACACTTACTAATGTATGATGGATTTACACTTTTTCATCACACTTACTAATGTAAAATGGATTTACACTTTTTCATCACACTTGCTAATGTATGATGACTTTACACCTTTTTCATCATACTTACTAATTGTCACTAATGTATGATTATTTTATACATTTTAATCACACTAATGTATGATGATTGTATACATAATAATCACACTTACTAATGTATTATGATACATTTTATTCACACTTACTAATGTACGATGATTTTATACATTTTATTCACACTTACTAATGTATGATGGATTTACACTTTTTCATCACACTTGCTAATGTATGATGACTTTACACCTTTTTCATCATACTTACTAATTGTCACTAATGTATGATGATTTTATATATTTTATTCACACTTACTAATGTACGATGATTTTATACATTTTATTCACACTTACTCATGTATGATGGATTTACACTTTTTCATCACACTTACTAATATATGATGGATTTACACTTTTTCATCACACTTACTAATGTAAAATGGATTTACACTTTTTCATCACACTTACTAATGTATGATGGCTTTACACTTTTTAATCACACTTACTAATGTATGATTATTTTATACATTTTAATCACACTAATGTATGATGATTGTATACATAATAATCACACTTACTAATGTATTATGATATGATACATTTTATTCACACTTACTAATGTACGATCATTTTATACATTTTATTTACAATTACTATTGTACGATGATTTTATACATTTTATTCACACTTACTAATGTATGATGGATTTACACTTTTTCATCACACTTACTAATGTATGATGGATTTACACTTTTTCATCACACTTGCTAATGTATGATGACTTTACACCTTTTTCATCATACTTTCTAATTGTCACTAATGTATGATTATTTTATACATTTTAATCACACTAATGTATGATTGTATACATAATAATCACACTTACTAATGTATTATGATATGATACATTTTATTCACACTTACTAATGTACGATGATTTTATACATTTTATTTACAATTACTAATGTACGATGATTTTATACATTTTATTCACACTTACTAATGTATGATGGATTTACACTTTTTCATCACACTTACTAATGTAAAATGGATTTGCACTTTTTCATCACACTTGCTAATGTATGCTGACTTTACACATTTTTCATCACACTTACTAATTGTCACTAATGTACGATGATTTTATACATTTTAATCACACTTACTAATGTATAATGATTTGATACATTTTATTCACACTTACTAATGTAAAATGGATTTACACTTTTTATTCACACTTACTATAGTATGATGGGTTTACACTTTTTCATCACACTTACTAATGTATGATTATTTTACACATTTTAATCACACTAATGTATGATAATTGTATACATAATAATCATACTTACTAATGTATTATGATATGATACATTTTATTCACACTTACTAATGTACGATGATTTTATACATTTTATTTACAATTACTAATGTACGATGATTTTATACATTTTATTCACACTTACTAATGTATGATGGATTTACACTTTTTCATCACACTTACTAATGTAAAATGGATTTACACTTTTTCATCACACTTGCTAATGTATGATGACTTTACACCTTTTTCATCATACTTACTAATTGTCACTAATGTATGATTATTTTATACATTTTAATCACACTAATGTATGATGATTGTATACATAATAATCACACTTACTAATGTATTATGATACATTTTATTCACACTTACTAATGTACGATGATTTTATACATTTTATTCACACTTACTAATGTATGATGGATTTACACTTTTTCATCACACTTGCTAATGTATGATGACTTTACACCTTTTTCATCATACTTACTAATTGTCACTAATGTATGATGATTTTATATATTTTATTCACACTTACTAATGTACGATGATTTTATACATTTTATTCACACTTACTCATGTATGATGGATTTACACTTTTTCATCACACTTACTAATATATGATGGATTTACACTTTTTCATCACACTTACTAATGTAAAATGGATTTACACTTTTTCATCACACTTACTAATGTATGATGGCTTTACACTTTTTAATCACACTTACTAATGTATGATTATTTTATACATTTTAATCACACTAATGTATGATGATTGTATACATAATAATCACACTTACTAATGTATTATGATATGATACATTTTATTCACACTTACTAATGTACGATCATTTTATACATTTTATTTACAATTACTATTGTACGATGATTTTATACATTTTATTCACACTTACTAATGTATGATGGATTTACACTTTTTCATCACACTTACTAATGTATGATGGATTTACACTTTTTCATCACACTTGCTAATGTATGATGACTTTACACCTTTTTCATCATACTTTCTAATTGTCACTAATGTATGATTATTTTATACATTTTAATCACACTAATGTATGATTGTATACATAATAATCACACTTACTAATGTATTATGATATGATACATTTTATTCACACTTACTAATGTACGATGATTTTATACATTTTATTTACAATTACTAATGTACGATGATTTTATACATTTTATTCACACTTACTAATGTATGATGGATTTACACTTTTTCATCACACTTACTAATGTAAAATGGATTTGCACTTTTTCATCACACTTGCTAATGTATGCTGACTTTACACATTTTTCATCACACTTACTAATTGTCACTAATGTACGATGATTTTATACATTTTAATCACACTTACTAATGTATAATGATTTGATACATTTTATTCACACTTACTAATGTAAAATGGATTTACACTTTTTATTCACACTTACTATAGTATGATGGGTTTACACTTTTTCATCACACTTACTAATGTATGATTATTTTACACATTTTAATCACACTAATGTATGATAATTGTATACATAATAATCATACTTACTAATGTATTATGATATGATACATTTTATTCACACTTACTAATGTACGATGATTTTATACATTTTATTTACAATTACTAATGTACGATGATTTTATACATTTTATTCACACTTACTAATGTATGATGGATTTACACTTTTTCATCACACTTACTAATGTAAAATGGATTTACACTTTTTCATCACACTTGCTAATGTATGATGACTTTACACCTTTTTCATCATACTTACTAATCGTCACTAATTTATGTTGATTTTATACATTTTATTCACACTTACTAATGTATGATGGATTTACACTTTTTCATCACACTTACTAGTGTAAAATGGATTTACACTTTTTCATCACACTTGCTAATGTATGCTGACTTTACACCTTTTTCATAACACTTACTAATTGTCACTAATGTACGATGATTTTATACATTTTAATCACACTTACTAATGTATAATGATTTGATACATTTTATTCACACTTACTAATGTAAAATGGATTTACACTTTTTATTCACACTTACTAATGTATGATGGGTTTACACTTTTTCATCACACTTACTAATGTATGATTATTTTACACATTTTAATCACACTAATGTATGATAATTGTATACATAATAATCACACTTACTAATGTATTGTGATATGATATATTTTATTCACACTTACTAATGTACTATGATTTTATACATTTTAATCACACTTACTAATGTACGATGATTTTATACATTTTATTCACACTTACTAATGTATGATGGATTTACACTTTTTTAATCACACTTACTAATGTATGATGACTTTACACCTTTTTCATCATACTTACTAATTGTCACTAATGTATGATTATTTTATACATTTTAATCACACTAATGTATGATGATTGTATACATAATAATCACACTTACTAATGTATTATGATATGATACATTTTATTCACACTTACTAATGTACGATGATTTTATACATTTTATTTACAATTACTAATGTACGATGATTTTATACATTTTATTCACACTTACTAATGTATGATGGATTTACACTTTTTTAATCACACTTACTAATGTATGATGACTTTACACCTTTTTCATCATACTTACTAATTGTCACTAATGTATGATTATTTTATACATTTTAATCACACTAATGTATGATGATTGTATACATAATAATCACACTTACTAATGTATTATGATATGATACATTTTATTCACACTTACTAATGTACGTTGATTTTATACATTTTATTTACAATTACTAATGTACGATGATTTTATACATTTTATTCACACTTACTAATGTATGATGGATTTACACTTTTTCATCACACTTACTAATGTAAAATGGATTTACACTTTTTCATCACACTTGCTAATGTATGCTGACTTTACACCTTTTTCATCACACTTACTAATTGTCACTAATGTACGATGATTTTATACATTTTAATCACACTTACTAATGTATAATGATTTGATACATTTTATTCACACTTACTAATGTAAAATGGATTTACACTTTTTATTCACACTTACTAATGTATGATGGGTTTACACTTTTTCATCACACTTACTAATGTATGATTATTTTACACATTTTAATCACACTAATGTATGATAATTGTATACATAATAATCACACTTACTAATGTATTATGATATGATGCATTTTATTCACACTTACTAATGTACTATGATTTTATACATTTTAATCACACTTACTAATGTACGATGATTTTATACATGTTATTCACACTTACTAATGTAAAATGGATTTATACTTTTTCATCACACTTGCTAATGTATGCTGACTTTACACCTTTTTCATCACACTTACTAATTGTCACTAATGTACGATGATTGTATACATTTTAACCACACTTACTAATGTATAATGATTTGATACATTTTATTCACACTTACTAATGTAAAATGGATTTACACTTTTTATTCACACTTACTAATGTATGATGGGTTTACACTTTTTCATCACACTTACTAATATATGATTATTTTACACATTTTAATCACTAATGTATGATAATTGTATACATAATAATCACACTTACTAATGTATTATGATATGATACATTTTATTCTCACTTACTAATGTACTATGATTTTATACATTTTAATCACACTTACTAATGTACGATGATTTTATACATTTTATTCACACTTACTAATGTATGATGGATTTACACTTTTTCATCACACTTACTAATATATGATGGATTTACACTTTTTCATCACACTTACTAATGTAAAATGGATTTACACTTTTTCATCACACTTACTAATGTATGATGGCTTTACACTTTTTAATCACACTTACTAATGTACGATGATTTTATACATTTTATTCACACTTACTAATGTATGATGGATTTACACTTTTTCATCACACTTGCTAATGTATGATGACTTTACACCTTTTTCGTCATACTTACTAATTGTCACTAATGTATGATGATTTTATACATTTTATTCACACTTACTCATGTATGATGGATTTACACTTTTTCATCACACTTACTAATGTAAAATGGATTTACACTTTTTCATCACACTTGCTAATGTATGCTGACTTTACACCTTTTTCATCACACTTACTAATTGTCACTAATGTACGATGATTTTATACATTTTAATCACACTTACTAATGTATAATGATTTGATACATTTTATTCACACTTACTAATGTAAAATGGATTTACACTTTTTATTCACACTTACTAATGTATGATGGGTTTACACTTTTTTATCACACTTACTAATGTATGATTATTTTACACATTTTAATCACACTAATGTATGATGATTGTATACATAATAATCACACTTACTAATGTATTATGATACATTTTATTCACACTTACTAATGTACGATGATTTTATACATTTTATTCACACTTACTAATGTATGATGGATTTACACTTTTTCATCACACTTACTAATGTAAAATGGATTTACACTTTTTCATCACACTTGCTAATGTATGATGACTTTACACCTTTTTCATCATACTTACTAATTGTCACTAATGTATGATTATTTTATACATTTTAATCACACTAATGTATGATGATTGTATACATAATAATCACACTTACTAATGTATTATGATACATTTTATTCACACTTACTAATGTACGATGATTTTATACATTTTATTCACACTTACTAATGTATGATGGATTTACACTTTTTCATCACACTTGCTAATGTATGATGACTTTACACCTTTTTCATCATACTTACTAATTGTCACTAATGTATGATGATTTTATATATTTTATTCACACTTACTAATGTACGATGATTTTATACATTTTATTCACACTTACTCATGTATGATGGATTTACACTTTTTCATCACACTTACTAATATATGATGGATTTACACTTTTTCATCACACTTACTAATGTAAAATGGATTTACACTTTTTCATCACACTTACTAATGTATGATGGCTTTACACTTTTTAATCACACTTACTAATGTATGATTATTTTATACATTTTAATCACACTAATGTATGATGATTGTATACATAATAATCACACTTACTAATGTATTATGATATGATACATTTTATTCACACTTACTAATGTACGATCATTTTATACATTTTATTTACAATTACTATTGTACGATGATTTTATACATTTTATTCACACTTACTAATGTATGATGGATTTACACTTTTTCATCACACTTACTAAGGTATGATGGATTTACACTTTTTCATCACACTTGCTAATGTATGATGACTTTACACCTTTTTCATCATACTTACTAATTGTCACTAATGTATGATTATTTTATACATTTTAATCACACTAATGTATGATTGTATACATAATAATCACACTTACTAATGTATTATGATATGATACATTTTATTCACACTTACTAATGTACGATGATTTTATACATTTTATTTACAATTACTAATGTACGATGATTTTATACATTTTATTCACACTTACTAATGTATGATGGATTTACACTTTTTCATCACACTTACTAATGTAAAATGGATTTACACTTTTTCATCACACTTGCTAATGTATGCTGACTTTACACATTTTTCATCACACTTACTAATTGTCACTAATGTACGATGATTTTATACATTTTAATCACACTTACTAATGTATAATGATTTGATACATTTTATTCACACTTACTAATGTAAAATGGATTTACACTTTTTATTCACACTTACTATAGTATGATGGGTTTACACTTTTTCATCACACTTACTAATGTATGATTATTTTACACATTTTAATCACACTAATGTATGATAATTGTATACATAATAATCACACTTACTAATGTATTATGATATGATACATTTTATTCACACTTACTAATGTACGATGATTTTATACATTTTATTTACAATTACTAATGTACGATGATTTTATACATTTTATTCACACTTACTAATGTATGATGGATTTACACTTTTTCATCACACTTACTAATGTAAAATGGATTTACACTTTTTCATCACACTTGCTAATGTATGATGACTTTACACCTTTTTCATCATACTTACTAATTGTCACTAATTTATGTTGATTTTATACATTTTATTCACACTTACTAATGTATGATGGATTTACACTTTTTCATCACACTTACTAGTGTAAAATGGATTTACACTTTTTCATCACACTTGCTAATGTATGCTGACTTTACACCTTTTTCATCACACTTACTAATTGTCACTAATGTACGATGATTTTATACATTTTAATCACACTTACTAATGTATAATGATTTGATACATTTTATTCACACTTACTAATGTAAAATGGATTTACACTTTTTATTCACACTTACTAATGTATGATGGGTTTACACTTTTTCATCACACTTACTAATGTATGATTATTTTACACATTTTAATCACACTAATGTATGATAATTGTATACATAATAATCACACTTACTAATGTATTGTGATATGATATATTTTATTCACACTTACTAATGTACTATGATTTTATACATTTTATTCACACTTACTGATGTATGATGGATTTACACTTTTTTAATCACACTTACTAATGTATGATGACTTTACACCTTTTTCATCATACTTACTAATTGTCACTAATGTATGATTATTTTATACATTTTAATCACACTAATGTATGATGATTGTATACATAATAATCACACTTACTAATGTATTATGATATGATACATTTTATTCACACTTACTAATGTACGATGATTTTATACATTTTATTTACAATTACTAATGTACGATGATTTTATACATTTTATTCACACTTACTAATGTATGATGGATTTACACTTTTTTAATCACACTTACTAATGTATGATGACTTTACACCTTTTTCATCATACTTACTAATTGTCACTAATGTATGATTATTTTATACATTTTAATCACACTAATGTATGATGATTGTATACATAATAATCACACTTACTAATGTATTATGATATGATACATTTTATTCACACTTACTAATGTACGTTGATTTTATACATTTTATTTACAATTACTAATGTACGATGATTTTATACATTTTATTCACACTTACTAATGTATGATGGATTTACACTTTTTCATCACACTTACTAATGTAAAATGGATTTACACTTTTTCATCACACTTGCTAATGTATGCTGACTTTACACCTTTTTCATCACACTTACTAATTGTCACTAATGTACGATGATTTTATACATTTTAATCACACTTACTAATGTATAATGATTTGATACATTTTATTCACACTTACTAATGTAAAATGGATTTACACTTTTTATTCACACTTACTAATGTATGATGGGTTTACACTTTTTCATCACACTTACTAATGTATGATTATTTTACACATTTTAATCACACTAATGTATGATAATTGTATACATAATAATCACACTTACTAATGTATTATGATATGATGCATTTTATTCACACTTACTAATGTACTATGATTTTATACATTTTAATCACACTTACTAATGTACGATGATTTTATACATTTTATTCACACTTACTAATGTAAAATGGATTTATACTTTTTCATCACACTTGCTAATGTATGCTGACTTTACACCTTTTTCATCACACTTACTAATTGTCACTAATGTACGATGATTGTATACATTTTAACCACACTTACTAATGTATAATGATTTGATACATTTTATTCACACTTACTAATGTAAAATGGATTTACACTTTTTATTCACACTTACTAATGTATGATGGGTTTACACTTTTTCATCACACTTACTAATATATGATTATTTTACACATTTTAATCACTAATGTATGATAATTGTATACATAATAATCACACTTACTAATGTATTATGATATGATACATTTTATTCTCACTTACTAATGTACTATGATTTTATACATTTTAATCACACTTACTAATGTACGATGATTTTATACATTTTATTCACACTTACTAATGTATGATGGATTTACACTTTTTCATCACACTTACTAATATATGATGGATTTACACTTTTTCATCACACTTACTAATGTAAAATGGATTTACACTTTTTCATCACACTTACTAATGTATGATGGCTTTACACTTTTTAATCACACTTGCTAATGTATGATGACTTTACACCTTTTTCGTCATACTTACTAATTGTCACTAATGTATGATGATTTTATACATTTTATTCACACTTACTCATGTATGATGGATTTACACTTTTTCATCACACTTACTAATGTAAAATGGATTTACACTTTTTCATCACACTTGCTAATGTATGCTGACTTTACACCTTTTTCATCACACTTACTAATTGTCACTAATGTACGATGATTTTATACATTTTAATCACACTTACTAATGTATAATGATTTGATACATTTTATTCACACTTACTAATGTAAAATGGATTTACACTTTTTATTCACACTTACTAATGTATGATGGGTTTACACTTTTTTATCACACTTACTAATGTATGATTATTTTACACATTTTAATCACACTAATGTATGATGATTGTATACATAATAATCACACTTACTAATGTATTATGATACATTTTATTCACACTTACTAATGTACGATGATTTTATACATTTTATTCACACTTACTAATGTATGATGGATTTACACTTTTTCATCACACTTACTAATGTAAAATGGATTTACACTTTTTCATCACACTTGCTAATGTATGATGACTTTACACCTTTTTCATCATACTTACTAATTGTCACTAATGTATGATTATTTTATACATTTTAATCACACTAATGTATGATGATTGTATACATAATAATCACACTTACTAATGTATTATGATACATTTTATTCACACTTACTAATGTACGATGATTTTATACATTTTATTCACACTTACTAATGTATGATGGATTTACACTTTTTCATCACACTTGCTAATGTATGATGACTTTACACCTTTTTCATCATACTTACTAATTGTCACTAATGTATGATGATTTTATATATTTTATTCACACTTACTAATGTACGATGATTTTATACATTTTATTCACACTTACTCATGTATGATGGATTTACACTTTTTCATCACACTTACTAATATATGATGGATTTACACTTTTTCATCACACTTACTAATGTAAAATGGATTTACACTTTTTCATCACACTTACTAATGTATGATGGCTTTACACTTTTTAATCACACTTACTAATGTATGATTATTTTATACATTTTAATCACACTAATGTATGATGATTGTATACATAATAATCACACTTACTAATGTATTATGATATGATACATTTTATTCACACTTACTAATGTACGATCATTTTATACATTTTATTTACAATTACTATTGTACGATGATTTTATACATTTTATTCACACTTACTAATGTATGATGGATTTACACTTTTTCATCACACTTACTAAGGTATGATGGATTTACACTTTTTCATCACACTTGCTAATGTATGATGACTTTACACCTTTTTCATCATACTTACTAATTGTCACTAATGTATGATTATTTTATACATTTTAATCACACTAATGTATGATTGTATACATAATAATCACACTTACTAATGTATTATGATATGATACATTTTATTCACACTTACTAATGTACGATGATTTTATACATTTTATTTACAATTACTAATGTACGATGATTTTATACATTTTATTCACACTTACTAATGTATGATGGATTTACACTTTTTCATCACACTTACTAATGTAAAATGGATTTACACTTTTTCATCACACTTGCTAATGTATGCTGACTTTACACATTTTTCATCACACTTACTAATTGTCACTAATGTACGATGATTTTATACATTTTAATCACACTTACTAATGTATAATGATTTGATACATTTTATTCACACTTACTAATGTAAAATGGATTTACACTTTTTATTCACACTTACTATAGTATGATGGGTTTACACTTTTTCATCACACTTACTAATGTATGATTATTTTACACATTTTAATCACACTAATGTATGATAATTGTATACATAATAATCACACTTACTAATGTATTATGATATGATACATTTTATTCACACTTACTAATGTACGATGATTTTATACATTTTATTTACAATTACTAATGTACGATGATTTTATACATTTTATTCACACTTACTAATGTATGATGGATTTACACTTTTTCATCACACTTACTAATGTAAAATGGATTTACACTTTTTCATCACACTTGCTAATGTATGATGACTTTACACCTTTTTCATCATACTTACTAATTGTCACTAATTTATGTTGATTTTATACATTTTATTCACACTTACTAATGTATGATGGATTTACACTTTTTCATCACACTTACTAGTGTAAAATGGATTTACACTTTTTCATCACACTTGCTAATGTATGCTGACTTTACACCTTTTTCATCACACTTACTAATTGTCACTAATGTACGATGATTTTATACATTTTAATCACACTTACTAATGTATAATGATTTGATACATTTTATTCACACTTACTAATGTAAAATGGATTTACACTTTTTATTCACACTTACTAATGTATGATGGGTTTACACTTTTTCATCACACTTACTAATGTATGATTATTTTACACATTTTAATCACACTAATGTATGATAATTGTATACATAATAATCACACTTACTAATGTATTGTGATATGATATATTTTATTCACACTTACTAATGTACTATGATTTTATACATTTTATTCACACTTACTAATGTATGATGGATTTACACTTTTTTAATCACACTTACTAATGTATGATGACTTTACACCTTTTTCATCATACTTACTAATTGTCACTAATGTATGATTATTTTATACATTTTAATCACACTAATGTATGATGATTGTATACATAATAATCACACTTACTAATGTATTATGATATGATACATTTTATTCACACTTACTAATGTACGATGATTTTATACATTTTATTTACAATTACTAATGTACGATGATTTTATACATTTTATTCACACTTACTAATGTATGATGGATTTACACTTTTTTAATCACACTTACTAATGTATGATGACTTTACACCTTTTTCATCATACTTACTAATTGTCACTAATGTATGATTATTTTATACATTTTAATCACACTAATGTATGATGATTGTATACATAATAATCACACTTACTAATGTATTATGATATGATACATTTTATTCACACTTACTAATGTACGTTGATTTTATACATTTTATTTACAATTACTAATGTACGATGATTTTATACATTTTATTCACACTTACTAATGTATGATGGATTTACACTTTTTCATCACACTTACTAATGTAAAATGGATTTACACTTTTTCATCACACTTGCTAATGTATGCTGACTTTACACCTTTTTCATCACACTTACTAATTGTCACTAATGTACGATGATTTTATACATTTTAATCACACTTACTAATGTATAATGATTTGATACATTTTATTCACACTTACTAATGTAAAATGGATTTACACTTTTTATTCACACTTACTAATGTATGATGGGTTTACACTTTTTCATCACACTTACTAATGTATGATTATTTTACACATTTTAATCACACTAATGTATGATAATTGTATACATAATAATCACACTTACTAATGTATTATGATATGATGCATTTTATTCACACTTACTAATGTACTATGATTTTATACATTTTAATCACACTTACTAATGTACGATGATTTTATACATTTTATTCACACTTACTAATGTAAAATGGATTTATACTTTTTCATCACACTTGCTAATGTATGCTGACTTTACACCTTTTTCATCACACTTACTAATTGTCACTAATGTACGATGATTGTATACATTTTAACCACACTTACTAATGTATAATGATTTGATACATTTTATTCACACTTACTAATGTAAAATGGATTTACACTTTTTATTCACACTTACTAATGTATGATGGGTTTACACTTTTTCATCACACTTACTAATATATGATTATTTTACACATTTTAATCACTAATGTATGATAATTGTATACATAATAATCACACTTACTAATGTATTATGATATGATACATTTTATTCTCACTTACTAATGTACTATGATTTTATACATTTTAATCACACTTACTAATGTACGATGATTTTATACATTTTATTCACACTTACTAATGTATGATGGATTTACACTTTTTCATCACACTTACTAATATATGATGGATTTACACTTTTTCATCACACTTACTAATGTAAAATGGATTTACACTTTTTCATCACACTTACTAATGTATGATGGCTTTACACTTTTTAATCACACTTGCTAATGTATGATGACTTTACACCTTTTTCGTCATACTTACTAATTGTCACTAATGTATGATGATTTTATACATTTTATTCACACTTACTCATGTATGATGGATTTACACTTTTTCATCACACTTACTAATGTAAAATGGATTTACACTTTTTCATCACACTTGCTAATGTATGCTGACTTTACACCTTTTTCATCACACTTACTAATTGTCACTAATGTACGATGATTTTATACATTTTAATCACACTTACTAATGTATAATGATTTGATACATTTTATTCACACTTACTAATGTAAAATGGATTTACACTTTTTATTCACACTTACTAATGTATGATGGGTTTACACTTTTTTATCACACTTACTAATGTATGATTATTTTACACATTTTAATCACACTAATGTATGATGATTGTATACATAATAATCACACTTACTAATGTATTATGATACATTTTATTCACACTTACTAATGTACGATGATTTTATACATTTTATTCACACTTACTAATGTATGATGGATTTACACTTTTTCATCACACTTACTAATGTAAAATGGATTTACACTTTTTCATCACACTTGCTAATGTATGATGACTTTACACCTTTTTCATCATACTTACTAATTGTCACTAATGTATGATTATTTTATACATTTTAATCACACTAATGTATGATGATTGTATACATAATAATCACACTTACTAATGTATTATGATACATTTTATTCACACTTACTAATGTACGATGATTTTATACATTTTATTCACACTTACTAATGTATGATGGATTTACACTTTTTCATCACACTTGCTAATGTATGATGACTTTACACCTTTTTCATCATACTTACTAATTGTCACTAATGTATGATGATTTTATATATTTTATTCACACTTACTAATGTACGATGATTTTATACATTTTATTCACACTTACTCATGTATGATGGATTTACACTTTTTCATCACACTTACTAATATATGATGGATTTACACTTTTTCATCACACTTACTAATGTAAAATGGATTTACACTTTTTCATCACACTTACTAATGTATGATGGCTTTACACTTTTTAATCACACTTACTAATGTATGATTATTTTATACATTTTAATCACACTAATGTATGATGATTGTATACATAATAATCACACTTACTAATGTATTATGATATGATACATTTTATTCACACTTACTAATGTACGATCATTTTATACATTTTATTTACAATTACTATTGTACGATGATTTTATACATTTTATTCACACTTACTAATGTATGATGGATTTACACTTTTTCATCACACTTACTAATGTATGATGGATTTACACTTTTTCATCACACTTGCTAATGTATGATGACTTTACACCTTTTTCATCATACTTACTAATTGTCACTAATGTATGATTATTTTATACATTTTAATCACACTAATGTATGATTGTATACATAATAATCACACTTACTAATGTATTATGATATGATACATTTTATTCACACTTACTAATGTACGATGATTTTATACATTTTATTTACAATTACTAATGTACAATGATTTTATACATTTTATTCACACTTACTAATGTATGATGGATTTACACTTTTTCATCACACTTACTAATGTAAAATGGATTTACACTTTTTCATCACACTTGCTAATGTATGCTGACTTTACACATTTTTCATCACACTTACTAATTGTCACTAATGTACGATGATTTTATACATTTTAATCACACTTACTAATGTATAATGATTTGATACATTTTATTCACACTTACTAATGTAAAATGGATTTACACTTTTTATTCACACTTACTATAGTATGATGGGTTTACACTTTTTCATCACACTTACTAATGTATGATTATTTTACACATTTTAATCACACTAATGTATGATAATTGTATACATAATAATCACACTTACTAATGTATTATGATATGATACATTTTATTCACACTTACTAATGTACGATGATTTTATACATTTTATTTACAATTACTAATGTACGATGATTTTATACATTTTATTCACACTTACTAATGTATGATGGATTTACACTTTTTCATCACACTTACTAATGTAAAATGGATTTACACTTTTTCATCACACTTGCTAATGTATGATGACTTTACACCTTTTTCATCATACTTACTAATTGTCACTTATTTATGTTGATTTTATACATTTTATTCACACTTTTTAATATATAATGATTTTATACATTTTATTCACACTTACTAATGTATGATGGATTTACACTTTTTCATCACACTTGCTAATTTAAAATGGATTTACACTTTTTCATCACACTTGCTAATGTATGCTGACTTTACACCTTTTTCATCACACTTACTAATTGTCACTAATGTACGATGATTTTATACATTTTATTCACACTTACTAATGTATGATGGATTTACACTTTTTCATCACACTTACTAATGTAAAATGGATTTACACTTTTTCATCACACTTGCTAATGTATGCTGACTTTACACCTTTTTCATCACACTTACTAATTGTCACTAATGTACGATGATTTTATACATTTTAATCACACTTACTAATGTATAATGATTTGATACATTTTATTCACACTTACTAATGTAAAATGGATTTACACTTTTTATTCACACTTACTAATGTATGATGGGTTTACACTTTTTCATCACACTTACTAATGTATGATTATTTTACACATTTTAATCACACTAATGTATGATAATTGTATACATAATAATCACACTTACTAATGTATTGTGATATGATATATTTTATTCACACTTACTAATGTACTATGATTTTATACATTTTAATCACACTTACTAATGTACGATGATTTTATACATTTTATTCACACTTACTAATGTATGATGGATTTACACTTTTTTAATCACACTTACTAATGTATGATGACTTTACACCTTTTTCATCATACTTACTAATTGTCACTAATGTATGATTATTTTATAAATTTTAATCACACTAATGTATGATGATTGTATACATAATAATCACACTTACTAATGTATTATGATATGATACATTTTATTCACACTTACTAATGTACGATGATTTTATACATTTTATTTACAATTACTAATGTACGATGATTTTATACATTTTATTCACACTTACTAATGTATGATGGATTTACACTTTTTTAATCACACTTACTAATGTATGATGACTTTACACCTTTTTCATCATACTTACTAATTGTCACTAATGTATGATTATTTTATACATTTTAATCACACTAATGTATGATGATTGTATACATAATAATCACACTTACTAATGTATTATGATATGATACATTTTATTCACACTTACTAATGTACGATGATTTTATACATTTTATTTACAATTACTAATGTACGATGATTTTATACATTTTATTCACACTTACTAATGTATGATGGATTTACACTTTTTCATCACACTTACTAATGTAAAATGGATTTACACTTTTTCATCACACTTGCTAATGTATGCTGACTTTACACCTTTTTCATCACACTTACTAATTGTCACTAATGTACGATGATTTTATACATTTTAATCACACTTACTAATGTATAATGATTTGATACATTTTATTCACACTTACTAATGTAAAATGGATTTACACTTTTTATTCACACTTACTAATGTATGATGGGTTTACACTTTTTCATCACACTAACTAATGTATGATTATTTTACACATTTTAATCACACTAATGTATGATAATTGTATACATAATAATCACACTTACTAATGTATTATGATATGATGCATTTTATTCACACTTACTAATGTACTATGATTTTATACATTTTAATCACACTTACTAATGTACGATGATTTTATACATTTTATTCACACTTACTAATGTAAAATGGATTTACACTTTTTCATCACACTTGCTAATGTATGCTGACTTTACACCTTTTTCATCACACTTACTAATTGTCACTAATGTACGATGATTGTATACATTTTAACCACACTTACTAATGTATAATGATTTGATACATTTTATTCACACTTACTAATGTAAAATGGATTTACACTTTTTATTCACACTTACTAATGTATGATGGGTTTACACTTTTTCATCACACTTACTAATATATGATTATTTTACACATTTTAATCACTAATGTATGATAATTGTATACATAATAATCACACTTACTAATGTATTATGATATGATACATTTTATTCACACTTACTAATGTACTATGATTTTATACATTTTAATCACACTTACTAATGTACGATGATTTTATACATTTTATTCACACTTACTAATGTATGATGGATTTACACTTTTTCATCACACTTACTAATATATGATGGATTTACACTTTTTCATCACACTTACTAATGTAAAATGGATTTACACTTTTTCATCACACTTACTAATGTATGATGGCTTTACACTTTTTAATCACACTTACTAATGTACGATGATTTTATACATTTTATTCACACTTACTAATGTATGATGGATTTACACTTTTTCATCACACTTGCTAATGTATGATGACTTTACACCTTTTTCGTCATACTTACTAATTGTCACTAATGTATGATGATTTTATACATTTTATTCACACTTACTCATGTATGATGGATTTACACTTTTTCATCACACTTACTAATGTAAAATGGATTTACACTTTTTCATCACACTTGCTAATGTATGCTGACTTTACACCTTTTTCATCACACTTACTAATTGTCACTAATGTACGATGATTTTATACATTTTAATCACACTTACTAATGTATAATGATTGGATACATTTTAATCACACTTACTAATGTATAATGATTGGATACATTTTATTCACACTTACTAATGTAAAATGGATTTACACTTTTTATTCACACTTACTAATGTATGATGGGTTTACACTTTTTTATCACACTTACTAATGTATGATTATTTTACACATTTTAATCACACTAATGTATGATAATTGTATACATAATAATCACACTTACTAATGTATTATGATATGATATATTTTATTCACACTTACTAATGTACTATGATTTTATACATTTTAGTCACACTTACTAATGTACGATGATTTTATACATTTTATTCACACTTACTAAGGTATGATGGATTTACACTTTTTCATCACACTTGCTAATGTATGATGACTTTACACCTTTTTCATCATACTTACTAATTGTCACTAATGTATGATTATTTTATACATTTTAATCACACTAATGTATGATGATTGTATACATAATAATCACACTTACTAATGTATTATGATACATTTTATTCACACTTACTAATGTACGATGATTTTATACATTTTATTCACACTTACTAATGTATGATGGATTTACACTTTTTCATCACACTTACTAATGTAAAATGGATTTACACTTTTTCATCACACTTGCTAATGTATGATGACTTTACACCTTTTTCATCATACTTACTAATTGTCACTAATGTATGATTATTTTATACATTTTAATCACACTAATGTATGATGATTGTATACATAATAATCACACTTACTAATGTATTATGATACATTTTATTCACACTTACTAATGTACGATGATTTTATACATTTTATTCACACTTACTAATGTATGATGGATTTACACTTTTTCATCACACTTGCTAATGTATGATGACTTTACACCTTTTTCATCATACTTACTAATTGTCACTAATGTATGATGATTTTATATATTTTATTCACACTTACTAATGTACGATGATTTTATACATTTTATTCACACTTACTCATGTATGATGGATTTACACTTTTTCATCACACTTACTAATATATGATGGATTTACACTTTTTCATCACACTTACTAATGTAAAATGGATTTACACTTTTTCATCACACTTACTAATGTATGATGGCTTTACACTTTTTAATCACACTTACTAATGTATGATTATTTTATACATTTTAATCACACTAATGTATGATGATTGTATACATAATAATCACACTTACTAATGTATTATGATATGATACATTTTATTCACACTTACTAATGTACGATCATTTTATACATTTTATTTACAATTACTATTGTACGATGATTTTATACATTTTATTCACACTTACTAATGTATGATGGATTTACACTTTTTCATCACACTTACTAATGTATGATGGATTTACACTTTTTCATCACACTTGCTAATGTATGATGACTTTACACCTTTTTCATCATACTTACTAATTGTCACTAATGTATGATTATTTTATACATTTTAATCACACTAATGTATGATTGTATACATAATAATCACACTTACTAATGTATTATGATATGATACATTTTATTCACACTTACTAATGTACGATGATTTTATACATTTTATTTACAATTACTAATGTACGATGATTTTATACATTTTATTCACACTTACTAATGTATGATGGATTTACACTTTTTCATCACACTTACTAATGTAAAATGGATTTACACTTTTTCATCACACTTGCTAATGTATGCTGACTTTACACATTTTTCATCACACTTACTAATTGTCACTAATGTACGATGATTTTATACATTTTAATCACACTTACTAATGTATAATGATTTGATACATTTTATTCACACTTACTAATGTAAAATGGATTTACACTTTTTATTCACACTTACTATAGTATGATGGGTTTACACTTTTCATCACACTTACTAATGTATGATTATTTTACACATTTTAATCACACTAATGTATGATAATTGTATACATAATAATCACACTTACTAATGTATTATGATATGATACATTTTATTCACACTTACTAATGTACGATGATTTTATACATTTTATTCACACTTACTAATGTATGATGGATTTACACTTTTTCATCACACTTACTAATGTAAAATGGATTTACACTTTTTCATCACACTTGCTAATGTATGATGACTTTACACCTTTTTCATCATACTTACTAATTGTCACTTATTTATGTTGATTTTATACATTTTATTCACACTTTTTAATATATAATGATTTTATACATTTTATTCACACTTACTAATGTATGATGGATTTACACTTTTTCATCACACTTGCTAATTTAAAATGGATTTACACTTTTTCATCACACTTGCTAATGTATGCTGACTTTACACCTTTTTCATCACACTTACTAATTGTCACTAATGTACGATGATTTTATACATTTTATTCACACTTACTAATGTATGATGGATTTACACTTTTTCATCACACTTACTAATGTAAAATGGATTTACACTTTTTCATCACACTTGCTAATGTATGCTGACTTTACACCTTTTTCATCACACTTACTAATTGTCACTAATGTACGATGATTTTATACATTTTAATCACACTTACTAATGTATAATGATTTGATACATTTTATTCACACTTACTAATGTAAAATGGATTTACACTTTTTATTCACACTTACTAATGTATGATGGGTTTACACTTTTTCATCACACTTACTAATGTATGATTATTTTACACATTTTAATCACACTAATGTATGATAATTGTATACATAATAATCACACTTACTAATGTATTGTGATATGATATATTTTATTCACACTTACTAATGTACTATGATTTTATACATTTTAATCACACTTACTAATGTACGATGATTTTATACATTTTATTCACACTTACTAATGTATGATGGATTTACACTTTTTTAATCACACTTACTAATGTATGATGACTTTACACCTTTTTCATCATACTTACTAATTGTCACTAATGTATGATTATTTTATAAATTTTAATCACACTAATGTATGATGATTGTATACATAATAATCACACTTACTAATGTATTATGATATGATACATTTTATTCACACTTACTAATGTACGATGATTTTATACATTTTATTTACAATTACTAATGTACGATGATTTTATACATTTTATTCACACTTACTAATGTATGATGGATTTACACTTTTTTAATCACACTTACTAATGTATGATGACTTTACACCTTTTTCATCATACTTACTAATTGTCACTAATGTATGATTATTTTATACATTTTAATCACACTAATGTATGATGATTGTATACATAATAATCACACTTACTAATGTATTATGATATGATACATTTTATTCACACTTACTAATGTACGATGATTTTATACATTTTATTTACAATTACTAATGTACGATGATTTTATACATTTTATTCACACTTACTAATGTATGATGGATTTACACTTTTTCATCACACTTACTAATGTAAAATGGATTTACACTTTTTCATCACACTTGCTAATGTATGCTGACTTTACACCTTTTTCATCACACTTACTAATTGTCACTAATGTACGATGATTTTATACATTTTAATCACACTTACTAATGTATAATGATTTGATACATTTTATTCACACTTACTAATGTAAAATGGATTTACACTTTTTATTCACACTTACTAATGTATGATGGGTTTACACTTTTTCATCACACTTACTAATGTATGATTATTTTACACATTTTAATCACACTAATGTATGATAATTGTATACATAATAATCACACTTACTAATGTATTATGATATGATGCATTTTATTCACACTTACTAATGTACTATGATTTTATACATTTTAATCACACTTACTAATGTATGATGATTTTATACATTTTATTCACACTTACTAATGTAAAATGGATTTACACTTTTTCATCACACTTGCTAATGTATGCTGACTTTACACCTTTTTCATCACACTTACTAATTGTCACTAATGTACGATGATTGTATACATTTTAACCACACTTACTAATGTATAATGATTTGATACATTTTATTCACACTTACTAATGTAAAATGGATTTACACTTTTTATTCACACTTACTAATGTATGATGGGTTTACACTTTTTCATCACACTTACTAATATATGATTATTTTACACATTTTAATCACTAATGTATGATAATTGTATACATAATAATCACACTTACTAATGTATTATGATATGATACATTTTATTCACACTTACTAATGTACTATGATTTTATACATTTTAATCACACTTACTAATGTACGATGATTTTATACATTTTATTCACACTTACTAATGTATGATGGATTTACACTTTTTCATCACACTTACTAATATATGATGGATTTACACTTTTTCATCACACTTACTAATGTAAAATGGATTTACACTTTTTCATCACACTTACTAATGTATGATGGCTTTACACTTTTTAATCACACTTACTAATGTACGATGATTTTATACATTTTATTCACACTTACTAATGTATGATGGATTTACACTTTTTCATCACACTTGCTAATGTATGATGACTTTACACCTTTTTCGTCATACTTACTAATTGTCACTAATGTATGATGATTTTATACATTTTATTCACACTTACTCATGTATGATGGATTTACACTTTTTCATCACACTTACTAATGTAAAATGGATTTACACTTTTTCATCACACTTGCTAATGTATGCTGACTTTACACCTTTTTCATCACACTTACTAATTGTCACTAATGTACGATGATTTTATACATTTTAATCACACTTACTAATGTATAATGATTGGATACATTTTATTCACACTTACTAATGTAAAATGGATTTACACTTTTTATTCACACTTACTAATGTATGATGGGTTTACACTTTTTTATCACACTTACTAATGTATGATTATTTTACACATTTTAATCACACTAATGTATGATAATTGTATACATAATAATCACACTTACTAATGTATTATGATATGATATATTTTATTCACACTTACTAATGTACTATGATTTTATACATTTTAGTCACACTTACTAATGTACGATGATTTTATACATTTTATTCACACTTACTAAGGTATGATGGATTTACACTTTTTCATCACACTTGCTAATGTATGATGACTTTACACCTTTTTCATCATACTTACTAATTGTCACTAATGTATGATTATTTTATACATTTTAATCACACTAATGTATGATGATTGTATACATAATAATCACACTTACTAATGTATTATGATACATTTTATTCACACTTACTAATGTACGATGATTTTATACATTTTATTCACACTTACTAATGTATGATGGATTTACACTTTTTCATCACACTTACTAATGTAAAATGGATTTACACTTTTTCATCACACTTGCTAATGTATGATTATTTTACACATTTTAATCACACTAATGTATGATAATTGTATACATAATAATCACACTTACTAATGTATTATGATATGATACATTTTATTCACACTTACTAATGTACGATGATTTTATACATTTTATTTACAATTACTAATGTACGATGATTTTATACATTTTATTCACACTTACTAATGTATGATGGATTTACACTTTTTCATCACACTTACTAATGTAAAATGGATTTACACTTTTTCATCACACTTGCTAATGTATGATGACTTTACACCTTTTTCATCATACTTACTAATTGTCACTAATTTATGTTGATTTATACATTTTATTCACACTTTTTAATATATAATGATTTTATACATTTTATTCAGACTTACTAATGTATGATGGATTTACACTTTTTCATCACACTTGCTAATTTAAAATGGATTTACACTTTTTCATCACACTTGCTTTGCTGACTTTACACCTTTTTCATCACACTTACTAATTGTCACTAATGTACGATGATTTTATACATTTTATTCACACTTACTAATGTATGATGGATTTACACTTTTTCATCACACTTACTAATGTAAAATGGATTTACACTTTTTCATCACACTTGCTAATGTATGCTGACTTTACACCTTTTTCATCACACTTACTAATTGTCACTAATGTACGATGATTTTATACATTTTAATCACACTTACTAATGTATAATGATTTGATACATTTTATTCACACTTACTAATGTAAAATGGATTTACACTTTTTATTCACACTTACTAATGTATGATGGGTTTACACTTTTTTATCACACTTACTAATGTATGATTATTTTACACATTTTAATCACACTAATGTATGATAATTGTATACATAATAATCACACTTACTAATGTATTATGATATGATATATTTTATTCACACTTACTAATGTACTATGATTTTATACATTTTAATCACACTTACTAATGTACGATGATTTTATACATTTTATTCACACTTACTAAGGTATGATGGATTTACACTTTTTCATCACACTTGCTAATGTATGATGACTTTACACCTTTTTCATCATACTTACTAATTGTCACTAATGTATGATGATTTTATATATTTTATTCACACTTACTAATGTACGATGATTTTATACATTTTATTCACACTTACTCATGTATGATGGATTTACACTTTTTCATCACACTTACTAATATATGATGGATTTACACTTTTTCATCACACTTACTAATGTAAAATGGATTTACACTTTTTCATCACACTTACTAATGTATGATGGCTTTACACTTTTTAATCACACTTACTAATGTATGATTATTTTATACATTTTAATCACACTAATGTATGATGATTGTATACATAATAATCACACTTACTAATGTATTATGATATGATACATTTTATTCACACTTACTAATGTACGATCATTTTATACATTTTATTTACAATTACTATTGTACGATGATTTTATACATTTTATTCACACTTACTAATGTATGATGGATTTACACTTTTTCATCACACTTGCTAATGTATGATGACTTTACACCTTTTTCATCATACTTACTAATTGTCACTAATGTATGATGATTTTATATATTTTATTCACACTTACTAATGTACGATGATTTTATACATTTTATTCACACTTACTCATGTATGATGGATTTACACTTTTTCATCACACTTACTAATATATGATGGATTTACACTTTTTCATCACACTTACTAATGTAAAATGGATTTACACTTTTTCATCACACTTACTAATGTATGATGGCTTTACACTTTTTAATCACACTTACTAATGTATGATTATTTTATACATTTTAATCACACTAATGTATGATGATTGTATACATAATAATCACACTTACTAATGTATTATGATATGATACATTTTATTCACACTTACTAATGTACGATCATTTTATACATTTTATTTACAATTACTATTGTACGATGATTTTATACATTTTATTCACACTTACTAATGTATGATGGATTTACACTTTTTCATCACACTTACTAATGTATGATGGATTTACACTTTTTCATCACACTTGCTAATGTATGATGACTTTACACCTTTTTCATCATACTTACTAATTGTCACTAATGTATGATTATTTTATACATTTTAATCACACTAATGTATGATTGTATACATAATAATCACACTTACTAATGTATTATGATATGATACATTTTATTCACACTTACTAATGTACGATGATTTTATACATTTTATTTACAATTACTAATGTACGATGATTTTATACATTTTATTCACACTTACTAATGTATGATGGATTTACACTTTTTCATCACACTTACTAATGTAAAATGGATTTACACTTTTTCATCACACTTGCTAATGTATGCTGACTTTACACATTTTTCATCACACTTACTAATTGTCACTAATGTACGATGATTTTATACATTTTAATCACACTTACTAATGTATAATGATTTGATACATTTTATTCACACTTACTAATGTAAAATGGATTTACACTTTTTATTCACACTTACTATAGTATGATGGGTTTACACTTTTTCATCACACTTACTAATGTATGATTATTTTACACATTTTAATCACACTAATGTATGATAATTGTATACATAATAATCACACTTACTAATGTATTATGATATGATACATTTTATTCACACTTACTAATGTACGATGATTTTATACATTTTATTTACAATTACTAATGTACGATGATTTTATACATTTTATTCACACTTACTAATGTATGATGGATTTACACTTTTTCATCACACTTACTAATGTAAAATGGATTTACACTTTTTCATCACACTTGCTAATGTATGATGACTTTACACCTTTTTCATCATACTTACTAATTGTCACTTATTTATGTTGATTTTATACATTTTATTCACACTTTTTAATATATAATGATTTTATACATTTTATTCACACTTACTAATGTATGATGGATTTACACTTTTTCATCACACTTGCTAATTTAAAATGGATTTACACTTTTTCATCACACTTGCTAATGTATGCTGACTTTACACCTTTTTCATCACACTTACTAATTGTCACTAATGTACGATGATTTTATACATTTTATTCACACTTACTAATGTATGATGGATTTACACTTTTTCATCACACTTACTAATGTAAAATGGATTTACACTTTTTCATCACACTTGCTAATGTATGCTGACTTTACACCTTTTTCATCACACTTACTAATTGTCACTAATGTACGATGATTTTATACATTTTAATCACACTTACTAATGTATAATGATTTGATACATTTTATTCACACTTACTAATGTAAAATGGATTTACACTTTTTATTCACACTTACTAATGTATGATGACTTTACACCTTTTTCATCATACTTACTAATTGTCACTAATGTATGATTATTTTATAAATTTTAATCACACTAATGTATGATGATTGTATACATAATAATCACACTTACTAATGTATTATGATATGATATATTTTATTCACACTTACTAATGTACTATGATTTTATACATTTTAATCACACTTACTAATGTACGATGATTTTATACATTTTATTCACACTTACTAATGTATGATGGATTTACACTTTTTTAATCACACTTACTAATGTATGATGACTTTACACCTTTTTCATCATACTTACTAATTGTCACTAATGTATGATTATTTTATAAATTTTAATCACACTAATGTATGATGATTGTATACATAATAATCACACTTACTAATGTATTATGATATGATACATTTTATTCACACTTACTAATGTACGATGATTTTATACATTTTATTTACAATTACTAATGTACGATGATTTTATACATTTTATTCACACTTACTAATGTATGATGGATTTACACTTTTTTAATCACACTTACTAATGTATGATGACTTTACACCTTTTTCATCATACTTACTAATTGTCACTAATGTATGATTATTTTATACATTTTAATCACACTAATGTATGATGATTGTATACATAATAATCACACTTACTAATGTATTATGATATGATACATTTTATTCACACTTACTAATGTACGATGATTTTATACATTTTATTTACAATTACTAATGTACGATGATTTTATACATTTTATTCACACTTACTAATGTATGATGGATTTACACTTTTTCATCACACTTACTAATGTAAAATGGATTTACACTTTTTCATCACACTTGCTAATGTATGCTGACTTTACACCTTTTTCATCACACTTACTAATTGTCACTAATGTACGATGATTTTATACATTTTAATCACACTTACTAATGTATAATGATTTGATACATTTTATTCACACTTACTAATGTAAAATGGATTTACACTTTATATTCACACTTACTAATGTATGATGGGTTTACACTTTTTCATCACACTTACTAATGTATGATTATTTTACACATTTTAATCACACTAATGTATGATAATTGTATACATAATAATCACACTTACTAATGTATTATGATATGATGCATTTTATTCACACTTACTAATGTACTATGATTTTATACATTTTAATCACACTTACTAATGTACGATGATTTTATACATTTTATTCACACTTACTAATGTAAAATGGATTTACACTTTTTCATCACACTTGCTAATGTATGCTGACTTTACACCTTTTTCATCACACTTACTAATTGTCACTAATGTACGATGATTGTATACATTTTAACCACACTTACTAATGTATAATGATTTGATACATTTTATTCACACTTACTAATGTAAAATGGATTTACACTTTTTATTCACACTTACTAATGTATGATGGGTTTACACTTTTTCATCACACTTACTAATATATGATTATTTTACACATTTTAATCACTAATGTATGATAATTGTATACATAATAATCACACTTACTAATGTATTATGATATGATACATTTTATTCACACTTACTAATGTACTATGATTTTATACATTTTAATCACACTTACTAATGTACGATGATTTTATACATTTTATTCACACTTACTAATGTATGATGGATTTACACTTTTTCATCACACTTACTAATATATGATGGATTTACACTTTTTCATCACACTTACTAATGTAAAATGGATTTACACTTTTTCATCACACTTACTAATGTATGATGGCTTTACACTTTTTAATCACACTTACTAATGTACAATGATTTTATACATTTTATTCACACTTACTAATGTATGATGGATTTACACTTTTTCATCACACTTGCTAATGTATGATGACTTTACACCTTTTTCGTCATACTTACTAATTGTCACTAATGTATGATGATTTTATACATTTTATTCACACTTACTCATGTATGATGGATTTACACTTTTTCATCACACTTACTAATGTAAAATGGATTTACACTTTTTCATCACACTTGCTAATGTATGCTGACTTTACACCTTTTTCATCACACTTACTAATTGTCACTAATGTACGATGATTTTATACATTTTAATCACACTTACTAATGTATAATGATTGGATACATTTTATTCACACTTACTAATGTAAAATGGATTTACACTTTTTATTCACACTTACTAATGTATGATGGGTTTACACTTTTTTATCACTCTTACTAATGTATGATTATTTTACACATTTTAATCACACTAATGTATGATAATTGTATACATAATAATCACACTTACTAATGTATTATGATATGATATATTTTATTCACACTTACTAATGTACTATGATTTTATACATTTTAGTCACACTTACTAATGTACGATGATTTTATACATTTTATTCACACTTACTAAGGTATGATGGATTTACACTTTTTCATCACACTTGCTAATGTATGATGACTTTACACCTTTTTCATCATACTTACTAATTGTCACTAATGTATGATTATTTTATACATTTTAATCACACTAATGTATGATGATTGTATACATAATAATCACACTTACTAATGTATTATGATACATTTTATTCACACTTACTAATGTACGATGATTTTATACATTTTATTCACACTTACTAATGTATGATGGATTTACACTTTTTCATCACACTTACTAATGTAAAATGGATTTACACTTTTTCATCACACTTGCTAATGTATGATGACTTTACACCTTTTTCATCATACTTACTAATTGTCACTAATGTATGATTATTTTATACATTTTAATCACACTAATGTATGATGATTGTATACATTTTATTCACACTTACTCATGTATGATGGATTTACACTTTTTCATCACACTTACTAATATATGATGGATTTACACTTTTTCATCACACTTACTAATGTAAAATGGATTTACACTTTTTCATCACACTTACTAATGTATGATGGCTTTACACTTTTTAATCACACTTACTAATGTATGATTATTTTATACATTTTAATCACACTAATGTATGATGATTGTATACATAATAATCACACTTACTAATGTATTATGATATGATACATTTTATTCACACTTACTAATGTACGATCATTTTATACATTTTATTTACAATTACTATTGTACGATGATTTTATACATTTTATTCACACTTACTAATGTATGATGGATTTACACTTTTTCATCACACTTACTAAGGTATGATGGATTTACACTTTTTCATCACACTTGCTAATGTATGATGACTTTACACCTTTTTCATCATACTTACTAATTGTCACTAATGTATGATTATTTTATACATTTTAATCACACTAATGTATGATTGTATACATAATAATCACACTTACTAATGTATTATGATATGATACATTTTATTCACACTTACTAATGTACGATGATTTTATACATTTTATTTACAATTACTAATGTACGATGATTTTATACATTTTATTCACACTTACTAATGTATGATGGATTTACACTTTTTCATCACACTTACTAATGTAAAATGGATTTACACTTTTTCATCACACTTGCTAATGTATGCTGACTTTACACATTTTTCATCACACTTACTAATTGTCACTAATGTACGATGATTTTATACATTTTAATCACACTTACTAATGTATAATGATTTGATACATTTTATTCACACTTACTAATGTAAAATGGATTTACACTTTTTCATCACACTTACTAATGTATGATTATTTTACACATTTTAATCACACTAATGTATGATAATTGTATACATAATAATCACACTTACTAATGTATTATGATATGATACATTTTATTCACACTTACTAATGTACGATGATTTTATACATTTTATTTACAATTACTAATGTACGATGATTTTATACATTTTATTCACACTTACTAATGTATGATGGATTTACACTTTTTCATCACACTTACTAATGTAAAATGGATTTACACTTTTTCATCACACTTGCTAATGTATGATGACTTTACACCTTTTTCATCATACTTACTAATTGTCACTAATTTATGTTGATTTTATACATTTTATTCACACTTACTAATGTATGATGGATTTACACTTTTTCATCACACTTACTAGTGTAAAATGGATTTACACTTTTTCATCACACTTGCTAATGTATGCTGACTTTACACCTTTTTCATCACACTTACTAATTGTCACTAATGTACGATGATTTTATACATTTTAATCACACTTACTAATGTATAATGATTTGATACATTTTATTCACACTTACTAATGTAAAATGGATTTACACTTTTTATTCACACTTACTAATGTATGATGGGTTTACACTTTTTCATCACACTTACTAATGTATGATTATTTTACACATTTTAATCACACTAATGTATGATAATTGTATACATAATAATCACACTTACTAATGTATTGTGATATGATATATTTTATTCACACTTACTAATGTACTATGATTTTATACATTTTATTCACACTTACTAATGTATGATGGATTTACACTTTTTTAATCACACTTACTAATGTATGATGACTTTACACCTTTTTCATCATACTTACTAATTGTCACTAATGTATGATTATTTTATACATTTTAATCACACTAATGTATGATGATTGTATACATAATAATCACACTTACTAATGTATTATGATATGATACATTTTATTCACACTTACTAATGTACGATGATTTTATACATTTTATTTACAATTACTAATGTACGATGATTTTATACATTTTATTCACACTTACTAATGTATGATGGATTTACACTTTTTTAATCACACTTACTAATGTATGATGACTTTACACCTTTTTCATCATACTTACTAATTGTCACTAATGTATGATTATTTTATACATTTTAATCACACTAATGTATGATGATTGTATACATAATAATCACACTTACTAATGTATTATGATATGATACATTTTATTCACACTTACTAATGTACGTTGATTTTATACATTTTATTTACAATTACTAATGTACGATGATTTTATACATTTTATTCACACTTACTAATGTATGATGGATTTACACTTTTTCATCACACTTACTAATGTAAAATGGATTTACACTTTTTCATCACACTTGCTAATGTATGCTGACTTTACACCTTTTTCATCACACTTACTAATTGTCACTAATGTACGATGATTTTATACATTTTAATCACACTTACTAATGTATAATGATTTGATACATTTTATTCACACTTACTAATGTAAAATGGATTTACACTTTTTATTCACACTTACTAATGTATGATGGGTTTACACTTTTTCATCACACTTACTAATGTATGATTATTTTACACATTTTAATCACACTAATGTATGATAATTGTATACATAATAATCACACTTACTAATGTATTATGATATGATGCATTTTATTCACACTTACTAATGTACTATGATTTTATACATTTTAATCACACTTACTAATGTACGATGATTTTATACATTTTATTCACACTTACTAATGTAAAATGGATTTATACTTTTTCATCACACTTGCTAATGTATGCTGACTTTACACCTTTTTCATCACACTTACTAATTGTCACTAATGTACGATGATTGTATACATTTTAACCACACTTACTAATGTATAATGATTTGATACATTTTATTCACACTTACTAATGTAAAATGGATTTACACTTTTTATTCACACTTACTAATGTATGATGGGTTTACACTTTTTCATCACACTTACTAATATATGATTATTTTACACATTTTAATCACTAATGTATGATAATTGTATACATAATAATCACACTTACTAATGTATTATGATATGATACATTTTATTCTCACTTACTAATGTACTATGATTTTATACATTTTAATCACACTTACTAATGTACGATGATTTTATACATTTTATTCACACTTACTAATGTATGATGGATTTACACTTTTTCATCACACTTACTAATATATGATGGATTTACACTTTTTCATCACACTTACTAATGTAAAATGGATTTACACTTTTTCATCACACTTACTAATGTATGATGGCTTTACACTTTTTAATCACACTTGCTAATGTATGATGACTTTACACCTTTTTCGTCATACTTACTAATTGTCACTAATGTATGATGATTTTATACATTTTATTCACACTTACTCATGTATGATGGATTTACACTTTTTCATCACACTTACTAATGTAAAATGGATTTACACTTTTTCATCACACTTGCTAATGTATGCTGACTTTACACCTTTTTCATCACACTTACTAATTGTCACTAATGTACGATGATTTTATACATTTTAATCACACTTACTAATGTATAATGATTTGATACATTTTATTCACACTTACTAATGTAAAATGGATTTACACTTTTTATTCACACTTACTAATGTATGATGGGTTTACACTTTTTTATCACACTTACTAATGTATGATTATTTTACACATTTTAATCACACTAATGTATGATGATTGTATACATAATAATCACACTTACTAATGTATTATGATACATTTTATTCACACTTACTAATGTACGATGATTTTATACATTTTATTCACACTTACTAATGTATGATGGATTTACACTTTTTCATCACACTTACTAATGTAAAATGGATTTACACTTTTTCATCACACTTGCTAATGTATGATGACTTTACACCTTTTTCATCATACTTACTAATTGTCACTAATGTATGATTATTTTATACATTTTAATCACACTAATGTATGATGATTGTATACATAATAATCACACTTACTAATGTATTATGATACATTTTATTCACACTTACTAATGTACGATGATTTTATACATTTTATTCACACTTACTAATGTATGATGGATTTACACTTTTTCATCACACTTGCTAATGTATGATGACTTTACACCTTTTTCATCATACTTACTAATTGTCACTAATGTATGATGATTTTATATATTTTATTCACACTTACTAATGTACGATGATTTTATACATTTTATTCACACTTACTCATGTATGATGGATTTACACTTTTTCATCACACTTACTAATATATGATGGATTTACACTTTTTCATCACACTTACTAATGTAAAATGGATTTACACTTTTTCATCACACTTACTAATGTATGATGGCTTTACACTTTTTAATCACACTTACTAATGTATGATTATTTTATACATTTTAATCACACTAATGTATGATGATTGTATACATAATAATCACACTTACTAATGTATTATGATATGATACATTTTATTCACACTTACTAATGTACGATCATTTTATACATTTTATTTACAATTACTATTGTACGATGATTTTATACATTTTATTCACACTTACTAATGTATGATGGATTTACACTTTTTCATCACACTTACTAATGTATGATGGATTTACACTTTTTCATCACACTTGCTAATGTATGATGACTTTACACCTTTTTCATCATACTTACTAATTGTCACTAATGTATGATTATTTTATACATTTTAATCACACTAATGTATGATTGTATACATAATAATCACACTTACTAATGTATTATGATATGATACATTTTATTCACACTTACTAATGTACGATGATTTTATACATTTTATTTACAATTACTAATGTACGATGATTTTATACATTTTATTCACACTTACTAATGTATGATGGATTTACACTTTTTCATCACACTTACTAATGTAAAATGGATTTACACTTTTTCATCACACTTGCTAATGTATGCTGACTTTACACATTTTTCATCACACTTACTAATTGTCACTAATGTACGATGATTTTATACATTTTAATCACACTTACTAATGTATAATGATTTGATACATTTTATTCACACTTACTAATGTAAAATGGATTTACACTTTTTATTCACACTTACTATAGTATGATGGGTTTACACTTTTTCATCACACTTACTAATGTATGATTATTTTACACATTTTAATCACACTAATGTATGATAATTGTATACATAATAATCACACTTACTAATGTATTATGATATGATACATTTTATTCACACTTACTAATGTACGATGATTTTATACATTTTATTTACAATTACTAATGTACGATGATTTTATACATTTTATTCACACTTACTAATGTATGATGGATTTACACTTTTTCATCACACTTACTAATGTAAAATGGATTTACACTTTTTCATCACACTTGCTAATGTATGATGACTTTACACCTTTTTCATCATACTTACTAATTGTCACTTATTTATGTTGATTTTATACATTTTATTCACACTTTTTAATATATAATGATTTTATACATTTTATTCACACTTACTAATGTATGATGGATTGACACTTTTTCATCACACTTGCTAATTTAAAATGGATTTACACTTTTTCATCACACTTGCTAATGTATGCTGACTTTACACCTTTTTCATCACACTTACTAATTGTCACTAATGTACGATGATTTTATACATTTTATTCACACTTACTAATGTATGATGGATTTACACTTTTTCATCACACTAATGTAAAATGGATTTACACTTTTTCATCACACTTGCTAATGTATGCTGACTTTACACCTTTTTCATCACACTTACTAATTGTCACTAATGTACGATGATTTTATACATTTTAATCACACTTACTAATGTATAATGATTTGATACATTTTATTCACACTTACTAATGTAAAATGGATTTACACTTTTTATTCACACTTACTAATGTATGATGGGTTTACACTTTTTCATCACACTTACTAATGTATGATTATTTTACACATTTTAATCACACTAATGTATGATAATTGTATACATAATAATCACACTTACTAATGTATTGTGATATGATATATTTTATTCACACTTACTAATGTACTATGATTTTATACATTTTAATCACACTTACTAATGTACGATGATTTTATACATTTTATTCACACTTACTAATGTATGATGGATTTACACTTTTTTAATCACACTTACTAATGTATGATGACTTTACACCTTTTTCATCATACTTACTAATTGTCACTAATGTATGATTATTTTATAAATTTTAATCACACTAATGTATGATGATTGTATACATAATAATCACACTTACTAATGTATTATGATATGATACATTTTATTCACACTTACTAATGTACGATGATTTTATACATTTTATTTACAATTACTAATGTACGATGATTTTATACATTTTATTCACACTTACTAATGTATGATGGATTTACACTTTTTTAATCACACTTACTAATGTATGATGACTTTACACCTTTTTCATCATACTTACTAATTGTCACTAATGTATGATTATTTTATACATTTTAATCACACTAATGTATGATGATTGTATACATAATAATCACACTTACTAATGTATTATGATATGATACATTTTATTCACACTTACTAATGTACGATGATTTTATACATTTTATTTACAATTACTAATGTACGATGATTTTATACATTTTATTCACACTTACTAATGTATGATGGATTTACACTTTTTCATCACACTTACTAATGTAAAATGGATTTACACTTTTTCATCACACTTGCTAATGTATGCTGACTTTACACCTTTTTCATCACACTTACTAATTGTCACTAATGTACGATGATTTTATACATTTTAATCACACTTACTAATGTATAATGATTTGATACATTTTATTCACACTTACTAATGTAAAATGGATTTACACTTTTTATTCACACTTACTAATGTATGATGGGTTTACACTTTTTCATCACACTTACTAATGTATGATTATTTTACACATTTTAATCACACTAATGTATGATAATTGTATACATAATAATCACACTTACTAATGTATTATGATATGATGCATTTTATTCACACTTACTAATGTACTATGATTTTATACATTTTAATCACACTTACTAATGTACGATGATTTTATACATTTTATTCACACTTACTAATGTAAAATGGATTTACACTTTTTATTCACACTTACTATAGTATGATGGGTTTACACTTTTTCATCACACTTACTAATGTATGATTATTTTACACATTTTAATCACACTAATGTATGATAATTGTATACATAATAATCACACTTACTAATGTATTATGATATGATACATTTTATTCACACTTACTAATGTACGATGATTTTATACATTTTATTTACAATTACTAATGTACGATGATTTTATACATTTTATTCACACTTACTAATGTATGATGGATTTACACTTTTTCATCACACTTACTAATGTAAAATGGATTTACACTTTTTCATCACACTTGCTAATGTATGATGACTTTACACCTTTTTCATCATACTTACTAATTGTCACTTATTTATGTTGATTTTATACATTTTATTCACACTTTTTAATATATAATGATTTTATACATTTTATTCACACTTACTAATGTATGATGGATTGACACTTTTTCATCACACTTGCTAATTTAAAATGGATTTACACTTTTTCATCACACTTGCTAATGTATGCTGACTTTACACCTTTTTCATCACACTTACTAATTGTCACTAATGTACGATGATTTTATACATTTTATTCACACTTACTAATGTATGATGGATTTACACTTTTTCATCACACTAATGTAAAATGGATTTACACTTTTTCATCACACTTGCTAATGTATGCTGACTTTACACCTTTTTCATCACACTTACTAATTGTCACTAATGTACGATGATTTTATACATTTTAATCACACTTACTAATGTATAATGATTTGATACATTTTATTCACACTTACTAATGTAAAATGGATTTACACTTTTTATTCACACTTACTAATGTATGATGGGTTTACACTTTTTCATCACACTTACTAATGTATGATTATTTTACACATTTTAATCACACTAATGTATGATAATTGTATACATAATAATCACACTTACTAATGTATTGTGATATGATATATTTTATTCACACTTACTAATGTACTATGATTTTATACATTTTAATCACACTTACTAATGTACGATGATTTTATACATTTTATTCACACTTACTAATGTATGATGGATTTACACTTTTTTAATCACACTTACTAATGTATGATGACTTTACACCTTTTTCATCATACTTACTAATTGTCACTAATGTATGATTATTTTATAAATTTTAATCACACTAATGTATGATGATTGTATACATAATAATCACACTTACTAATGTATTATGATATGATACATTTTATTCACACTTACTAATGTACGATGATTTTATACATTTTATTTACAATTACTAATGTACGATGATTTTATACATTTTATTCACACTTACTAATGTATGATGGATTTACACTTTTTTAATCACACTTACTAATGTATGATGACTTTACACCTTTTTCATCATACTTACTAATTGTCACTAATGTATGATTATTTTATACATTTTAATCACACTAATGTATGATGATTGTATACATAATAATCACACTTACTAATGTATTATGATATGATACATTTTATTCACACTTACTAATGTACGATGATTTTATACATTTTATTTACAATTACTAATGTACGATGATTTTATACATTTTATTCACACTTACTAATGTATGATGGATTTACACTTTTTCATCACACTTACTAATGTAAAATGGATTTACACTTTTTCATCACACTTGCTAATGTATGCTGACTTTACACCTTTTTCATGACACTTACTAATTGTCACTAATGTACGATGATTTTATACATTTTAATCACACTTACTAATGTATAATGATTTGATACATTTTATTCACACTTACTACTGTAAAATGGATTTACACTTTTTATTCACACTTACTAATGTATGATGGGTTTACACTTTTTCATCACACTTACTAATGTATGATTATTTTACACATTTTAATCACACTAATGTATGATAATTGTATACATAATAATCACACTTACTAATGTATTATGATATGATGCATTTTATTCACACTTACTAATGTACTATGATTTTATACATTTTAATCACACTTACTAATGTACGATGATTTTATACATTTTATTCACACTTACTAATGTAAAATGGATTTACACTTTTTCATCACACTTGCTAATGTATGCTGACTTTACACCTTTTTCATCACACTTACTAATTGTCACTAATGTACGATGATTGTATACATTTTAACCACACTTACTAATGTATAATGATTTGATACATTTTATTCACACTTACTAATGTAAAACGGATTTAACTTTTTATTCACACTTACTAATGTATGATGGGTTTACACTTTTTCATCACACTTACTAATATATGATTATTTTACACATTTTAATCACTAATGTATGATAATTGTATACATAATAATCACACTTACTAATGTATTATGATATGATACATTTTATTCACACTTACTAATGTACTATGATTTTATACATTTTAATCACACTTACTAATGTACGATGATTTTATACATTTTATTCACACTTACTCATGTATGATGGATTTACACTTTTTCATCACACTTACTAATATATGATGGATTTACACTTTTTCATCACACTTACTAATGTAAAATGGATTTACACTTTTTCATCACACTTACTAATGTATGATGGCTTTACACTTTTTAATCACACTTACTAATGTATGATTATTTTATACATTTTAATCACACTAATGTATGATAATTGTATACATAATAATCACACTTACTAATGTATTATGATATGATACATTTTATTCACACTTACTAATGTACAATGATTTTATACATTTTATTTACAATTACTATTGTACGATGATTTTATACATTTTATTCACACTTACTAATGTATGATGGATTTACACTTTTTCATCACACTTACTAATGTAAAATGGATTTACACTTTTTCATCACACTTGCTAATGTATGCTGACTTTACACCTTTTTCATCACACTTACTAATTGTCACTAATGTACGATGATTTTATACATTTTAATCACACTTACTAATGTATAATGATTTGATACATTTTATTCACACTTACTAATGTAAAATGGATTTACACTTTTTATTCACACTTACTAATGTATGATGGGTTTACACTTTTTCATCACACTTACTAATGTATGATTATTTTACACATTTTAATCACACTAATGTATGATAATTGTATACATAATAATCACACTTACTAATGTATTATGATATGATATATTTTATTCACACTTACTAATGTACTATGATTTTATACATTTTAATCACACTTACTAATGTACGATGATTTTATACATTTTATTCACACTTACTAATGTATGATGGATTTACACTTTTTCATCACACTTGCTAATGTATGATGACTTTACACCTTTTTCATCATACTTACTAATTGTCACTAATGTATGATTATTTTATACATTTTAATCACACTAATGTATGATGATTGTATACATAATAATCACACTTACTAATGTATTATGATATGATACATTTTATTTACAATTACTAATGTACGATGATTTTATACATTTTATTCACACTTACTAATGTATGATGGATTTACACTTTTTCATCACACTTACTAATGTAAAATGGATTTACACTTTTTCATCACACTTGCTAATGTATGCTGACTTTACACCTTTTTCATCACACTTACTAATTGTCACTAATGTACGATGATTTTATACATTTTAATCACACTTACTAATGTATAATGATTTGATACATTTTATTCACACTTACTAATGTAAAATGGATTTACACTTTATTCACACTTACTAATGTATGATGGGTTTACACTTTTTCATCACACTTACTAATGTATGATTATTTTACACATTTTAATCACACTAATGTATGATAATTGTATTCATAATAATCACACTTACTAATGTATTATTATATGATACATTTTATTCACACTTACTAATGTACGATGATTTTATACATTTTAATCACACTTACTAATGTACGATGATTTTATACAATTTATTCACACTTACTAATGTATGATGGATTTACACTTTTTTTATCACACTTACTAATGTAAAATGGATTTCCACTTTTTCATCACACTTGCTAATGTATGATGACTTTACACCTTTTTCATCATACTTACTAATTGTCACTAATTTATGTTGATTTTATACATTTTATTCACACTTTTTAATATATAATGATTTTATACATTTTATTCACACTTACTAATGTATGATGGATTTACACTTTTTCATCACACTTGCTAATTTAAAATGGATTTACACTTTTTCTTCATCACACTTACTAATTGTCACTAATGTACGATGATTTTATACATTTTATTCACACTTACTAATGTATGATGGATTTACACTTTTTCATCACACTTACTAATGTAAAATGGATTTACACTTTTTCTTCACACTTGCTAATGTATGCTGACTTTACACCTTTTTCATCACACTTACTAATTGTCACTAATGTACGATGATTTTATACATTTTAATCACACTTACTAATGTATAATGATTTGATACATTTTATTCACACTTACTAATGTAAAATGGATTTACACTTTTTCATCACACTTGCTAATGTATGATGACTTTACACCTTTTTCATCATACTTACTAATTGTCACTAATGTATGATTATTTTATTCATTTTAATCAGACTAATGTATGATGATTGTATACATAATAATCACACTTACTAATGTATTATGATACATTTTATTCACACTTCCTAATGTACGATGATTTTATACATTTTATTCACACTTACTAATGTATGATGGATTTACACTTTTTCATCACACTTGCTAATGTATGATGACTTTACACCTTTTTCATCATACTTACTAATTGTCACTAATGTATGATGATTTTATATATTTTATTCACACTTACTAATGTACGATGATTTTATACATTTTATTCACACTTACTCATGTATGATGGATTTACACTTTTTCATCACACTTACTAATATATGATGGATTTACACTTTTTCATCACACTTACTAATGTAAAATGGATTTACACTTTTTCATCACACTTACTAATGTATGATGGCTTCACACTTTTTAATCACACTTACTAATGTATGATTATTTTATACATTTTAATCACACTAATGTATGATGATTGTATACATAATAATCACACTTACTAATGTATTATGATATGATACATTTTATTCACACTTACTAATGTACGATCATTTTATACATTTATTTACAATTACTATTGTACGATGATTTTATACATTTTATTCACACTTACTAATGTATGATGGATTTACACTTTTTCATCACACTTACTAATGTATGATGGATTTACACTTTTTCATCACACTTGCTAATGTATGATGACTTTACACCTTTTTCATCATACTTACTAATTGTCACTAATGTATGATTATTTTATACATTTTAATCACACTAATGTATGATTGTATACATAATAATCACACTTACTAATGTATTATGATATGATACATTTTATTCACACTTACTAATGTACGATGATTTTATACATTTTATTTACAATTACTAATGTACGATGATTTTATACATTTTATTCACACTTACTAATGTATGATGGATTTACACTTTTTCATCACACTTACTAATGTAAAATGGATTTACACTTTTTCATCACACTTGCTAATGTATGCTGACTTTACACATTTTTCATCACACTTACTAATTGTCACTAATGTACGATGATTTTATACATTTTAATCACACTTACTAATGTATAATGATTTGATACATTTTATTCACACTTACTAATGTAAAATGGATTTACACTTTTTATTCACACTTACTATAGTATGATGGGTTTACACTTTTTCATCACACTTACTAATGTATGATTATTTTACACATTTTAATCACACTAATGTATGATAATTGTATACATAATAATCACACTTACTAATGTATTATGATATGATACATTTTATTCACACTTACTAATGTACGATGATTTTATACATTTTATTTACAATTACTAATGTACGATGATTTTATACATTTTATTCACACTTACTAATGTATGATGGATTTACACTTTTTCATCACACTTACTAATGTAAAATGGATTTACACTTTTTCATCACACTTGCTAATGTATGATGACTTTACACCTTTTTCATCATACTTACTAATTGTCACTAATTTATGTTGATTTTATACATTTTATTCACACTTTTTAATATATAATGATTTTATACATTTTATTCACACTTACTAATGTATGATGGATTTACACTTTTTCATCACACTTGCTAATTTAAAATGGATTTACACTTTTTCATCACACTTGCTAATGTATGCTGACTTTACACCTTTTTCATCACACTTACTAATTGTCACTAATGTACGATGATTTTATACATTTTATTCACACTTACTAATGTATGATGGATTTACACTTTTTCATCACACTTACTAATGTAAAATGGATTTACACTTTTTCATCACACTTGCTAATGTATGCTGACTTTACACCTTTTTCATCACACTTACTAATTGTCACTAATGTACGATGATTTTATACATTTTAATCACACTTACTAATGTATAATGATTTGATACATTTTATTCACACTTACTAATGTAAAATGGATTTACACTTTTTATTCACACTTACTAATGTATGATGGGTTTACACTTTTTTATCACACTTACTAATGTATGATTATTTTACACATTTTAATCACACTAATGTATGATAATTGTATACATAATAATCACACTTACTAATGTATTGTGATATGATATATTTTATTCACACTTACTAATGTACTATGATTTTATACATTTTAATCACACTTACTAATGTACGATGATTTTATACATTTTATTCACACTTACTAATCTATGATGGATTTACACTTTTTTAATCACACTTACTAATGTATGATGACTTTACACCTTTTTCATCATACTTACTAATTGTCACTAATGTATGATTATTTTATACATTTTAATCACACTAATGTATGATGATTGTATACATAATAATCACACTTACTAATGTATTATGATATGATACATTTTATTCACACTTACTAATGTACGATGATTTTATACATTTTATTTACAATTACTAATGTACGATGATTTTATACATTTTATTCACACTTACTAATGTATGATGGATTTACACTTTTTCATCACACTTACTAATGTAAAATGGATTTACACTTTTTCATCACACTTGCTAATGTATGCTGACTTTACACCTTTTTCATGACACTTACTAATTGTCACTAATGTACGATGATTTTATACATTTTAATCACACTTACTAATGTATAATGATTTGATACATTTTATTCACACTTACTACTGTAAAATGGATTTACACTTTTTATTCACACTTACTAATGTATGATGGGTTTACACTTTTTCATCACACTTACTAATGTATGATTATTTTACACATTTTAATCACACTAATGTATGATAATTGTATACATAATAATCACACTTACTAATGTATTATGATATGATGCATTTTATTCACACTTACTAATGTACTATGATTTTATACATTTTAATCACACTTACTAATGTACGATGATTTTATACATTTTATTCACACTTACTAATGTAAAATGGATTTACACTTTTTCATCACACTTGCTAATGTATGCTGACTTTACACCTTTTTCATCACACTTACTAATTGTCACTAATGTACGATGATTGTATACATTTTAACCACACTTACTAATGTATAATGATTTGATACATTTTATTCACACTTACTAATGTAAAACGGATTTAACTTTTTATTCACACTTACTAATGTATGATGGGTTTACACTTTTTCATCACACTTACTAATATATGATTATTTTACACATTTTAATCACTAATGTATGATAATTGTATACATAATAATCACACTTACTAATGTATTATGATATGATACATTTTATTCACACTTACTAATGTACTATGATTTTATACATTTTAATCACACTTACTAATGTACGATGATTTTATACATTTTATTCACACTTACTCATGTATGATGGATTTACACTTTTTCATCACACTTACTAATATATGATGGATTTACACTTTTTCATCACACTTACTAATGTAAAATGGATTTACACTTTTTCATCACACTTACTAATGTATGATGGCTTTACACTTTTTAATCACACTTACTAATGTATGATTATTTTATACATTTTAATCACACTAATGTATGATAATTGTATACATAATAATCACACTTACTAATGTATTATGATATGATACATTTTATTCACACTTACTAATGTACACTGATTTTATACATTTTATTTACAATTACTATTGTACGATGATTTTATACATTTTATTCACACTTACTAATGTATGATGGATTTACACTTTTTCATCACACTTACTAATGTAAAATGGATTTACACTTTTTCATCACACTTGCTAATGTATGCTGACTTTACACCTTTTTCATCACACTTACTAATTGTCACTAATGTACGATGATTTTATACATTTTAATCACACTTACTAATGTATAATGATTTGATACATTTTATTCACACTTACTAATGTAAAATGGATTTACACTTTTTATTCACACTTACTAATGTATGATGGGTTTACACTTTTTCATCACACTTACTAATGTATGATTATTTTACACATTTTAATCACACTAATGTATGATAATTGTATACATAATAATCACACTTACTAATGTATTATGATATGATATATTTTATTCACACTTACTAATGTACTATGATTTTATACATTTTAATCACACTTACTAATGTACGATGATTTTATACATTTTATTCACACTTACTAATGTATGATGGATTTACACTTTTTCATCACACTTGCTAATGTATGATGACTTTACACCTTTTTCATCATACTTACTAATTGTCACTAATGTATGATTATTTTATACATTTTAATCACACTAATGTATGATGATTGTATACATAATAATCACACTTACTAATGTATTATGATATGATACATTTTATTTACAATTACTAATGTACGATGATTTTATACATTTTATTCACACTTACTAATGTATGATGGATTTACACTTTTTCATCACACTTACTAATGTAAAATGGATTTACACTTTTTCATCACACTTGCTAATGTATGCTGACTTTACACCTTTTTCATCACACTTACTAATTGTCACTAATGTACGATGATTTTATACATTTTAATCACACTTACTAATGTATAATGATTTGATACATTTTATTCACACTTACTAATGTAAAATGGATTTACACTTTATTCACACTTACTAATGTATGATGGGTTTACACTTTTTCATCACACTTACTAATGTATGATTATTTTACACATTTTAATCACACTAATGTATGATAATTGTATTCATAATAATCACACTTACTAATGTATTATTATATGATACATTTTATTCACACTTACTAATGTACGATGATTTTATACATTTTAATCACACTTACTAATGTACGATGATTTTATACAATTTATTCACACTTACTAATGTATGATGGATTTACACTTTTTTTATCACACTTACTAATGTAAAATGGATTTCCACTTTTTCATCACACTTGCTAATGTATGATGACTTTACACCTTTTTCATCATACTTACTAATTGTCACTAATTTATGTTGATTTTATACATTTTATTCACACTTTTTAATATATAATGATTTTATACATTTTATTCACACTTACTAATGTATGATGGATTTACACTTTTTCATCACACTTGCTAATTTAAAATGGATTTACACTTTTTCTTCATCACACTTACTAATTGTCACTAATGTACGATGATTTTATACATTTTATTCACACTTACTAATGTATGATGGATTTACACTTTTTCATCACACTTACTAATGTAAAATGGATTTACACTTTTTCTTCACACTTGCTAATGTATGCTGACTTTACACCTTTTTCATCACACTTACTAATTGTCACTAATGTACGATGATTTTATACATTTTAATCACACTTACTAATGTATAATGATTTGATACATTTTATTCACACTTACTAATGTAAAATGGATTTACACTTTTTATTCACACTTACTAATGTATGATGGGTTTACACTTTTTCATCACACTTACTAATGTATGATTATTTTACACATTTTAATCACACTAATGTATGATAATTGTATACATAATAATCACACTTACTAATGTATTATGATATATTTTATTCACACTTACTAATGTACTATGATTTTATACATTTTAATCACACTTACTAATGTACGATGATTTTATACATTTTATTCACACTTACTAATGTATGATGGATTTACACTTTTTCATCACACTTACTAATATATGATGGATTTACACTTTTTCATCACACTTACTAATGTAAAATGGATTTACACTTTTTCATCACACTTACTAATGTATGATGGCTTTACACTTTTTAATCACACTTGCTAATGTATGATGACTTTACACCTTTTTCGTCATACTTACTAATTGTCACTAATGTATGATGATTTTATACATTTTATTCACACTTACTCATGTATGATGGATTTACACTTTTTCATCACACTTACTAATGTAAAATGGATTTACACTTTTTCATCACACTTGCTAATGTATGCTGACTTTACACCTTTTTCATCACACTAATTGTCACTAATGTACGATGATTGTATACATTTTAACCACACTTACTAATGTATAATGATTTGATACATTTTATTCACACTTACTAATGTAAAACGGATTTAACTTTTTATTCACACTTACTAATGTATGATGGGTTTACACTTTTTCATCACACTTACTAATATATGATTATTTTACACATTTTAATCACTAATGTATGATAATTGTATACATAATAATCACACTTACTAATGTATTATGATATGATACATTTTATTCACACTTACTAATGTACTATGATTTTATACATTTTAATCACACTAATGTACGATGATTTTATACATTTTATTTACACTTACTAATGTACGATGATTTTATACATTTTATTCAGACTTACTAATGTATGATGGATATACACTTTTTCATCACACTTGCTAATGTATGATGACTTTACACCTTTTTCATCATACTTACTAATTGTCACTAATGTATGATTATTTTATACATTTTAATCACACTAATGTATGATTGTATACATAATAATCACACTTACTAATGTATTATGATATGATACATTTTATTCACACTTACTAATGTACGATGATTTTATACATTTTATTTACAATTACTAATGTACGATGATTTTATACATTTTATTCACACTTACTAATGTATGATGGATTTACACTTTTTCATCACACTTACTAATGTAAAATGGATTTACACTTTTTCATCACACTTGCTAATGTATGCTGACTTTACACCTTTTTCATCACACTTACTAATTGTCACTAATGTACGATGATTTTATACATTTTAATCACACTTACTAATGTATAATGATTTGATACATTTTATTCACACTTACTAATGTAAAATGGATTTACACTTTTTATTCACACTTACTAATGTATGATGGGTTTACACTTTTTCATCACACTTACTAATGTATGATTATTTTACACATTTTAATCACACTAATGTATGACAATTGTATAAATAATAATCACACTTACTAATGTATTATGATATGATGCATTTTATTCACACTTACTAATGTACTATGATTTTATAATTTTAATCACACTTACTAATGTACGATGATTTTATACATTTTATTCACACTTACTAATGTAAAATGGATTTACACTTTTTCATCACACTTGCTAATGTCTGCTGACTTTACACCTTTTTCATCATACTTACTAATTGTCACTAATGTATGATGAGTTTATACATTTTATTCACACTTACTAATGCACGATTATTTTATACATTTTATTCACACTTACTCATGTATGATGGATTTACACTTTTTCATCACACTTACTAATGTATGATGGATTTACACTTATTCATCACACTACTGTATGATTATTTTATACATTTTAATCACACTAATGTATGATGATTGTATACACAATAACCACACTTACAATTGTATGATGATTTGATAGATTTTAATCACACTTACTAATGTATTATGATTTGATACATTTTATTCACACTTACTAATGTACGATGGTTTTATACATTTTATTCACATTTACTAATGTACGATGATTTTATACATTTTATTCACACTTACTAATGTATGATGGATTTACACTTTTTCATCACACTTGCTAATGTATGATGACTTTACACCTTTTTCATCATACTTACTAATTGTCACTAATGTATGATGATTTTATACATTTTATTCACACTTACTAATGTACGATTATTTTATACATTTTATTCACACTTACTCATGTATGATGGATTTACACTTTTTCATCACACTTACTAATGTATGATGGATTTACACTTATTCATCACACTACTGTATGATTATTTTATACATTTTAATCACACTAATGTATGATGATTGTATACACAATAACCACACTTACAATTGTATGATGATTTGATAGATTTTAATCATACTTACTAATGTATTATGATTTGATACATTTTATTCACACTTACTAATGTACGATGGTTTTATACATTTTATTCACATTTACTAATGTACGATGATTTTATACATTTTATTCACACTTACTAATATATGATGGATTTACACTTTTTCATCACTCTTATTAATGTAAAATGGATTTACACTTTTTCATTACACTTGCTAATGTATGCTGACTTTACACCTTTTCCATCACACTTACTAATTGTCACTAATGTACGATGATTTTATACATTTTAATCACACTTACTAATGTATAATTATTTGATCCATTTTATTCAAACTTACTAATGTATAATGATTTGATACATTTTGTTCACACTTAGTAATGTAAAATGGATTTACACTTTTTATTCACACTTACTAATGTATAATGGGTTTACACTTTTTCATCACACGTACTATTGTATGATTATTTTACACATTTTAATCACACTAATGTATGATAATTGTATACATAATAATCACACTTACTAATGTATTATGATATTATACATTTTATTAACACTTACTAATGTACGATGATTTTATACATTTTATTCACACTTACTAATGTACGATGATTTTATACATTTTATTCACACTTACTAATGTATGATGGATTTACACTTTTTCATCACACTTACTAATGTAAAATGGATTTACACTTTTTCATCACACTTGCTAATGTATGATGACTTTACACCTTTTTCATCATACTTACTAATTGTCACTAATGTATGATGATTTTATACATTTTAATCACACTTATTAATATATAATGATTTGATACATTTTATTCACACTTACTAATGTAAAGTGGATTTACACTTTTTATTCACACTTACTAATGTATGATTATTTTATACATTTTCATCACACTTACTAATGTATGATGGCTTTACACTTTTTCATCACACTTACTAATGTATGATTATTTTATACATTTTAATCACTCTAATGTATGATGATTGTATACATAATAATCACACTTACTAATGTATTATGATATGATACATTTTATTCACACTTACTAATGTACGATGATTTTATACATTTTATTTACAATTACTATTGTACGATGATTTTATACATTTTATTCACACTTACTAATGTATGATGGATTTACACTTTTTCATCACACTTACTAATGTAAAATGGATTTACACTTTTTCATCACACTTGCTAATGTATGCTGACTTTACACCTTTTTCATCACACTTACTAATTGTCACTAATGTACGATGATTTTATACATTTTAATCACACTTACTAATGTATAATTATTTGATACATTTTATTCACACTTACTAATGTAAAATGGATTTACACTTTTTATTCACACTTACTAATGTATGATGGGTTTACACTTTTTCATCACACTTACTAATGTATGATTATTTTACACATTTTAATCACACTAATGTATGATAATTGTATACATAATAATCACACTTACTAATGTATTGTGATATGATACATTTTATTCACACTTACTAATGTACTATGATTTTATACATTTTAATCACACTTACTAATGTACGATGATTTTATACATTTTATTCACACTTACTAATGTATGATGGATTTACACTTTTTTAATCACACTTACTAATGTATGATGACTTTACACCTTTTTCATCATACTTACTAATTGTCACTAATGTATGATTATTTTATACATTTTAATCACACTAATGTATGATGATTGTATACATAATAATCACACTTACTAATGTATTATGATATGATACATTTTATTCACACTTACTAATGTACGATGATTTTATACATTTTATTTACAATTACTAATGTACGATGATTTTATACATTTTATTCACACTTACTAATGTATGATGGATTTACACTTTTTCATCACACTTACTAATGTAAAATGGATTTACACTTTTTCATCACACTTGCTAATGTATGCTGACTTTACACCTTTTTCATCACACTTACTAATTGTCACTAATGTACGATGATTTTATACATTTTAATCACACTTACTAATGTATAATGATTTGATACATTTTATTCACACTTACTAATGTAAAATGGATTTACACTTTTTATTCACACTTACTAATGTATGATGGGTTTACACTTTTTCATCACACTTACTAATGTATGATTATTTTACACATTTTAATCACACTAATGTATGACAATTGTATACATAATAATCACACTTACTAATGTATTATGATATGATGCATTTTATTCACACTTACTAATGTACTATGATTTCATAATTTTAATCACACTTACTAATGTACGATGATTTTATACATTTTATTCACACTTACTAATGTAAAATGGATTTACACTTTTTCATCACACTTGCTAATGTATGCTGACTTTACACCTTTTTCATCACACTTACTAATTGTCACTAATGTACGATGATTGTATACATTTTAACCACACTTACTAATGTATAATGATTTGATACATTTTATTCACACTTACTAATGTAAAATGGATTTACACTTTTTATTCACACTTACTAATGTATGATGGGTTTACACTTTTTCATCACACTTACTAATATATGATTATTTTACACATTTTAATCACTAATGTATGATAATTGTATACATAATAATCACACTTACTAATGTATTATGATATGATACATTTTATTCACACTTACTAATGTACTATGATTTTATACATTTTAATCACACTTACTAATGTACGATGATTTTATACATTTTATTCACACTTACTAATGTATGATGGATTTACACTTTTTCATCACACTTACTAATATATGATGGATTTACACTTTTTCATCACACTTACTAATGTAAAATGGATTTACACTTTTTCATCACACTTACTAATGTATGATGGCTTTACACTTTTTAATCACACTTACTAATGTACGATGATTTTATACATTTTATTCACACTTACTAATGTATGATGGATTTACACTTTTTCATCACACTTGCTAATGTATGATGACTTTACACCTTTTTCGTCATACTTACTAATTGTCACTAATGTATGATGATTTTATATATTTTATTCACAGTTACTAATGTACGATGATTTTATACATTTTATTCACACTTACTCATGTATGATGGATTTACACTTTTTCATCACACTTACAAATATATGATGGATTTACACTTTTTCATCACACTTACTAATGTAAAATGGATTTACACTTTTTCATCACACTTACTAATGTATGATGGCTTTACACTTTTTAATCACACTTACTAATGTATGATTATTTTATACATTTTAATCACACTAATGTATGATAATTGTATACATAATAATCACACTTACTAATGTATTATGATATGATACATTTTATTCACACTTACTAATGTACAATGATTTTATAAATTTTATTTACAATTACTATTGTACGATGATTTTATACATTTTATTCACACTTACTAATGTATGATGGATTTACACTTTTTCATCACACTTACTAATGTAAAATGGATTTACACTTTTTCATCACACTTGCTAATGTATGCTGACTTTACACCTTTTTCATCACACTTACTAATTGTCACTAATGTACGATGATTTTATACATTTTAATCACACTTACTAATGTATAATGATTTGATACATTTTATTCACACTTACTAATGTAAAATGGATTTACACTTTTTATTCACACTTACTAATGTATGATGGGTTTACACTTTTTCATCACACTTACTATTGTATGATTATTTTACACATTTTAATCACACTAATGTATGATAATTGTATACATAATAATCACACTTACTAATGTATTATGATATGATATATTTTATTCACACTTACTTTTACTATGATTTTATACATTTTAATCACACTTACTAATGTACGATGATTTTATACATTTTATTCACACTTACTAATGTATGATGGATTTACACTTTTTCATCACACTTGCTAATGTATGATGACTTTACACCTTTTTCATCATACTTACTAATTGTCACTAATGTATGATTATTTTATACATTTTAATCACACTAATGTATGATGATTGTATACATAATAATCACACTTACTAATGTATTATGATATGATACATTTTATTCACACTTACTAATGTACGATGATTTTATACATTTTATTTACAATTACTAATGTACGATGATTTTATACATTTTATTCACACTTACTAATGTATGATGGATTTACACTTTTTCATCACACTTGCTAATGTATGATGACTTTACACCTTTTTCATCATACTTACTAATTGTCACTAATGTATGATGATTTTATACATTTTATTCACACTTACTAATGTACGATTATTTTATACATTTTATTCACACTTACTCATGTATGATGGATTTACACTTTTTCATCACACTTACTAATGTATGATGGATTTACACTTATTCATCACACTACTGTATGATTATTTTATACATTTTAATCACACTAATGTATGATGATTGTATACACAATAACCACACTTACAATTGTATGATGATTTGATAGATTTTAATCATACTTACTAATGTATTATGATTTGATACATTTTATTCACACTTACTAATGTACGATGGTTTTATACATTTTATTCACATTTACTAATGTACGATGATTTTATACATTTTATTCACACTTACTAATATATGATGGATTTACACTTTTTCATCACTCTTATTAATGTAAAATGGATTTACACTTTTTCATTACACTTGCTAATGTATGCTGACTTTACACCTTTTCCATCACACTTACTAATTGTCACTAATGTACGATGATTTTATACATTTTAATCACACTTACTAATGTATAATTATTTGATCCATTTTATTCAAACTTACTAATGTATAATGATTTGATACATTTTGTTCACACTTAGTAATGTAAAATGGATTTACACTTTTTATTCACACTTACTAATGTATAATGGGTTTACACTTTTTCATCACACGTACTATTGTATGATTATTTTACACATTTTAATCACACTAATGTATGATAATTGTATACATAATAATCACACTTACTAATGTATTATGATATTATACATTTTATTAACACTTACTAATGTACGATGATTTTATACATTTTATTCACACTTACTAATGTACGATGATTTTATACATTTTATTCACACTTACTAATGTATGATGGATTTACACTTTTTCATCACACTTACTAATGTAAAATGGATTTACACTTTTTCATCACACTTGCTAATGTATGATGACTTTACACCTTTTTCATCATACTTACTAATTGTCACTAATGTATGATGATTTTATACATTTTAATCACACTTATTAATATATAATGATTTGATACATTTTATTCACACTTACTAATGTAAAGTGGATTTACACTTTTTATTCACACTTACTAATGTATGATTATTTTATACATTTTCATCACACTTACTAATGTATGATGGCTTTACACTTTTTCATCACACTTACTAATGTATGATTATTTTATACATTTTAATCACTCTAATGTATGATGATTGTATACATAATAATCACACTTACTAATGTATTATGATATGATACATTTTATTCACACTTACTAATGTACGATGATTTTATACATTTTATTTACAATTACTATTGTACGATGATTTTATACATTTTATTCACACTTACTAATGTATGATGGATTTACACTTTTTCATCACACTTACTAATGTAAAATGGATTTACACTTTTTCATCACACTTGCTAATGTATGCTGACTTTACACCTTTTTCATCACACTTACTAATTGTCACTAATGTACGATGATTTTATACATTTTAATCACACTTACTAATGTATAATTATTTGATACATTTTATTCACACTTACTAATGTAAAATGGATTTACACTTTTTATTCACACTTACTAATGTATGATGGGTTTACACTTTTTCATCACACTTACTAATGTATGATTATTTTACACATTTTAATCACACTAATGTATGATAATTGTATACATAATAATCACACTTACTAATGTATTGTGATATGATACATTTTATTCACACTTACTAATGTACTATGATTTTATACATTTTAATCACACTTACTAATGTACGATGATTTTATACATTTTATTCACACTTACTAATGTATGATGGATTTACACTTTTTTAATCACACTTACTAATGTATGATGACTTTACACCTTTTTCATCATACTTACTAATTGTCACTAATGTATGATTATTTTATACATTTTAATCACACTAATGTATGATGATTGTATACATAATAATCACACTTACTAATGTATTATGATATGATACATTTTATTCACACTTACTAATGTACGATGATTTTATACATTTTATTTACAATTACTAATGTACGATGATTTTATACATTTTATTCACACTTACTAATGTATGATGGATTTACACTTTTTCATCACACTTACTAATGTAAAATGGATTTACACTTTTTCATCACACTTGCTAATGTATGCTGACTTTACACCTTTTTCATCACACTTACTAATTGTCACTAATGTACGATGATTTTATACATTTTAATCACACTTACTAATGTATAATGATTTGATACATTTTATTCACACTTACTAATGTAAAATGGATTTACACTTTTTATTCACACTTACTAATGTATGATGGGTTTACACTTTTTCATCACACTTACTAATGTATGATTATTTTACACATTTTAATCACACTAATGTATGACAATTGTATACATAATAATCACACTTACTAATGTATTATGATATGATGCATTTTATTCACACTTACTAATGTACTATGATTTCATAATTTTAATCACACTTACTAATGTACGATGATTTTATACATTTTATTCACACTTACTAATGTAAAATGGATTTACACTTTTTCATCACACTTGCTAATGTATGCTGACTTTACACCTTTTTCATCACACTTACTAATTGTCACTAATGTACGATGATTGTATACATTTTAACCACACTTACTAATGTATAATGATTTGATACATTTTATTCACACTTACTAATGTAAAATGGATTTACACTTTTTATTCACACTTACTAATGTATGATGGGTTTACACTTTTTCATCACACTTACTAATATATGATTATTTTACACATTTTAATCACTAATGTATGATAATTGTATACATAATAATCACACTTACTAATGTATTATGATATGATACATTTTATTCACACTTACTAATGTACTATGATTTTATACATTTTAATCACACTTACTAATGTACGATGATTTTATACATTTTATTCACACTTACTAATGTATGATGGATTTACACTTTTTCATCACACTTACTAATATATGATGGATTTACACTTTTTCATCACACTTACTAATGTAAAATGGATTTACACTTTTTCATCACACTTACTAATGTATGATGGCTTTACACTTTTTAATCACACTTACTAATGTACGATGATTTTATACATTTTATTCACACTTACTAATGTATGATGGATTTACACTTTTTCATCACACTTGCTAATGTATGATGACTTTACACCTTTTTCGTCATACTTACTAATTGTCACTAATGTATGATGATTTTATATATTTTATTCACAGTTACTAATGTACGATGATTTTATACATTTTATTCACACTTACTCATGTATGATGGATTTACACTTTTTCATCACACTTACAAATATATGATGGATTTACACTTTTTCATCACACTTACTAATGTAAAATGGATTTACACTTTTTCATCACACTTACTAATGTATGATGGCTTTACACTTTTTAATCACACTTACTAATGTATGATTATTTTATACATTTTAATCACACTAATGTATGATAATTGTATACATAATAATCACACTTACTAATGTATTATGATATGATACATTTTATTCACACTTACTAATGTACAATGATTTTATAAATTTTATTTACAATTACTATTGTACGATGATTTTATACATTTTATTCACACTTACTAATGTATGATGGATTTACACTTTTTCATCACACTTACTAATGTAAAATGGATTTACACTTTTTCATCACACTTGCTAATGTATGCTGACTTTACACCTTTTTCATCACACTTACTAATTGTCACTAATGTACGATGATTTTATACATTTTAATCACACTTACTAATGTATAATGATTTGATACATTTTATTCACACTTACTAATGTAAAATGGATTTACACTTTTTATTCACACTTACTAATGTATGATGGGTTTACACTTTTTCATCACACTTACTATTGTATGATTATTTTACACATTTTAATCACACTAATGTATGATAATTGTATACATAATAATCACACTTACTAATGTATTATGATATGATATATTTTATTCACACTTACTTTTACTATGATTTTATACATTTTAATCACACTTACTAATGTACGATGATTTTATACATTTTATTCACACTTACTAATGTATGATGGATTTACACTTTTTCATCACACTTGCTAATGTATGATGACTTTACACCTTTTTCATCATACTTACTAATTGTCACTAATGTATGATTATTTTATACATTTTAATCACACTAATGTATGATGATTGTATACATAATAATCACACTTACTAATGTATTATGATATGATACATTTTATTCACACTTACTAATGTACGATGATTTTATACATTTTATTTACAATTACTAATGTACGATGATTTTATACATTTTATTCACACTTACTAATGTATGATGGATTTACACTTTTTCATCACACTTACTAATGTAAAATGGATTTACACTTTTTCATCACACTTGCTAATGTATGCTGACTTTACACCTTTTTCATCACACTTACTAATTGTCACTAATGTACGATGATTTTATACATTTTAATCACACTTACTAATGTACGATGATTTTATACATTTTATTCACACTTACTAATGTATGATGGATTTACACTTTTTCATCACACTTGCTAATGTATGATGACTTTACACCTTTTTCATCATACTTACTAATTGTCACTAATGTATGATTATTTTATACATTTTAATCACACTAATGTATGATGATTGTATACATAATAATCACACTTACTAATGTATTATGATATGATACATTTTATTCACACTTACTAATGTACGATGATTTTATACATTTTATTTACAATTACTAATGTACGATGATTTTATACATTTTATTCACACTTACTAATGTATGATGGATTTACACTTTTTCATCACACTTACTAATGTAAAATGGATTTACACTTTTTCATCACACTTGCTAATGTATGCTGACTTTACACCTTTTTCATCACACTTACTAATTGTCACTAATGTACGATGATTTTATACATTTTAATCACACTTACTAATGTACGATGATTTTATACATTTTATTCACACTTACTAATGTATGATGGATTTACACTTTTTCATCACACTTGCTAATGTATGATGACTTTACACCTTTTTCATCATACTTACTAATTGTCACTAATGTATGATTATTTTATACATTTTAATCACACTAATGTATGATGATTGTATACATAATAATCACACTTACTAATGTATTATGATATGATACATTTTATTCACACTTACTAATGTACGATGATTTTATACATTTTATTTACAATTACTAATGTACGATGATTTTATACATTTTATTCACACTTACTAATGTATGATGGATTTACACTTTTTCATCACACTTACTAATGTAAAATGGATTTACACTTTTTCATCACACTTGCTAATGTATGCTGACTTTACACCTTTTTCATCACACTTACTAATTGTCACTAATGTACGATGATTTTATACATTTTAATCACACTAATGTATAATGATTTGATACATTTTATTCACACTTACTAATGTAAAATGGATTTACACTTTTTATTCACACTTACTAATGTATGATGGGTTTACACTTTTTCATCACACTTACTAATGTATGATTATTTTACACATTTTAATCACACTAATGTATGATAATTGTATACATAATAATCACACTTACTAATGTATTATTATATGATACATTTTATTCACACTTACTAATGTACGATGATTTTATACATTTTAATCACACTTACTAATGTACGATGATTTTATACAATTTATTCACACTTACTAATGTATGATGGATTTACACTTTTTCATCACACTTACTAATGTAAAATGGATTTACACTTTTTCATCACACTTGCTAATGTATGATGACTTTACACCTTTTTCATCACACTTACTAATTGTCACTAATGTATGATGAGTTTATACATTTTATTCACACTTACTAATGCACGATTATTTTATACATTTTATTCACACTTACTCATGTATGATGGATTTACACTTTTTCATCACACTTACTAATGTATGATGGATTTACACTTATTCATCACACTACTGTATGATTATTTTATACATTTTAATCACACTAATGTATGATGATTGTATACACAATAACCACACTTACAATTGTATGATGATTTGATAGATTTTAATCACACTTACTAATGTATTATGATTTGATACATTTTATTCACACTTACTAATGTACGATGGTTTTATACATTTTATTCACATTTACTAATGTACGATGATTTTATACATTTTATTCACACTTACTAATGTATGATGGATTTACACTTTTTCATCACTCTTATTAATGTAAAATGGATTTACACTTTTTCATCACACTTGCTAATGTATGCTGACTTTACACCTTTTTCATCACACTTACTAATTGTCACTAATGTACGATGATTTTATACATTTTAATCACACTTACTAATGTATAATTATTTGATACATTTTATTCAAACTTACTAATGTATAATGATTTGATACATTTTGTTCACACTTAGTAATGTAAAATGGATTTACACTTTTTATTCACACTTACTAATGTATAATGGGTTTACACTTTTTCATCACACGTACTATTGTATGATCATTTTACACATTTTAATCACACTAATGTATGATAATTGTATACATAATAATCACACTTACTAATGTATTATGATATTATACATTTTATTCACACTTACTAATGTACGATGATTTTATACATTTTATTCACACTTACTAATGTATGATGGCTTTACACTTTTTCATCACACTTACTAATGTAAAATGGATTTACACTTTTTCATCACACTTGCTAATGTATGATGACTTTACACCTTTTTCATCATACTTACTAATTGTCACTAATGTATGATGATTTTATACATTTTAATCACACTTATTAATATATAATGATTTGATACATTTTATTCACACTTACTAATGTAAAGTGGATTTACACTTTTTATTCACACTTACTAATGTATGATTATTTTATACATTTTCATCACACTTACTAATGTATGATGGCTTTACACTTTTTCATCACACTTACTAATGTATGATTATTTTATACATTTTAATCACTCTAATGTATGATGATTGTATACATAATAATCACACTTACTAATGTATTATGATATACATTTTATTCACACTTACTAATGTACGATGATTTTATACATTTTATTTACACTTACTAATGTACGATGATTTTATACATTTTATTCACACTTACTAATGTATGATGGATTTACACGTTTTCATTACACTTACTAATGTAAAATGGATTTACACTTTTTCATCACACTTGCTAATGTATGCTGACTTTACACCTTTTTCATCACACTTACTAATTGTCACTAATGTACAATGATTTTATAACTTTTAATCACACTTACTAATGTATAATGATTTGATACATTTTATTCACACTTACTAATGTAAAATGGATTTACACTTTTTATTCACACTTACTAATGTATGATGGGTTCACACTTTTTCATCACACTTACTAATGTATGATTATTTTACACATTTTAATCACACTAATGTATAGTAATTGTATACATAATAATCACACTTACTAATGTATTATGATATGATTCATTTTATTGACACTTTCTAATGTACGATGGTTTTATACATTTTATTCACACTTACTAATGTACGATGATTTTATACATTTTATTCACACTTACTAATGTATGATGGATTTACACTTTTTCATCACTCTTATTAATGTAAAATGGATTTATACTTTTTCATCACACTTGCTAATGTATGCTGACTTTACACCTTTTTCATCACACTTACTAATTGTCACTAATGTACGATGATTTTATACATTTTAATCACACTTACTAATGAAACTTACTAATGTATAATGATTTGATACATTTTGTTCACACTTAGTAATGTAAAATGGATTTACACTTTTTCATCACACTTACTAATGTATGATGGCTTTACACTTTTTCATCACACTTACTAATGTATGATTATTTTATACATTTTAATCACACTAATGTATGATGATTGTATACATAATAATCACACTTACTAATGTATTATGATATGATACATTTTATTCACACTTACTAATGTACGATGATTTTATACATTTTATTTTCACTTACTAATGTGCGATGATTTTATACATTTTATTCACACTTACTAATTTATGATGGATTTACACGTTTTCATTACACTTACTAATGTAAAATGGATTTACACTTTTTCATCACACTTGCTAATGTATGCTGACTGTACACCTTTTTCATCACACTTACTAATTGTCACTAATGTATGATGATTTTATACCTTTTAATCACACTTACTAATGTATAATGATTTGAGAAATTTTATTCACACTTACTAATGTATGATGGGTTTACACTTTTTCATCACACTTACTAATGTATGATTATTTTACACATTTTAATCACACTAATGTATAATAATTGTATACATAATAATCACACTTACTAATGTATTATGATATGATACATTTTATTCACACTTACTAATGTACGATGATTTTATACATTTTATTTACACTTACTAATGTACGATGATTTTATACATTTTATTCAGACTTACTAATGTATGATGGATATACACTTTTTCATCACACTTGCTAATGTATGATGACTTTACACCTTTTTCATCATACTTACTAATTGTCACTAATGTATGATGATTTTATACATTTTATTCACACTTACAAATGTATGATGGATTTACACTTTTTCATCACACTTACTCATGTATGATGGATTTACACTTTTTCATCACACTACTGTATGATTTTTTTATACATTTTAATCACACTAATGTATGATGATTGTATACACAATAACCACACTTACTAATGTATGATGATTTGATAGATTTTAATCACACTTACTAATGTATTATGATTTGATACTTTTTTTTCCACACACTCACTAATGTAAATTGATTTAATACATTTTATTCACACTCACTAATGTATGATGATTTTAAATCTTTTATTCACACTTATGTATGATGATTTAACACTTTTTTCATCACACTTACTAATGTATGATGGATTTACACTTTTTCATCACACTACTGTATGATTATTTTATACATTTTAATCACACTAATGTATGATGATTGTATACACAATAACCACACTTATGATGATTTTATACATTTTATTTACACTTACTAATGTACGATGATTTTATACATTTTATTCACACTTACTAATGTATGATGGATTTACACGTTTTCATTACACTTACTAATGTATAATGGATTTACACTTTTTCATCACACTTGCTAATGTATGCTGACTTTACACCTTTTTCATCACACTTACTAATTGTCACTAATGTACGATGATTTTATACATAATAATCACACTTACTAAGGAGGGAGGTATAAATACACAGGACAAATGAGGAACACATGGGCAGGTAAACAAGGGGCAGGTGAAAACAATAAGGACTAATCAAGGGTAGGAGAGAGACATTGTCAGGGAGGCAGGGGCAGACCGTGACAGTACCCCCCACCCCCAAGGTGCGATTCCCAGAAGCCCACAAAGCCACACAACACAGGAGACTCTGGAACACTTGACTCGGGAACACTTGACTTAAACAGGAACTGGAACGGGACCTGGAAACTGCAGCAGCCGGGGTGGGACCCTGTAGGAACTGCAGCAGCAGACGTGGGACCCAGTAGACACTGCAGCAGCCGGTGTGGGACCCAGTAGAGGCTGCAGCAGCAGGCGTGGGACCCAGTAGAGCCTGCAGCAGCAGGCGTGGGACCCTGAAGAGGCTGCAGCAGCAGGCAGAACTCTGAAGAGGCTGCAGCATGGAGGACCTGAGGGCGTAGGACCTGCAGGCGTGGACCAGGAAGTAGGTGTACTGTAGGAGCAACACGAGGAAACCCAGCTCTGCAGCAGGTACTCGACAAACTTTCTGAGCAGGTGCACATCACGATCCAACTGGGTCCATAGGCGGAGGCTCGGGTGAAGGGAAGCAGATATGGAGCAGGAAGACCGACCCTACCACCCCGGAGGATGTTGGCGTGCGTAGGGGGTTTAACCTCCATCAAAAACTCCAGGAACAGCAGCTGCCGTGAAAATACAGGACGGGGCAAAAACAGCAGAAGAGGAGAATGATCTTGACCACCCCGAAACAGGATACGCCAAAACCTCCCAGTGGGCTCGACGACCCCGAGAACAGGTAGGATGCGCCGAAAAATAGTGATGATTTGATACATTTTAATCACACTTACTGAAGAACGATGATTTTATAAATTTTAATCACACTTATTAATATATAATGATTTGATACATTTTATTCACACTTACTAATGTAAAGTGGATTTACACTTTTTAATTCACACTTACTAATGTATGATGGATTTACACTTTTTCATCACACTTACTAATGTATGATGGCTTTACACTTTTTCATCACACTAATGTATGATTATTTTATACATTTTAATCACACTAATGTATGATGATTGTATACATAATAATCACACTTACTAATGTATTATGATATGATACATTTTATTCACACTTACTAATGTACGATGATTTTATACATTTTATTTACACTTACTAATGTACGATGATTTTATACATTTTATTCACACTTACTAATTTATGATGGATTTACACATTTTCATCACACTTGCTAATGTATGCTGACTTTACACCTTTTTCATCACACTTACTAATTGTCACTAATGTATGATGATGTTATACATTTTATTCACACTTACTAATATATGATGGATTTACACTTTTTCATCACACTAATGTATGATGGATTTACACTTTTTCATCACACTACTGTATGATTATTTTATACATTTTAATCACACTAATGTATGATGATTGTATACACAATAACCACACTTCCTAATGTATTATGATTTGATACATTTTTTTCACACACTCACTAATGTAAAATGATTTTATACATTTTATTCACACTTACTAATGTATGATGATTTAAAATCTTTTATTCACACTTACTAATGTATGATGATTTAACACTTTTTCATCACATTTACTAATGTATGATGACTTTACACCTTTTTCATCGCACTTACTAATTGTCACTAATGTACGGTGATTTTATACATAATAATCACACTTACTAAGGAGGGGTGTATAAATACACAGGGCAAATGAGGAAAACATGGGCAGGTAAACAAGGGGTAGGTGAAAACAAGGACTAATCAAGGGAAGGAGAGACACTGTCAGGGAGGCAGGGGCAGACCGTGACAGTGCCCCCCCCCCCCCCCCCCCCCCCCACACACACACACACACACAGGGGCGATTCCCAGACGCCCACAAATCCGCATAACACAGGAGACTTGGGAACACTTGACTCACACAGGAACTGGAACGGGACCTGGAAACTGCAGCAGCCGGGGTGGGACCCTGTAGGAACTGCAGCAGCAGGCGTGGGACCCAGTAGAGACTGCAGCAGCCAGCGTGGGACCCAGTAGAGCCTGCAGCAGCAGGCGTGGGACCCTGAAGAGGCTGCAGCAGGCGTGAGACCCTTAAGAGGCTGCAGCAGCAGGCGCAACTCTGAAGAGGCTGCAGCATAGAGGACCTGCTGGCGTAGGCCCTGCAGGCGTGGACCAGGAAGTAGGTGTACTGAAGGAGCGACGCGAGGAAACCCAGCTTGGTGGCAGGTACTCGACAAACTGTCTGAGCAGGTGCATATCACGATCTAAATGGGTCCATAGGCGGAGGCTCAAGTGAAGGGAAGCAGATATGGAGCGGGAAGACCGACCCTACCACCCCAGAAGATGTTGGCGTGCGTAGGGGGTTTGACCTCCATCAAAAACTCAAGGAACAGCAGCTTCCGTGAAAATACAGGACGGGGCAAAAACAGCAGAGGAGGAGAATGATCTTGACCACCCCGAAATCAGGATGTGCCAAAACCTCCCAGTGGGCTCGACGACCCCGAGAACAGGTAGGATGCCCCGAAAAATAATGACGATTTTATACATTTTAATCACACTTACTAATGTATGATGATTTTATACATTTTATTTACACTTGCTAATGTATGATGATTTGATACATTTTAATCACACTTACTGAAGAACGATGGTTTTATACATTTTAATCACACTTACTAATGTATAATGATTTGATACATTTTATTCACACTTAATGTAAAATGGATTTACACTTTTTCATCACACTTACTAATGTATTATGGCTTTACAATTTTTCATCACACTTACTAATGTATGATTATTTTATACATTTTATTCACTCTTACTAAAGTATGATGATTTTATACGATTTAATCACACTTACTAATATACGATGACTGTACACCTTTTTCATCACATTTGCTAATGTATGAAGATTTTACACTTTTTTCATCACACTTACTATTGTATGATGATTTTACACTTTTTTCATCACACTTACTATTGTATGATGATTTTACACTTTTTTCATCACACTTACTAATGTATGATGATTTTATACATTTTAATCACACTTACTATTGTATGATGATTTTATATGATTTAATCACACTTAATAATATACAATGACTTTGGCAAATGTGATGAAAAAGGTGTAATGTATGATGATTTTTTACATTTTCATCACACTTGCTAATGTATGATGATTTTATACGATTTAATCACACCTACTAATGTATGATGATTTTACACCATTTTCATCACAATTGCTAATTTATGCTGATTTTATACATTTTATTCAAACTTACTAATGTATGATGATTTTACTTTTTTTTCATCACACTTACTAATGTATGATGATTTTATACAATTTAATCACACTTGCTAATTTATGATGATTTTATACATTTTATTGAAACTTACTAATGAATGATGATTTTACACTTTTTTCATCAAACTTAATAATGTATGATTATTTTATATGATTTAATCACACTTACTAATGTATGATGATTTTATACATTTTATTGAAACTTACTGTTTGATGATTTTACACTTTTTTCATCACACCTGCTAATGTATGAAGACTATACATTTTAATCACACAAACTAATGTATGATGATTTTATACATTTTAATCACACATTCTAATGTATGATTGTATTTTTTTAAGCAAATTCACTGTCTGGCCAAAAGGACAAATCTCCATCCAAAAAAAAGATCACACACTCCAATAATTTGTAGGACCACCTTTAGCTGAAGGCACACATTTTTTGTGTTGCTGTTTCAATAAACTTCTGCAATGTCAGCAGATGTATTTCCATCCAGTGTTGCATTATTTTTTCTTGCATTGATGATGGAGTTTGACCACTGTACAAAGGTTCAGCATTTCCTTAGATCATTGGCATGAATCAAGCAGAGAAAACATCTGACCCTTCTCACACAGACTAACATCTTTTCCACGACCACCAGATGTGTTTTTCCACATGCTCTTTTATGGAATGAGAAGCAGCTCAGTACACCAGTTGTATTAACTCATTCACTGCCATTGACGACTAAAGTCGTCATTTTAAATACAACCGTTCACTGCCAATGACGATTTTAGTCGTCAACTACATTTTTTAACGGGAGGTGGTAGGGAACAAGCTCACGCACCCTGACAGTAAACACCAATCATCTAAAAATGATCTTCATCTGTGTGTGCGTCAGTGACGTGTCACGTGATCAGGAAGAAGCCGATCCATGAAATAGGAGCTGGTTTTGGGAAGCCACTATGCCTAAGGCGAGACGCAAATCAGATAATCTTATGCAGCTCACACTTCAACAAAGTCTTACGCGGTAGCAACACTTTGCATCGTGTTCCTATCAAAAGAAAAGATGACAACCAACCCGGGCCAAGCGGAGACGAAAGGCATACGCCGCAACATGTTTCATCTGAGCTACAGACAGCGATTTCAGCAGACAGTTCCGACTCGGATCATTTTAGCGAACCTGACCCAGATTCTTCAGATGAATGGTTGCCGTCTGGACCAACCGGGAGCAGCAGAGATTCTTCACCAGACGATAAAAGAAAAAATGAAGAAGGTAACGTAACAGCTAGCTAACAGCTAACGGCTGTGTTATTTGTTTGATGTGATCGCGTCATTCTTTTCTCCCCGCTTTCCCGTCTCCCCTACTTTCATGAATGTCACAGTCTCCCCAACACTTGTTTCCAGCTTCTTTCTTTACAGATTTATAATGGAAATCGTTTGATTTTTGATTATTATTTGAAGATATTTTCAATCTACAGATCGTGCACCCAGAAAAGCTCCCCCTGCCACAACTAGTACTGCAAAGAAAAGAGGTTAGAGAGGCAAACAAACAAATAAATAAATATAAAAACAAACAAATAAATAAATAATGTGTGTGTGTGTGTGTGTGTGTGTGTGTGTGTGTGTGTGTGTGTGTGTGTGTGTGTGTGTGTGATTACAGGTCGTGCATCAAGCAGGAGTCGAGGGCAGGATTTGGACTGGGATGACGCTGGCTGGCAACCCAACAAGATGCTCTTTACTGCAACCTCTGGACCCAAAGATGCTGCTGCAGACATAGACTGTGATGTGCCAGCTAAGTTCCTGGAGCTCTTCCTGACTGATGAGCTGCTTGATCATGTTGTGCATCAAACCAATCTGTATGCAATTCAGTATTTTCAAGCACACGCTGACCTACCACAACATAGCAGAGGTAATGCTTGGAAGCCAGTGTCAGTCTCAGAACTGAAAACTTTCTTTGGACTAACTTTCCTGACCGGCTATGTCAAAAAACCAAGCACTGAAATGTACTGGAGTGTGGATGAGGTGGATTCCACACCTTATTTCAGCAAAACCATGTCAAGGAACAGGTTTCAGATTTTATGGAAGTTTCTGCATTACAATGACGATGCAAATCTGGATGTGAATGACAAAATGTACAAAGTCCGCCCAGTGTTAGATAACATTGTGGAAAAATTCAAGCAGATGTATCAGCCAGACAAAAACATTTGCATTGATGAGGGTATGATGCTGTGGCGAGGGCGCTTATCTTTCAGGTTGTACAACCCACAAAAGCCTGTGAAATATGGAATCAAGTCCTACATATTGTGTGACTCTGCCACAGGTTATTGTTTCAATATGAGGCCTTTTTTTGGGGAAGGTAGTAGTTTGCCAGACACCGTGTTTTCTCTTCTTGATCACCTTTCAGGTCATGGCTATACACTGTATATGGATAACTTCTACAATTCTGTAGCATTGTGTGAGCGCTTACTGGAAGCACAGACCAATGTCTGTGGAACACTGAGGAAGAATAGGGGGGAGCCTCAGGTCATCAGGGATTTGGTAAAAACCGATCTAGGGATTGGGGATAAAGTTGTGCAGCACAATGACAAAGTCATGGTAGTAGCATGGCAGGACAAACGATTAGTGAAGATGGTGACAACCTGCCACCAAGATGGGATGCAGAAAGTTGATGTGTGTCAGAAGGGGCACAAAGACAAGGTTGCTCAGTTCAAGCCAGAGTGTGTTGTTGCATACAACTCTCACATGAATGGAGTTGATAAGTTGGACCAAAGCATTTCCCACTACCCCTTCATCCGCAGGTCGCTGAACTGGTCCAAGAAGTTTGTTGCCTATCTGTTCCAAATGTGCATGTTTAACGCCTATATCCTGTACCGAGCCAGAAACCCAGGGGGATGTAACACACTTTTGAAGTTCATTCGTAGTGTAGTGAATCCTGGACCTTGAAGGTACACGAGCGGAAAGGGAGTGAGGTGGGGGAACAGGTAGAGGAAGAGGAAGGAGCAGGTGTTGAGGATGGGGACTTGGAGGATGTCAAACATACTCTGAGAGCACCCTATAACACTGACCCAGAGAGCAGGCTAGATGGAGACCTTGGCAGACACAAACTGTTACCTGAAACCCACCAGTAAGAAGTCAAGACCAACAAAAAGATGTAGGGTCTGCATACGCAGAGGAACTCGCAGAGAGACGAAAATGATGTGCAAAGTCTGTTGTGTCTCCTTGCACGCAGGACAGTGTTATATAGATTACCACACCACAGTGAGATACTCTGTCTCTGTGCAGGGGTAGAAGCGCACACACACACACACACACACACACATGGGTATAACTACAACAGCACTTTCTGTAAGATTGCATGCCTGCAAATGAAATTGTTACCTTTGACAAAAATGATTATTTATTGTTATACATTTGTGAATAAACATCAAATTTCTTGTCAAAAACCATTTTATAGTTTGGTTTTACTATTATTACCCAAGGTAACTGCTTTTGGGGTGTCTGAGGTGTAAAAAAAGCTAAGTATATTAGTGTCAAAGACCGTTTACTGCGTTACATTTCAGAAACAGGCATTTCTGGTGAAACCCACCTGTGTTCTACAGCAAATTGTGAAAGAACGGAAAAGGGTTCAAACGAGCCGTTTTCTCCTGATGAAAGAAGAGAGTTAACTCTTTCATTTGGTAGTTTTGGTGTTTGCATAGTCATAGAGCACAATATTCTGTGACTCTTCAAAAAACAGTAAAAATACTCAAAATCGCTGGCAGTGAGGGGCTTTAGTGATCAGAAAACGGTTGGCAGTGAATGAGTTAAATACCTTGTGCAGCTGATTGATGCAGTAATGGTGGCTCATACCTGTTTGCTTAGCTAAATCCAGGTAGTGACTTGTTTTTGGCCATGAGTATTTTTGGATTTTAAACATATTAGAAAATCAGTTGCATAAGTTATTTTCTTTAAATGTAAAAGCAGAAATGGTTTTATTTAATTGGACTAACATGAAGTTTATATCTTGTAATATTTCTCATTCCTTTCACACTTTTGACCAGCAGCACTTTTTCATTTTTCTTTTTTTTAATTAACTCGACAGGGCCAAAGTTGTTTGATGAGAAACTAATTTAAATGATGTAAGCTCTGCTAAATGGAGAAGTAAGTTTACCTGAATGGGACAGGTATTAAATATTAATATTATAAGTATTTTATCTCTGTTGGCCAGCTAGAGGTGCAGGTCCAAAAACGAGAGCTGTTTCTGCTTCCTTACACACAGAAGTATTATTGTTTCTGTGAATCAATACATTGAAAATAACAAATATGAGCGTTATTTGTTAATTATTTTTGTTTATTACACATTATCCTGTTTTCAGGCTCAGGTTGGTTCACCTGAGGTGCTAAAATCAAGTTCATGAACCAAACTGTGTGAAAACATGAGTGTAATCCTTTCATGGCGAGTGTAGAGAAGTTCAAGGAATGATCTTGGTTGTCAATAGAGTATGTGTGTGTGATAACTCCTATCATTAATGGATCAGAATGTCTCCTGTGCATCTATTTAAACTTCAGAAACAAAGCAGGGTTAATCCCACACCGTGATCTACAGCAAAGCATCTGACAGCGACGCTGGGCGTGATGTTTATCTCTGAGGGCTACGAGCTTACAAATTAGTCCCTTTGGGTGTATCATTGCCTCTGATCTTAGAGGCTCTTGGATAACTTGACAAAACACGCTAGCCTCTTGCAGATCTGTCATTACGCTGTGGATGGAGCGGCTCGCGGAAACATTTGCTGTGAGCTCTCGAGTGTCAGGACCACTGGGAGAAAGTGTGCAATGTGTCATGGGAACGTCACATCAACAAAACAAAACAGTGAAACACTCTCACGGCTTCAAACTGACGTCTTGTGGTTAAAACGGCTTATTGTGCTGTGTATCAAACTATAAATGAGCTTTTTAACATACAGTTTGATACTCAACATCCAAGCCGTTATCCAAACAAATTCATGGAGTCTCGGAGCATCACTGGAAGCTGGAAGAGGAGGAAAGCTGGGAAACAACAAACTAAAGTTAAAACTATTTTATGGCTGAATATTTATTATGATAAATGACTAAAAGAAAAAGTTGAGCAAATTTATGAATAATGATTAAATGGATAACATCAGAAGTGGAACTTAAAAATGACTTAACATTCACAAACATCCCTGAAAATACATAACACATAAAATGTGTTATCTAGCAAACAAATGTATTAACAGTAAGTTTTAACAAAATAACTTTTACAAAAATCCAATGGGAAGCTGGACGATGTCCCGATTGCAACATCTTTGGTTCACGTGGTTCTGACTGGCATATGCATCGCTAAGAAAACTATCCTCTTGAATTGGAAAAATAGAGAAAGTCTCTGCATTAACCAGTATAGAAATCTTTTGTTAGATCATATTGCACTTGATATAGCCTCTGCTTCCACTTCAGATGAATCTCTCTGGGCTCCTTTGATCGGTTCCATCACATAGCGAGGGTGGGGGGCCGTTGATGTTGTCCTGCGGGATGGTGTGGGTGGGGGGGTGGGGGGTCTGAGTTTGGAGTACCCGGATGTTCCCTGGAGGTGGGTTCACTGGGGGTGTCTGGGACTGGGGGGCCATTGCCCCCCTCTGGAGGTGCTTGGGTTGCCTCGGGGGGTGGACTACTGGCGGTTGTGAGTGGGGCTCCTTGGCGATCTTGGCGGCGGCCATGGGTCACTGCCTGGCGGCTGCAATACCCCTGGGCGGGTCTTGGTGGGGGCCTGGGGGCTCGGGTTTGGGGGTGGCCGGCCCCGTGTGGGGATCTGGGCGGGGCCTTGGGGGTTGGGTCCTAACATGTATGCTGCCGGGAAGAAGGCAGGGACACGCAGCAGTGCCTGGCCCGGGTTCGGGGGCCTCAGGTAGACCTTGGCTCCTCTGCCGTTCCATCACAGGGGAGGGGGAGGTCCAGGAGGGGGAGGACCCAACCTTACCTGGATGTCCCATGTCTTATATATTCTGGAAGTTGTGCAAATGCAGGGGTGGGCATAGATATTCTGCTGGGGTGGGGCTGGGTTGGTGCCCTCGGACTCCGTGAGGCTCTGTAATGCGGCTGCTTTGGGCCCTGGCAGGATGGGCTGGGGTCTCCATGCCCTGGGTGGCAGTTTGACAACAGAGGTGCCTATTGGGGCCAGTAGGGGAGCTGGCTCCCTGGAGGGCGAAGCCCAACCAGCCATTCCTCCCCATCCCCGCATATTCCTCTCCTCCTGCTCCCTCACATCATCACACAAACATGCACATAGGATCTTGGGGGGTGGGCAAGTCAGGGAGTGCAGGTATGGACCCCATTTCCGCATGCCTGTGGCAACCTGCCCCCCAATTTTATTTGCACCTTATACACTTCCACTGACGACATTCCACACAAACACACACTTAGGGCCTTGGGAGTGAGCACATTCAACGGCATTTGGCAGGGGGATATTTCAGCCTCCTCCCGAGTGCCGGTGCCCACTTCCAATTTTAAACCGCACTTAGACACTGATGGCTGAGGGTGTAAGTGGGGTGGTGCAGTGGCATCAGCTGGCATATACTGGATGATGCCCGCACTGCCCACTCACCACAGCCATGGAATACACCTCATGATCACACAACACTATATTGGAGCAGGCGGAGGGAGACTAGGGGTCTTAGCCACCTCTGTTGTTGCTAGGCTTCCTGGGGCTGGAGGCTAGGAGGGAGATCTGGCCGTCTGGTTGGGGCCTGGGGTGGTGGGTTGCTGTGCTCAGCGTTGGGCGGGGGAGCCTGCTCATCAGCACCCCAGCAGAAAGGGTCAAACTCTGGTTACCGGTGATGGTTGTACCCAATGTGCAGCAGTACCGGGACCAGAGTGAATAGGGTGTGTATGGGGAGCATGAGTGGGTGTCCGGCGTGCATTTTTGTAAGTCTTGGGTTGTATGTGCATGTGTGAGCATGAGGGAGGGAGCGTGTGACTGTGTTTGTGTATGACTGTATATGTCAGGTGGGGCCTTTGGGTCCTCCCCTCTCCTGGAACTTCTCTTGATGATATAGATCTCTGTCCCCCCTCCCCCTGCCACACCTGGTGTGGGGGCTTGTGCCTTGGTCTGCCTGAGTGTTCGTGGCAACCGGGTCTGGGGGTTTAAGATTTTGGCATCTGCCTGTTAGATCCCGGAGGCTGCCTGGTGGGGTCTGGGTCCCTGGGCTCTGCTGGGTCCCCGGCGGGGGTGGTCGCCCCTGGGTCCTGGGTCGCTGGGTCCCGGGCTCGGCCGGCTAGGGGGTGGGAGGCTGCGGGCGGGCCTGTGGGCTTGCCGCTGATATCTCCAGGGACTCTGCCGGCTGCTGGTTGTGGCCCCCCGGGGCGATCCTCTGTGCCTCTCGAGGGGGGCGGGGGCCTTCCTGGTTGCAGTCTCCTTGGGATACCTGCGTTCTGGGGCAGCGCCTGGATCTCTGGGACTTGGAGCTCCCCCTGTCTCCTGCGCATCTTTGGGGGGCGGATCTGTGGTCCCTCACAATCTCTGTTGGGCGCTCCTATAGAAAAACCTTAAATAAACAAGCGCGTGTACACACACAGGTGCTCTCAAAAGTATGGGCTTAGGCACGTTAAACACAGGTCTTAAGACTATGGTGGGCACTTAATGCGTTGTGATTTATTATCGTGATTCTTCAGTTAAGCAATGTTGATTTTATATATATATATATATATATTTTTTTTTTTCATCAAGTTGACGCAGTGATAGGTAGATCTTGGTGTATTGTTGTTGTGTCCCTTTTTTTGTGTCCCTTTGTTTTTTTTTTTTGTCTTTTTCTGCAGGTCTAGAAGCAGACTCTTGTTCATTATTGTTTATTTTTGTAGAACACCCCCCCCCCTCCCCCTCTCCACCTTTTCTTTTCCTTTCTCTTTCACCTCTGTCTCCGTGTCTGGTCGGAATTACAAAGCATTCAACAACAATAACAATAAAGTTTTAAGTATCAGGCGTGACATTAAAAGCAAACGCTTTGATGCTCCACCTGAGAATAAATCTGTAAGGCTTGTCACCAGCATTCAGACATCAATTCTGCTTGCTTCACAGCCAGACAGGACACGGTAAAAAAAAAAAAAAAAAAATCCAATGTTACATTCAACTGCGGCTAACTTATACTATATTTTACATAAGTTGTTTAATTGTTTTACATTTTAGTTACAACAGAAAGCTTAAAAATATATATTTTTTTCAATGCAGAAAATTAATCTATCATCAAAAATTCCCATCAAACCACTTCTGGCCTTAAACCATCCTGATGGAGTATCAGGATTAGTCCCTTCTTCAGAAACCTGTCTCATCCAGTCCTATACATGTCTACTGCCCCCTGGTGGAGGACCTACAGGTGGCAAGCGCCACTTTGATTTCTTTATTATTGCTCATTTGTTATAGAATGAAAATGAATCAAACAAAACAGTTTATTTTAAAGTTGCTATGTTAGCATAGTTAAATCCATTCCCGGCTTTTGAGGGCCACTATCCAGCCAGTTTTAGTTCTTGTTTTGCTCCAACACACCTGATCCAATGGTAGAATCACCTGTTCATCAGGTCACCAAGTTCTGCAGATGCCTTTGGCTCACCCACTGATTCAAATCAGAGAAACATCTAAAATATGCAAGACGATGGCAAGATTGAAACCACTGTAAACGGGTCAGTTAGTTGGTTTAGAACAGTGGTTCCCAAACTTATTTAGCCGCGCACCCCCTTCTATGTCCCGACCATGTCGACGCACCCCCCCCCCCCACACACACACACACACACACACACACACATCACGGCATGGCTATATATATATATCTATATCAGACGTCAAGTTATACAGACGGTTAAAAAAATATGATCGACCTTTTTCCCCATTACTTTCATTTTTTAAATAGTAATTAATAAGCATTCGATACCATTACAATTTCCTTTGATTTAATTTTAAATAAATATTTAGAGTGCCCAGGTAGCACATAAACAATGAAATTTAACGGTTTTCTTAAAGTAGGAACGTTTAATCTGTGCGGCCAGAGCGCTCTCCTTCCTTCTGCTCTGCGTAAACCTGAACTGGCCACCTACTGGTGCGTAATCAGATGTCTATAGGGGAAAAGGAAAAAGCTTTAGCCATGAGGTTCACTTTTGCCTCAGACCGACTTATTGCTGTTTTATGGTGTGGCTGAATCTGCGATCCGCTGCCACGCGGACAGGAATAACAAATGCTGCAGGTTCGGAGTCACTGGATGGAGCGGACCCGACTTTAATACATCATCCCAAAATAGAAGCTAATATCTTAATTTGACCTGGAATGAAAAATGTTGTTATAAAACCTCTTAAAAGTTTTTATCACAGAAGAGGCAGAGCTCATTTCTGCCTTCAGTCTGACGGTATCAGTCTGGCGCGCCGGAGTTTGTGCAGCGTGCACTTATTGAATCTGTGTGTGTGTGTGTGTGTGCGCGCGCGCGCGGGGCACAGCTCCACGAAGCTTGGTTTATGCTTGACGCATTCACTTTCCGCTTGGTGATGCGTCTCGCGGATGGAACGCGCTTCACAACTTGAAGCGTTTAAGTCACTGTGTCTCGTTAATGGTGCTATTTAAACCAATGTTGTAAAATGACTTCTGCCCAGCCCAGATGTGCTCACTTGTGCACCCGTGAGCCGTGGTTCCGGAACGCGTCTGACCTCTGACAGACGCACTCTAAACTTCAGATCTTCAGCGCGTGTGAGGTTTACAATGTCAGAACACCTGCATGAGACAGGTGTTAATTACAATCTGCCAGAATTACTCACCACCTTCAGATTCCTCCTACACCGTTAAAAATGATACGGAACATATCGGCGTGCGCAGGCCAGAGTGCTGAAGCTCGGCGCATTGTTATTATGAAGTTAGGGCACATGTGGAGGACACACACACACACACACAAGTAAAATATACTTGTTTTCAATTACATTTATTGGGCCCACTTACTTTTTCTTTGGCCCACCCACAAATGAGTTTTCTGGCAACGCTAATGGTGACACCTGACAGACTTCTCTGAGCTCCGCAGCCATTACACTTTTCATCTTGCGCACCCCCTAGCGGCAGCTCGCGCGCGCACCCCCGGGGGTGCGCGCACCACACTTTGGGAATCCCGGATTTAGAATACAAGAGCAGAACAGAAACTCTGAAGGGTCCGGTTCATACAAATAGCATGCTTAATGCAAAAACAGGGTGAATTTTTTCCCTTATCAAGCTTGGCCAAAGAGTGTGTTTATTCTAAACGTGTTTGAAACTGTTCAGCCAAATGCACCAAATAAATTGTGTATTTGCAGGGATGAAAGAACAACCAAAATCCAGCCGTTTTTAAACTAGACCAGGATGGGCACATTTACAGCACACAAGAATGAGAACAATGATAAAAAATAATGTGGTTTGTAAAGGTCTCACTTTGAAAATCTTTTAATTGGTTTTCCTGTCATCCATCCTTATAGATTTTATGTTAAGAAGATCTCGGCCCGTTATTGGCTCACCCCTCTTGGCCCGGTACCAGATAATCCCCATCATTCTGCACCAGATTTTCAGCAGCTTCTGTGTCACTTCCAGCAGTGGTTTTGGGTTTGTCGTAGACATCCACTTTAACCTGCGTCGCCTCAGAAGTGACCCCAATGTCGTCGTAGTTGTCCTCCTGTGGGTCGTCCACTTCGAAGGTCACACCATCTGTTAAACCCAAGTAAACCTCCGTAAGATAAAAGGCAGTCATTTTAATGTGCAAAGAAAAAAAAAGAATTGATTTAAATTGTTTAAAAACTTTCCATCGTTCTGGTTTTGACCTTCTTCCTGGATGGAGTTGTCTTTGGGGGCAGCTGCAGAGGAACCTGGAGCCGTCAGGGGCTGAGACTCGGTCACTTCATCCACATCGTCGTAACTTTCTCCATCTTTCTCCGGCATGAACTCAGATTCTGATCGGAATCCTGCAAAAACAACTTTTTAAAAACATTTTAAGATCTTTGTTGATCTTTAGGTTCCTAAGCTGCTGAAAATACCATCAATAATGTGTGAAACTTAATCAATGCCACAAGAGGTAAAGGGCAAGCTAATGAATTGGTACATTTTGAGACTCACCATCATGAGTAGACTGGATTTCATTGGATTTGTCCACATCTTCGTAGTTCCCACTTTCCCACTCAGATCCCTGGCCTGGCAGCGAATTTGCTGCTTTGAAAAATGCAAAAGAGATTTCAAAATAGTTTATAAAGGAACGGGTCTGAAGAGTTTATTGGACATCGGGCCTGTACAAGATACCGTCAAAACAGAAAAAACTAATTAAATATAACCTCGTGCACAAATTAGATGGATTAGGAAAAGTTTTCGGATTTAACTCTGGCTTTGAACTAGTCAGCAGCTGACTTGGTGAGGAAGTACGAGGAAAGGTTGCCCTCTAGAGGTGGAAAATAGGAAGCACCTGTTCCATTTGTTAAAACATGACCAAGTAACAACAAACTGATGCAGATGTGCAGAAACACCTCCAGCTGGATTTCAGTTTGTGAAAATATACCCACCTGACCTTCTGGATCTCCTGTTTCTCATGACAACATGGTATCTTACAAAAACGCCAATCAGTATAACCAGGATGAGAACAAATCCCACGGCTGTAATAATAGGTATTGGATTGGTTTTCTGGGTGGGACTTGGTGTTGTTCTAGATGGCTGATAGCCTGAACAAACAGAAAAGGAGTGAGTGATTAACTTTATCTTTCTATCAATGCATCAATGTTTTGTCTCAATCTCAGGACAACAGAGAAGAAGTACTGAAGATTGTGGTTACCTTCACAATAGATGGAAGCTCGGGTTGTAGCTTGACATTGTTTGATGCAGTACCGAGCATCCCGGTAAGTAGCTGGGCATTCCAGGCTTGCCAAGCTGGCCTGTAATAAAATGAAAACTCTTTTTTTTTTATTCATGAAACTTCTTTATTCTGATGTGGAACGTTACAGGATGCAAACACACCTCTTTGAATGGGCCCTCTGTGCTTGAGTAGTTGTACGGACCACAGCCGATCCTCTGACACAGGTTGTTCAGCGCGGGCTGATCCAAGTTTGCGTTGCACACTTTTAGGTACCGATTGATATTATACCTGATCTCAACCAGACCGCCGCATCTCTGTGTGGAGCTGAACTCAACACTCTCTGTGAAAAAGAACATTAAACATTCGAGGGGAACAAAAACTTGGTATCAATGTTACTTAGTGCATAATTAAGCATTAATACACCATTAAATAAAGTATTAACAACTGCTTAATGTTAATATTGAGTAATGCATTACTAAGCAGACAACTAATACCGGTTAACATCGGGAACCTTTAAAACAGACACTTTGTTTATTAATGCTTAATAATGCACTAAGTGACATTAATAAAGAGACCCTTAGTGTAACATGTTACCTAAATACTTACTAGGACTAACAAATAAAGCATGGTTTTAACATTTGGACCCTTTTAAAAGATGCTGATAAATTTGCTTAAACAGAGAATGTGTGCACACTTACCCGTGCAGGAAATAGAAACGGACTTTTGGCACTTTCCAAGGACTCTCTTACACTGACTAATGAGATGAATGTGGTCATCACATTGGACATAAAATTTCTCTGCATTGTAGGATGAGCCTTCCAAGTCTTGTTCAATGGCATTTCCACAATTCAGTTCTTGACAAACCCTGTGAGAATATTCGGTTTTCCACCCCGTCTTGCACACAGGAGAACTGTCTATCTTCAATTCTCCCGAACATTTTTGTGCAAGTGTGACCTTGGGCTTTGCTAGGAAGGAAAACGATGAAAAAGGTTTGTTTGGATGATTTTAATTATGGAACCAGCAGCAAGAAAAAAAGGAAAGAAAAATGTTTAAATTTTAATAAAATTTTTATAAACTTCAGATTCACTATTTATGCTACCCTGAGGCAGTCCACGTCGTTCAATAGTTGAAATGGTTGCCATAGTAACATCCTCAGTGAAAAATAACCCCCTGCCTTATCTAGTTATATACATGTCTACATGCAGGAACCAAATTTAATCATTTATTTCTGTTTTTTTACAACTAAGTAAAGTAAAACAAGATAGTTGTTTTGTTGCTGGTAACAAATGGCACGGATAACCTGGTTTACGGTCAAACTTAGGCCATGCTAATTACCAAAGAGCAGTTCAACCAAAATAGGATTTACCTTGACATTTTAGATAGGCCTTTTTCTCTGGCTTTGCTTGCAGCTTTTCTGTTTCACAGTCCCAAATACTTTGAGGATTACCAGAACACTTAAAGGTTTTCCCCCAAAGAGTCTCACTCTCATCCAACAACAACTCATTTGTTGATAAGAAGTCGCCACATCTCAAGTTCTGGCAAAGAATCCGTCCTTCAGCTTCAGTCCAGCCTTGACTGGAAACTACAGACCGTTTGTCCTCAGATGCTCCTTTCGAGTAGATGGAGACATCTCCTTCACAGGCATGGTCAACTTCCAAGGCCATCTTCTTCCACTCTGGAGAAAGCAGATTAAGAAAGTCACCCTCATTGGGTCGTCTAACTACACCCGTTCATTCCTAGGATGCAGACGTGTTCAAGAAAATGTTACGATGGGAGATACAAGATAGAAGCCACACAAACCAGCACATCGGAGGCCCCCTAAGGATGCTTTAGGTTGTTTCTCAATAGAAATTTGGCAAGTTTCCATTTTCCCTGAGGAACATCCTATCTTGATGGCACCATCCACCACTGGAGGTCCAAAGTAGTCGGTCACACTTTCAGCATCACCACACTTCAGCTCCCCACAGATGGTGTTTCGAGTTTGAGGATGTTCAAGCGAGTCCTTGGACACTGGTAACCATTTTCCATCATAACTCATCTCTATGTTACCAGAACACTTATCCTGGGACGCCTTGAATCTTGGCTTGACACTACCTGCAACAAGGGGGGACAAAAAGGGCTGTCTGTTATTTTACAATGCAACTGACTTCATTTACTTATAGGTCCTCTGCATTTCCCCCAAAAATCTTCTTATGCTTTAAAACGTGAGACTTTTAATAGTTTGTGTGTGAGAATGCAGATTTTTTTAGTTTCCTTCACTCTCAGTGTATCTCATAGCTATTTTTACACTTGGCTGAAGGTGCTGCGTGCCAAGTCAGGGCAGGCTACTGTCTAACCCTAACCCCCCTGACAGCTGACAAACTTTAAACAAAGTCAGAACCTCAGCAGTGGGACAACCCTCGGAGTAGAGTCATATCGAGAGGAGTCAGTTCAGGTGGTTTGGGCATCTTGTTAGGATGCCTCCTGGACGCCTCCCCAGGGAGGTGTTTCAGGCATGCCCTGCCGGCAGGAGACCCTTCGTCAGCCCAGGACACATTGTAGAAAGTACATCTCTCAACTGGCCCAGGAACATCTTGGGTTCCTGCCGAAGGAGATGGTGGAGGTGGCTGGGGAGAGAGTCCGGAACTCCCTATGCTGCCCCCACGACCCAGACCCGGATAGGCGGAAGAAGATGAGACGAGACAATTTTCTCGCCATGTCAAGATTAAATTCTTCCTTCAGTCGGCCATGAGAGACCCAGTGAGTGACCCTAATGAGCATCTGGTACCAGCTTTATATCTCTGTCCTGAAGTCAGTTCAAAATCAATATTTTGCAATAATAAAACGTTAGTTAGATTTTTAGGTGCATTGGTCACTTTTTTCATTTCATTGTTGTCTTTCAGGTTTCAGGCCTGTTTGTTCCATAAATAAGACCAATAAAGAGACAAAACGCTTCACAAAAACCAAATAAAACACATTTTAAATGTACTAAATACAATATAATAGATTTCCCAACAAAAAACAAAAAAAAATGCTCCTTGTTACCTGTGCAGACAACATAGACAGCACTTTGGTCACACCTTTCACCGTGCTCCATCAGGTTAAAGCTGTATGTGCTTGGGCTGGAGTAGCGTCCCCTGCCATGGAAACTTTTGAAAGAGATTTGGGTTTTGTCCTGCTTGTTTGATTCCAGGATGTCATTCCCACAACCCAGATCCCTGCACAGCTGCTTGGACATGTCGTTTGTCCAGGTGTCACCGCACGCACGCCCCTTTTTTCCTGCTGCAGAAATTTCCACAAATCCAAAGCAGCCACTGGATAGAGTCATATTAATCTCCCCTGTTGGACAACAAACCAAACAGCTGTTGGAGAACGTTCCCCAATGAAAGCATAAGGATTCATTCAAATGAGCAAAAACTCCAGAAAGGCTACCTGAGCACGTCACACTGGCGACGGTGTCATTGTGGTCAGGTGGAAGAGCTATGGCGTTGCACTCGAACAACGATGTGTCGTTGGACGAGCAGCGGCGAGATTCTCCCCATAGAGGTTCTTTCTTGTTGTGAAGGGAGACACTGAAGTTTAATGCCTTCCCGCAATGCATCTGTCTGCAGACTGTGTCTGCTGCTTCCTGGTTCCACGTCTCATTGGACCCAGAGAGCAAATAGCTTCTGTCGCCATGTTCTATCTCCACGAGGCCAGAACACGAGCCATTCAGCAGCACGACCTTGTGTTCTGCAAAGACGTTTTGTAAATGGATGGATGAAAAGGGAAGCTTTAAAGGAAAATGTATGATTACTGAAATAAGAAATAGTTGCATTTAATATTTTTCAAAAATGAAAGTGGCTTAGATCAGTACAATTAGCTTTTTTACCAATTTAAAATAATAAAAATCAAGAAAACCCTTGTGTGCATGGCCACGCTAAAACCCTTTAACCTCTAATTCTTAAATGTAATTTTCAAATATGTGTACTTAACTGAATGGAAATTTAAAACAGAATAGGTGACTGTATTAGTAATGCAGAAGGTACCCCAACTACATGTCCGTATAAAGTTAGCTAGACATCCTGGAAAGTATGTTGTCTCACTTGAAGCCCAATTATGATAAATGACACTGATGGTGATGAGCTACATTCTAGCCACAAACATGAAATAATGTGCAGAAAAACATCAAGGTTGGTTTGATAGTTTCAAAGCCAAAGGTAGATAAAATACAGGTGCTGGCCAGTAAATTAGAATATCATGAAAAGGTTGAAAATATTTCAGTAATTCCATTCAAAACGTGAAACTTGTACATTATATTCATGCAATGCACACAGACCAATGTATTTCCGATGTTTATTACGTTTAATTTTGATATTTATAGGTGACAACCAATGAAAACATCAAATCTGGTATCTCAGAAAATTAGAATATTCTAAAGGCCAATGAAAAAATGTTTGTTTCTCTAATGTTGGCCAACTGAAAAGAATGAACATGAAAAGAATGTGCATGTATAGCACTCAATACTTAGTCGGGGCTCCTTTTGCCTCAATAACTGCAGTAATGCGGCGTGGCATGGACTCGATCAGTCTGTGGCACTGCTCAGGTGTTATGAGAGCCCAGGTTGCTCTGATAGTCGTCTTCAGCTCCTCTGCATTGTTGGGTCTAGCGTATTGCATCCTCCGCTTCACAATACCCCATAGATTTTCTATGGGGTTAAGGTCAGGCGAGTTTGCTGGCCAATCAAGGACAGGGATACCATGGTCCTTGAACCAGGTGCTGGTGGTTTTGGCACTGTGTGCAGGTGCCAAGTCCTGTTGAAAGGTGAAGTCTGCATCCCCATAAAGTTGGTCAGCAGCAGGAAGCATGAAGTGCTCTAAAACTTCCTGGTAGACGGCTGCATTGACCCTGGACCTCAGGAAACAGAGTGGGCCAACACCGGCAGATGACATGGCACCCCACACCATCACTGACGGTGGAAACTTTACACTGGACCTCATGCAACGTGGATTCTGTGCTTCTCCGCTCTTCCTCCAGACTCTGGGTCCTTGATTTCCAAAGGAAATGCAGAACTTGCTTTCATCAGAAAACATAACTTTGGACCACTCAGCATCAGTCCAGTCCTTTTTGTCCTTGGCCCAGGCGAGACGCTTCTTGCGCTGTTTCATGTTCAAGAGTGGCTTGACACACGGAATGCGACACCTGAATCCCATGTCTTTCATGAGTCTCCTCGTGGTGGTTCTTGAAGCGCTGACTCCAGCTGCAGTCCACTCTTTGTGGATCTCCCCCACATTTTTGAATGGGTTTGTCGTCACAATTCTCTGCAGGGTGCGGTTATCCCTAGAGCTTGTACACTTTTTTCTACCACATTTTTTCCGTCCCTTCGCCTGTCTGTTAATGTGCTTGGACACAGAGCTCTGCGAACAGCCAGCTTCTTTAGCAATCACCTTTTGTGTCTTGCCCTCCTTGTGCAAGGTGTCAATGATTGTCTTTTGGACAGCTGTTAAGTCAGAAGTCTTCCCCATGATTGTGGTGCCTTCAAAACAAGACTGAGGGACCTTTTAAAGGCCTTTGCAGGTGTTTTGAGTAAATCAGCTGATTAGAGTGGCAGCAGGTGTCTTCTATATTCAGCCTTTTCAGAATATTCTAATTTTTTGAGATACCAAATTTGGAGTTTTCATTAGTTGTCACTTATGAATATCAAATTTAAATGTAATGAACATTGGAAATACATTGGTCTGTGTGCATTGCATGAATATAATGTACAAGTTTCACGTTTTGAATGGAATTACTGAAATATTTTCAACCTTTTGATGATATTCTAATTTACTGGCCAGCACCTGTAGTAGAAAAAAAGAGACGCATGCATGCTAAAAGAACATTGTACACAGTGAAAAACATGGCAGTCGGTGTTATTCTCCTTCTGGCTGGTTGTTTGTAGATAAATCACCTAAAATGTGTTTGGATTTTTGCTTTTACTTCTCAGTAGGAATGAGCCGGATACTCATTTCATATACGAGTATCCGGTACGGATAAAGGATGTTTGACGAGTACGAGCAAGAAACGAGTAAAACTCGTAAATATCTGTAATCGTGCTGAAGGAAAATCCTCATTGGGTAACTGACTGTCTTCACGCTCTGTGATTGGCCAGTCAAATGGAGCGCCCATTTGACTGGCCAATCCCTACACACAAAACTCTGCAGTCTGGAGCTCACAGCTCAGTCCGCGTCCGGTCCATCCACGCACACATACAGTAACGGAACTCTGTGCTTGCTTCACTGTTCACGTTTCTCCAGTATTTCCTAGGTTTTCTTCAGTTTGCTTCTTTTTAAAGTTACTTTAAAGTCATTTAAAGTAACTTTTTTCGTAACGTACGTGGTACATTTGACAAGACAGCTGAAAACGGCTTGTGCTGCATCAGTCACTGCCTCCGCTCTGGTCGGGGTTATTTTTTTTCCTCTTTCTCTCTCTCCTCTTCTCAGGATCCACTCCCTCTTTCCTATTCACTCTATCTTTCTTTACATTTTTTAACCACAATTGTCTATTTTTTGCTCATTTTAAATATATTTTAATCATTTTCTAAATTCGTTTTTCTATTTTACATGTTTTGTTTTTGTGAAGCGCCCCGTGATTTTTATCTTGAGAGGCGCTATAGAAAAGATCTTTTCTTCTCTCTCTCTTAATTCATGCACTTAAATAATAATGTTCTGATTTTATTGAAAAACTTGTTCTGTAATAGTTCCTTTTACTATTGTGATCAAAAACATTTAATCTCAACTCTGAGGCTGCTCTGTAAATAGTTTTCAAATAAACAATACACAACTTCTGATCAGACTTAAAATAACGTATTGATGTAAACTACACCCACTTCTGGGTTAGGCCATGCCCACTCCGAGTACAGATACAGATAATTTAGATGATTGAACAGATACTGATACAGATAGTGGTGTACTCGCTCATCCCTACTTCTCAGGTTCATGCTATAAATTAAAGTTGTTTAACTTTTGATTTATGTTTACCTTCATAAAGTAAACCACCATTAAGAATCAACGGAAACGATAGAAAAGAGAGAAATTCTCACCCTCGCAGGTTATTGCCAACGGATCATCAGTTGGGTTTATTTGGTTGGGATCAATGCAGTCGTGTATGTGTGTGATCGTTTTTCCTGAGCTGCATTTCATCTTGATCAATTCACTTCCACCCTTGTTGAATTTTAAAGCGTTATCTCTACTTTTGTCACCGCAGTTCAGCTGTCGACAGACAAAATCTGAGTCTTTCTTAGACCAACTGGCTTTACTGGCTTGTTTCCACCGGCCCTCGCTCTTGACCATCAGTTTCCCAGCACATTTTCCGGGACCGTCCACCAGTTTCATGGCCATGCTTTCTGTATCAAAAGGAAAAAGGTCAAAATCAAAATGATCTGGAAAGCCTTTCTAAACTTTGTATTTTATTTATGACAACTCCACACCTCACCTGAACAGATAACCTGAGGTACAGAGGGACATTTTAAGTTCACGTGTTTAGCTCGGCAGTGCCACAGCGACGCCTCGCTGCCTTCACACTTCACGTGGTCCATCAACCCTGGTTCTCGTCTCCGTCCTGCTGATTGTTCTGATTGTTTTACTGAATGTTTTAAAACCTACAAGAAAAAATTTGAGACACGTCAATCCCAAATAAAGGCTGTGGATTGGCTTAAATCAACCAAAATACGGAACATGCAGGACAGAAAATAGTTTTCTCATAAAAATGTATCTTTAAAAATATTTAAATCATATTTAAGATAAAAAAACATTCTATTTGATAGCTTTGGTACGTAGCGTGATGTCATCAAGGAGAGGAGGAGATTTCGAAATTTGGATAGCTTTAGCTCCGCCTCCCCTTCAGAAAAGAGCCAAGAGCCACGCTTCAAACAGCCTCATAGCACTAACAAGCATGTTTTCAATGTGTTCCTGCTCAGACACACCTGATTCTAACTGCAGCCTTCATCTGGTTCTGCAGGAGCTGTGAAACACTCTATTCAACTCTGCAGAGTTCAAGCTGGAAAACATCTCAAATCTGAGCTCTATGACTTCCTCTTTGGGCAAACGAGTCAGAAAATGTAACAGCCCTCCCACTGACTTCATAGGTGACCCCATCACCATCAACCCTGCTCATTGGTTAAATTTCTTTGCGGGGTCACCTGTGAAGACAGTGGGAGGGTTAAATGAAAATGAATACAGAACTAGATTGTTCTTGGACCATGAATTTGTTTCTAAAATATTTGAATAATGTTCATAAATAAAAGGATGGATCAGGGGCGGGGAGGAGGGACTTTGGGGAAATTCTTTATATCATCGAACAGCGTCAGGAAGTAACATTTCAGTACTTTATGAATGAAACGTTGAAGTAACTTACCCAAGTTGTATAATGTAGTTCCATTAAACCAGTTGCTTGAGGGTAATTTAACATTATGTATATTATGCTTTACATTTAAACAACTGGGTTCAGTGGAACCAGTTGACATAAGTTACTTCAATGTTCCTCTTCACTTTGTAGCTTTAAATTGTAAGTTACCCTCAAATCAACGTTTCTGCTGATATACTGAATGAATGAGTGTGCATTTGTGCTGTAGACATGTGCTAAAATATAAAAATTCTGCCCCTTCAGTGTTAAAAGTCTGCTCTTGAGTTTGAGCTAGCCATCAATACAGGCTAAAGCTGCGCCGCCACTTTGGCGGCACCAGCTGGCTACGCCCTGGTGCCTTGGGAAGAATCACAATCACAGTTAAATTAAAATAGCTGGATTCATCATCTTAGCATTAAACTTACTGTCCCACACTTTAGCTCTGAGCAGACTATTTTAGCCTCCTTTTCAGTCCAGATGGAGCCGCAGACGGCACGATCGGTGCCGTTCCGCCGGATCATGACCTCACCATAACACTTCTCTCCCATGTCGTTCTTCAGAAACACTTCGACTCTGTCTGGAGGGCCAACACCAGATCTTTAGCCTGCATCTGGACATGAAGTGACATGGAGACTGTATATTTATTGAAATCACATGAATTAGGTTACCTGAGCAAGCCAGGGATTGGTTCAGCTGGTCGTAGACACCAAAGGTGCCGCAGTGCATTTGGCTGCACAGCTTTGCCGCATCAACTTTGTGTTTTTGAAAAGGTTTCCATTCGTTGTCGCTTAGTTTCTCCAGCTGTCCGGAGCAAACATCAGCCTGGTTTCCTACGAGCTGCAGGACGTCGTGGCCTGTTTAAATACACCAGCACTGGTATTTTCACAGTTTTGCACGAGTGCATGTGCATGCGTGTTTGGGAGTGACTTTGTTACCTTTGCACGAGATGGAGGCGGGCGATTTACATGTGGTTTGTTGTTGTGCACACTGCCACAGATCAGTCACATTATTAAGACCCGAGCAATCGATCTTCATCCCCGTCTGCTGCTTTTCATCCTTCGTCCACTCGTGATTCAGCTTCTTACTGAAGCTTCCACACTGCAGGCTTTCACACAAACGCTCCGCATCTGCCTCGGCTTCATTTAGGAGAAAAATTAATTGTTTAAATACTTCTAGAAAGTTTTGCTTTCTGTCTAAAACTAGAACCGTTCTAGAGTTGTGATACATTGGGGTGGATGTTGCATATTTGCTATCTGTACTCTTTTTTTAACTAAGTTTCCTACTGTGAACACATCCAGGATTCTTTTCTGCTGACATTTCTGCAAAATACAGATAAAACTGGAAAAATTTGAATCTGGTGCAAAATTTGTTTATGTCAGTAAAACAACCTAAAAGATTGAGCTAATCCCTGAGACAGACTCGTTCCATGCAAATCCAGATATTTCAGCCTTTATTTGTTATAATTGGGATGATTGTGGCTCACAGCTGATGAAAACCCCACGTTAAACATGTCAGAATATTGTGAACAGGTTCAACATTTAGACTACTCAACCTGCAGAGGGTTCCTGAGCCTTTAGATGATCTCTCGGTCTGAGCTGAATTACTGTATTCAGTGGACTTTTGCACCCTTTTCTAATGTTTCCAGTTTATAATAAATAATAGTTTAATAATTGAGATTCTTACAGAATTTGTCGTTGCAAATGTAACCTTCATGTTTCCCGTTGACAGAGTACCAAACAGCTCCTTCACATCGGTGTGGTTTCAGCTCGATTTTGATTTTATCTGTGAGGAAAAGTTTTCAAGGCCACAACAAAAATGTTTCTAATGAATCTTTATTAGAAAACTCCTTCAACAGTGTTGGGATTTAATATCTGGCTAATATTAGGCCTTTTTCCGTTGCATCAGATGTTGTGAAACAGAAAGAACTTACATGAACATCTGACCTTCTTCACCGTGGGTTTCTGATAGAAGCTGACTCCTGGGCCGGGCCAGTTGGGACAGTCCCACAGGTTGCTCTCATTACCGTCACACTTCAGCTCGTTGAGCCAAACCTTCTTCTTCATGGACCTGCGAACACTTCTGGTTGAGTTCTCCACCGGCGTCCCACAGTGAGTGCTCCTGCAAACCACCTCTTCGGTGGTCGTGTTCCAATATTTGTCTCCAACGTAGCCCCACTCGCCGTTATACGAGACCTCCACATGACCTTCACAAGGACCCTGGCTGCTCCTCAGGAAGAGACGGAAATTATCTGGTGGAAAAGCAGAAGGTTTGTGGCTGAAACTGCGGGAACTTGATCCATATCGCGGATTTCATATTTTAGGTTTCAGTAGAATGAAGGTTAACACTTTTCAACGAGGGTTCCTGTTCATCTTTTGCTAAAAGCTACAAAAATCTTTTAAAACTTTTCCTTTAAATAAACAATAAACATAACAAATGGATTTTTCATAGCGTCTTTTCAGATCTCTCTTTGGGTAACTGCTGTCAATCTTTTTGGACAAACTTCTCATCAGGCATGGCTTTGGTGAACGGTTTCATCCTCAAGCTGCTTCTGTAAAAATAACTTTAAACCACATAAATACAAGTTAAATTTAGGATCATCCATCCACTGTCAACCCGCTTGTCCGCCGGGGGGGGGGGGGGGCTGCTGCCTATCTCCAGCGGTCATTGGGCAATCAGGCGGGGTACACCCTGGACAGAGCCAGTCCATCGCAGGGCAACACAGAGACACACAGGACAAACAATCACGCACACTCAATCCTAAGGACAATTTAGACAGACCAATCAACCTAACAGTCATGTTTTTGGACTGTGGGAGGGAGCCGGAGAGAACCCACGCATGCACAGGCAACATGTAAACTCCACGCAGAAAGATCCCAGGCCGGAAAGCGAACCCAGGACCTTCTCGCTGCAAGGCAACAGCTCTAACCACTGCGCAGCCCATTGAGGAACAGGAATAAGATTTGCAATGAAAACATCTCGAAACTGGACAGAAGTTTGAACCTGAATATAATCCAACCAAATGTCGTCTGGGGTGCCCTGAAAGGTCAGATGGGATCTGAAAGCATCAAATCAGAGTTTATACATCCTAACAAACTCATTATTGTATGGGTGTCCAAAATGTGGCCAACGGGCCTTTTGTGGCCATCAAAGTGATTTTTGTGACGCCTGACAGCGACACAAGTTCTGTTTAGAGGCTGTTGTTGCACAAATGTACCAAATATTTTAACCACATCATTAGTTTCAAGTTTAATTTGATGTTCACTAAAAGTAGACTTATTAGCACTACTGATAAATGTTTATTAAATATAGAAATCCTGGAAAAACTGACCCAGACCCTGTTTTAGTTTCTGATGACCAATAAACAAAGCAACAAATCCAAGGAAACTGATGGGGTTTTTTTTCTAATGAGACAAACATTTGTGACCTTTTAAAAAACCAAATTAATTATTTTCATCAAGTTATAACATTTTTAAGACAGAGCAAGTGAAATAAAATCACAGAAAACATATGAAAACAATTGTTTAGATATTTCGTGTGAAAAATATCTAATTTTGTATCTTGCAAAGACTAATTATCCTAAATGTAGCTTAATGAGTGAATAAATTATATAAATGAAATTAATTCAAGAGTTTTTCCATCATGACTGAGCCTGGTGAAAGGCGTTTTAAACCTGATCAAGTGGTGAAAATAACAACATTTCTATCAAATAACAAACCTTTTTAATGCATTTATGTCCTTTTAGGTGAATATGGGGAGGAGTTGCATATTATGTACGTGTCCAGTTACCAATCAAAAATCTAATTATTGAGAAAATTGTTGAAGACTTATTTTTCTTTTAGTTCCTTAATTAAAAATTATTCATCAATCATTTGTGGAGTTTGTGAAATCTGGAAAAAAAACTTTTTATTTCACAAAGTTAATTACAACATTTTTGTTTGCCATCTTCACAGCAGCTGCTGCACAAACGTGACTAGCAGAGTAAGTTTTTATTAAACTAATAATAATAATAACAACTTGCCTTCTAAGCTGACGGGCTCAAAGTGAGTGAAGGAGTGGAGGAACAGGAGAAGGAACCACATCGTCACCACAGCTCATGACTCAAGACTGAGACTCAGATGATCTCAACCTGTTTATATTGACGAGGGAGTTCGCGCCAAAAATAGAAAGAAGCCAAAGACGGCCCATCAGTGATTAGAAACAGACTTTTATATAAAATACTAATAATGATAATAATGAATGGATTAAAAATAATAATGAAAATGTGAATTCTGTAATATGTGAAGACTGTGCTTGTGTTTCCTTACAAATAAACCCTAATCAATGCTTAATTATGTAAAACAGTGAAACATATATAAAGGACTATTTACTGTTACACAAAAATATAAACACCTCTGGAAAATGCAGTTTTGTCTTCGTGCCACAAAGTCGGCTCTAGTAATTTGGGAATTTCAATAGAATTAAATATTTAAAATGTGTGTTTTTCTCCTGCTTAACAGGTGAGGAAAACATCCCGAATCACCACAGGAATGTGTTTTATTTATTTATATAATTATTTATCTATGTATTAATTTATTTATTTGTAATAAATAAAATTTTAATAATTTATTCACATTTCCCCCCCAAAAAAACTATTTTCCTCCAGGAACTGGTTTAAATCAAAACTTGACCGAACATTATTATTAATTGTTGATATTTTAAAATAAGATGCAAACTATAATTTTGAATAAAAATTAAAATACTTGAGGATCCTGCATTTTTTATGATAAAAAATTAATTGAAATACCTTTTTAGAAGGGAAATACATTGTCCCTCCTTTGAGTTTCACCAAAAAAGAACCATTTTATTTATTTTAGTACACATAAAACATTTAAATTCTTATTAACATGATATTCCATTACTTTAAAAATATTTTCCAGTACTTATGAATTACGTGAATACAAAAGATTTAAGGGAGTCACACATCAGAGAAATGTCAAAACTAATGATGTTCTTAGAAAGGATGGAATATTTTATCGAGAGATAACGAAAAAGTAACGACATCCTGCCTGAGTTTATCAACCAGCATCTAGAAGCTTTTAGAAGTGATGCCAGGAGGTTTAAACATTCGTGTGCTACGCTAATCTGCTGCACAGTGACCGGTATTTTAATTTTGACAGAACATCACTGTTCTCTTCCTTAAAGCTACTAACACAAAACCCATTTTATTCATGCCTCTTAACAACATTCTAACATAGCTAAGCATTTATTGTGGAGATTTGCATATTATGAATATTAATGAGGAAGTCCTAGAACTCATGTAGCCAGGTATCCCACAAAATGAAGACGTTACGGTTTGTTCCATTATCCACATGGATGTGGAGATGAACGGCAAAGTGGACATGTACAAATCCTCTGTTGTGAACATATGTTTGTGGATGTAAATAACTGAGGTTTTAGGCTTGGCCACATCAATGTCTGCAACATAAATGCTCTGAAAGGACGTGTGAGACCTGTGTTTACACTCGCTCGTTGTTTTTAGCTCAGTAACTGCTCTAAGACCACACACCAGGGATTGCCCACCACCAGTTATTCTAAAGAATGTGTTTTGGCGAAGATACCAGAGATTTAGGGAAATACTGGCACCCAGAAGCTTGGCACGCCTATGGACTCGAAAATGCCGTAACACTTTACAATAAGGCTGCCTTTATTAATGCTACTTAGTGCATTATTAAGCCTTAATAAACTGTTGGATAAATGATTAACAACTGCTTAACCATATTGTGTAATGCAGTGGTTCCTAACCTGGGGGTCCCGACCCCCACAAGGGGGCGCCAAAGCCTCTCAGTGGGTCGCCAGGACCGCTCCACTTTAAGGGGGTTAAAACTTCATTTATTACTTGTTTATAGCCTACATTTTGCTCACTTTTTTTCATGAGTGAAAAGTTTACCGATATTAAGACAGGAAATAATTAGTACAGAAAAAGTAACACTTTTAAGAACATTTTGCTTTACAAGAAACAATGTGTTCAGAAAAGTAATACAAACTGTCAAGCACATTATGCTCTGTTTGGTTTTGTTAATGACTTTGTTCTGTACTGGAGCCTACTATTACTGTTATCTATTGAATCAAAGCATATTAAAATGTGCTTGAACAATTTTATCATTTCTTAATAATGTTTGTACTGGAAGAGAGAATGGGAGGGGGTCATCAAAAATGTTCCTGGTAAAAAAGGGGTCCCTTGGGAAAAAGGTTGGGAACCACTGGTGTAATGCATTAATAATCAGAGCCCCACCTGGCCCTTGAGGACACTTAATAGTTAATAATGGTAATAAAGGGACCCCCTATTGTCTCTTAGCGATGGTAATAAAAGGACCCTTAATTGAAATTACATGTGTGCAGCTGCCTCCTGTATTTGAGTTTGTGTGAAGTATTTGTGCCAAGTTTATTGCGGCATGTTCACAAGTTGCAATCTGAAAAACACCAGCTGTAGACTCGTAATCCTGTTGTTTTCTACTTCCTGAAACCAAAGCACCGGGGGCCTCATTTATAAAAGTGAATCCTTACCAAAACTCTACTTTAAAAGTTACGCAAACTAATTTTCTGACATATAAAACTTAATCACACCTGTCTTGGAAATGAGCTCAGGTGTTTCTGGAGCACATCCTGCTTCCACACACCTGCTTTCCTCCCTAAATGGACAATCCAAGCTATGTGATTAATACAGCGCATATATATAATCCTGCTTTTCAACAACATGTCACAGGTAACCATGACAACCAAGATGGAAATCCATGCTCTTATTTCCTTCGAGCGGCACTTCCTGAAGCAGCAAAATCACTTTTCCCTTTTGCTGTTGAACCGTGTTGGTGTTTGAGCCTTGAAACAATCAAGAATGTTGACCTCATGACCCACAGGGTCAGGGTATCAGGCACCAGCTGCAAACTACAGCTGAGCTGCAAAGTTTAGTGGTTCTGCACCCATGCACCAGCAAGTGAACACTACCCACGTTTAATGCAACAAGGTGCATTAAGCGTAATGGAATAAAAAAAAAACAGAGCGCAACCCTGATGGGTGTTGCTGGTAAATGTTGTGCACTTTACAGGATGTTATCTGACCGGACTAACCCACAGATAAGAGTGGGTCCGATTAGGTTTTACAGCTTGTTTTCTCTCTAGACTCACTTGAATTTTTTTTCTTTGAAACAGCATTTTGTAATTTTTAATGTTATCAGAGATCCTTGACTATAAATATTAATAAATGTTGAAATAGAGAATTTAAAGATGCATGAGTCACACAAATGTGTGAAATGTAGAATAAATAGAACAGTTTTAGCTTTTAAGCAACAAAAACACTAATATCAGTTTTAACAGCTGCTTTAAGTGGTGGATTGATCTTTTATTAGCAGAAGTTTTCATTTATGACAAATTTTAAAAAATCAAAGTGTAAAAATGTTTCTGGAAAGTTTTCCTTTACGTCATTTATTTTAAAATTTTCATTTATACGACTTTTTTTCTAGCTCGTTTATGTTTTCTTTTCCAAACTGACAAAATTCTTGAATCTTAAATAGAATCTTAACTAAAGGTGTGGGAAGTTGAAACTCATCAGAGTTTTACCAGAAAATTGGCTATTTAGTGAACAGGCCGGCATCTTAGTCTCTTTATGAAAGTCTCTGACCCTAACCCTGACTAACCGGCAGAATTTACTGGAAAAAAAGAATTTTTTTCCACACCAAATAACTAAACAATTACTCTACATTTATACATAAATGTGCCGTTATCCTGATAATAATGCTATGTTTTTATAAATTCACTAAAGGTTCATTATTTTCTCGTTTGCAGTAAAAATGTAAAGGTCAATTTTAGGTCTGTTTTGACTTTTCTAATCCTAGAGTTTCACCAACTATTTTCTATCAGAAGCTAATGCAGGAGATAGGTGTAGGAGACATTTTTCATGTTCAGCCTGCATGAAACACTCTGAGTGACCCGTTATAATCAGAAATAATCATTAAAAAACATTTCTCAGTAAAGTTGACCTATAGAAATCAGAGGTGTCAAAAGTATTTACATTCATTACTCAGGTACAAGTATGGATACTAGGGTTTGAAAAGACGACTAGCATTCGATAATATGATCCAACTGAAAATCCGCTCCACTTTTTTGTTCTAATATACTCTACTAATATACTCTACTAACACTACTAACAAACTCTACTAATGTACTCTACTAATACTCTGCTAATATACTCTACTAACAAAATCTACTAATATACCCTACTAATACTACTAATAATTTACTAATATACTCTACTAATATACTCAACAAATACTTTACTAATATAATCCGCCAATACTCTTCTAATATGTTCTACGAACACTTTACTAATATAATCTAACAATACTCTACTAGTATACTCAACTAATAAACTCGACTAATACTTTATTAATATACTTGACTAATACTCTACTAATATTCCACTAATACTCTACTAATATACTCAACGAAAAATTTACTAATATACTCACATAATATACTCTACTAATATACTTTACTAATACAATCTACCAATGCTCTACTAATAAACTCAACTAATACTTTACTAATATACTCGACTAATACTCTACTAATATTCTATTAATACTTTAGTAATATACTCAACTAATACTTTACTAATATACTCTACTAATATACTTTACTGATAATCTACCAATGCTCTACTAATATACTCCACTAATAGTTTGCTATTATACTTTACTAATATACTCTACTAATACTGTACTAATATACTCCACTAATATACTCTACCAAAAACCTCTATACTTTACTAATGCTGTACTAACATAATCTACTAATATACTCTAATAATACTCTACTAACATACTCTACTAATACTGTACTAACATAATCGACTAATATACTCTACCAATACTTTACTAATATACTCTACTATTATACTCTACCAATAAACTCTACTAATATACTTTACTAATACTGTACTAATAAAATCTACTACTATACTCTAATAATACTCTGCTAATATATTCTACTAATACTGTAATACTATAATCTACTAATATTCCCTACAAACAAATTCTGCTAAACTTTACTAATATACTCTACCAATACTCTACTAATATACTCAACTAATATCTTACTAATATGAACTTTCCATCAGAGATTAACGGAGGATGGTTTGATTTCAGAGTCTTGCCTCTGATTCCTGCAGAGCCGTCTTGACCACACACTTTCCGTTTATCGCTGCAGAGATCCGAGCTGATGTGTAACTGACTCAGCCACCAGCTGGAGCTACGTTAGCAGAAGCGAACCCACACAATCTTCTGGGTTGTGTTTTTGAAACCAAATCTTCTATCTAGGCAGGAAACTCAGATCTGACACTTGCTTCTTCCTCACAAGCGTTCTCAGGAAACATGAAAGTTGACTCTCAGCTGAGTTTATTAGAAGCAAAGAATAGAAATGCACAAAGCTTTGAGCGTATGATCTTGTTTATTTCCATATCAGTTATGATGGTAAAGGGCTTTCTTATCTGCTGGAAATCTCTCTGTATGACAATCAAAAATTAAGTGACATATGTTTCAGTAAGACCAAATACTGCAGCGTTTGAAATTTTAAAACAAAGAACTGTTTAATTCCTAGCTTCGAATAAAAAACTAGCAGGTGGCTGATTTTGTTTATTGATTTTGAGAATTAAATAACATCTAAATGGCTCCAATATTTTTCAGAATGGTTAGGGAAATCGAAGAGAGCAGCAGATTACAGCCAAACATGAACTCAGCCAATATTAGTCTCTTGTTAAAACCAGGCAAAGACCCTGCATTTCCTACCAGCTATCGCCCAATTTCCCTTATTAATGTTGAATTTGTAAAGCCCTGGCAAAAAGATTAGAGAAGGTAACCCCCTTCATAATACACCCTGACCAAACTGGTTTCATTAAGGTTTATACTTTTGATGAAAACGACGCTCAGGTTTGGGGTGATTGTCATGCTGGAGCTTCACAGATTATGTAGTTTTGTTCTACAAGTCAAACTTGGTAATACGTCCCAACATTAAGAGTGGATTGTTCGATGTTTGTGTTTCAGATCTATCAAGTTTAAAGGAAAAACATCTGGAAAGGTTTTTTTTTAAGCAATGTTATATAGTCAAGATTTTTTGTGTGGAAATAATTTTCTTGATTATAATTTTAAACCAGTTGAGAAAATGTCTAATTTACTATAAAACTGGTGGAAATAAAAACTTCTGGTGTGGCGGTGCGTCAAATCTGATAACGGTTAGCTGAAAAGAAACCACACGCTACAGTTCAGCAAACCAGTTTGACCCGTTTTCAGACCTAAGTCAATGTTATCATTTATGATTAAAAGATAAATTGGTCTTAATGGATGAGAGCATTTTTCTCCAGATGTTTGATGCAACACTCAAAGTTATGCTGCAAAATAAAATCTAACAATGTTTTAATTAAATGACTTAATTTTACAAACACGACCGTTTCCAAATGATTTAATAATGCACACAAAACTCAACCTTGCTCATTAAAACACAGGAAGTTCACGTCTGCAGCTTTTAAATGTGCAGATGTTTTATTTTAAATTTGCACGCCGCTGGCAGGCACCCCACCAGTGCAATTATATGCACTGCCTAAGGGTTAAGGTAAACACAATACCATCAGTATGGGGTGGGTGGCTGTCTGTGAAGGGCCATCCAGTCCCTTTACCAGAGGAGCGTGAGTTTGGTCCGCATAGCCGGTAGTAAGTCAGACCTGTTCCCAGTGAGGGTTGGTCTCTGCCAGGGCTGCCCTTTGTCACCGGTTCTGTTCATTACTGTTATGATCACCGGTTTCTACCTGCTCCTGTTCCTGCTCCACTTCCCTTGTAGAGAGGGGCAGCCCCTCCTCCGCTCCTGCTCCTCCTTCCCACCTTCCAGCTGCGCTCAATCCCTAATCAGCTCCTCAGATTTTAAAAGGGCGCGGCCAGAAGAACCAAGAGGCTGGATTGAAGATTTTTTGAGTGAGAGAAGTATTCAAGTAAAAATAGGAAGTACGCTTTCTAGGGGGTGTAAAGTGGAAAATGACACTCCTCAAGGAAGTGTCATTAGTCCGATATTATTTACTATTATGATAGATGGTGTGTTTCAGAATGAGTTTGGTAAGGCATTATTTGCAGATGATGGAGCAATATGGAAGAAAGTGAAAAATATCCAATATGTGCAAAAGAAAGTTCAGGAAGCAATTAAGATGGTGGAAAACTGGTCATATGAATGGGGTTTCAAATTTTCAGTGGAAAAAACTAAAAGTATAGTGTTTACAAAGGGCAAGAAAGTGATGGAGAATTTAACATTGTATGGCAAATAGTTGGAGCAAGTAGATAAGTTTAAATATTTAGAAGTAATGTTTGATAAAAAGGTTGATATGGAAGGATAATATAACTAAAATAGAGGAAAGATGCAAGAAAGTAATAAATATAATGAAATGTGTGAGGATGTGAGTGGGGAGCTAGTGCTCAGGCATTAAAAAACACGTACTGTGCAATGATACGATCAGTGATAGATTATGGGAGTATAGTTTATAGTTCAGCATCTAAAACATTGATGAAATGGATTGAAACCATACAAAGTCAAGCATTAAAAATGTATTGCGGAGCTCTAAAAACTACACCTATTGTGGCACTACAGGTGGAAATGGGTGAGATGCCAATACAGCTTATAATAAAACAGATAGCTTTGAATTATTGGGCAAGTATACAAGGGTGTGAGGACAACGAACACATGACAAAAAGGGCCCTGAGTCCGTGTTGGGAAACGGAGAAAATGAAGAAGGATTATGGTAGCTGGAAAGTGCAAGATTGGGCAAAAGAGAGTAAGATCCATGATTAAAAAGTTTTTATATACGGTTAATCCAAAATGGATATTTCCGGAAGTGTGTGTTGATTATAGTATTTATGATAAAATGAGAAGCAGTGGGGGAAAAGGTAATTGGGATAAAATTACAGAAGATAGGTTAAATAGCTATGAGTCTTTTGTGCAAATCTTTACAGATGGATCAAAGCAACTGGTAGGGGGGAAAACCAGTTTTGCATTTGTGATACCACATATAGGAGTAGTAGTTAGGGAAAGAACTCCAGATCATTTATCTGTGTACACAGTGGAGATGTTGGCTATCTTATTTAGTCTTCAATGGATGGAACAAAATAGAATTAAAAAAGGAATTATATGTACTGATTCATTATCTGTATTAGTGTCAGTTGAATTAATGTCTACCAAGAGTCGAACAGATGTATTATATGAGATATGAGACCATATTTAGATTAGGGAATTTGGGTACTGAATTTCAATTTTTATGAGTACCGGCACATAGAGGAGTAGAAGGAAATGAAATGGCAGATTATTTTGCAAAAAAGGCAATAAGAAATAGGGAAATAATAAATATTGCATATAGTGCCGCTGAAATTAAATCTATCATTAAAGCACATGTAATGTAAGAGTGGCAAAGAATGTGGGAAAGGGGAGAGAAAGGAAGACATTTGTTTCAGATACAAGGGAAAGTAGGAAAATGGAAAAATATAAGAATGAATAGTAGAGATCAAAGGATAATATCAAGATTAAGATTGGGACATACTGGGCTTAATAATACGATGCATCTGATGGGGAAACATCCCACAAGTTTGTGTGGATGTGGGGTGGGGGGATCTTGACAGTATGCTCTGATGGGAAACCGGCTTCAACACAAACAGTTTTCCGCTTGGTCCTAGAGCTCAACCAGTGTCAATTTAATATAGCATAATATTGTTTTTGGATGGTAAAAATTGCAGGGGTCAAAACTTGATTTTGGAAAAAGTGGGGGGGACATGTCCCCCCTGTCCCCCCAAAAAATTACGTCCATGCATACCATCACCAGTCGTAACAACTACCTTTATGGACAGAATTCCTAGGTGCAGCCGTGGTGTGGAGTGTGTCGAGTTTTGTGGCAGGAGAATCTCGTCTCTGCTTTTTGCGGATGATGTGGTCCTCCTGGCTTAATCCAGCTCTGACCTTCAGCTCTCACTGGGTAAGTTCACGGCCGAGTGTGAAGTGGCTGGGATGAGGATCAGCACCTCTAAATCTGAGACCATGGTTCTCGACCGGGAAAGGGTGGCTTGCCAACTCCGTGTCGGGGGGAGAAGTCCTACCTCAAGTGGAGGAGTTTAAGTATCTCGGGGTCTTGTTCACAAATGAGGGTAGGAGGAATTGGGAGATCGACAGGCGGATTGGTTCGGCGTCTGCAGTGATGCGGACGCTGAGCCGATCTGTCGTGGTGAAGAGGGAGCTGAGCCAGAAAGCCAGGCTCTCGATTTACCGGTCGATCTACGTCCCAATCCTCACCTATGGTCATGAGCTTTGGATAATGACCGAAAGAACGAGATTGCGGATACAAGCGGCCGAAATGAGTTTCCTCCGTAGGGTGGCCGGGCTCAGCCTTAGAGATAGGGTGAGGAGCTCGGACATTCGAGAGTGACTCGGAGTAGAACCGCTGCTCCTCCGGATCGAAAGGAGCCAGTTGAGGTGGTTTGGGCATCTGGTCTGGATGCCTCCCTGGGGAGGTGTTTTGGGCATGTCCTGCCAGCAGGAGGCCCCCGGGTCGACCCAGGGCACGTTGGAGAGGTTAAATCTCCAATCTGGTCTGGGAATGCCTTGGGGTCCAGCCGGAGGAGCTGGTGGAGGTGGCCGGGGAGAGGGCGGTCTGGAGCTCCCTAGTTGTAATGCTGCCCCCGCGACCCGGACCCGGATAAGCGGAGGAAGACGACAACGACAATACCATCACAAACAGCACAAATAATAATAATAATCTAGTTTACGTTAGTATAAAAGAATACTGCAAACAATATTCTCCATCATAAAATGTGCTGTAATAATTTTTATGTCGACAGTTATTTTTAATTTAGTCCCAGATTATTTTTAATAGAATTGTTTCAAACACAAAACAACTCTTGTTTAATTTTTATTTAAATGTATTTTACATGTTTTTTTGTTTTGTTTGTATTTTAGATTAATTGATTATTTTGATGATTAGGTTTTTGTGGTGAAAAGGAAACCTTTTTGTGTATTATGATTATTTATAATCATCATATATAACTTTTTGTAATAGTTTCTTAAGCTTGTTTACAGATTTTTTATGCTGTTCCTCTTTGTTTTGCTTAAGATAATTATTGCATTTTTCTACTTTTATTAGAGACACTGTGCAGTTAAGAAGCAGAAAAATAGTTTGTTGATTTTATCAAGTCAAACACATGAAATAATGGTGTCTGTAGACTGAGGGAGGGTTAAATCTGAGATTATGTTACCCGGCTGATGCGTGTGAGCCCTGATAATCCCCCACCCCGCATCTTCGATACTTTCTCACTGATAAAAACATGTAGGCTGCTTCCTCTCACATCACCTTGAGGGTGACTGGTCTTTTTAACCTTTATTTTATATTTTGCAGCATCTTGAAATGTGTCATTTCATCCCTTTTCGTTCAAAAATCATGGTAAATCTTCCCGTTATTCTCTCATCAAGCCCACTCAGATTTATTCATAAAGAGACCCAATAAATATGAACCTGCTCTAAATTTGGATGTTTCCAAATCAAAATTGCTTTAAATGGGCATTATTTCTGTTGAATTAATTATTCTGCCTAACTTTACTTTATTTATTTAATTATTTTTCCTTGGAACTGCGCTGCTCTGGGTGGCTGCATTTTGGAGTAACTGTTGACTATATGTAAGTTTTGCCTTTTCTTGGGCATTTTTTCTTCTAGGTTCTCAAGAAAAACTGTATTTTTTGGACACTTTACTTTTCTGTTTCTAGTGCTGTGAAGCTTGGAGGATTTTTACTGCCATTTTTTAACTTTTTTCACTTTTTGAGCATTTGTTATGATGCGTAACCATGGCAACAATCTGGTTTACAATCAGGAGCAGCTGATTAACCTTGGAAAGGCTGAAATAATACCTCAACTGAAGCCACAAATCCCAAATGAGCTAAAACGCAAGAAGCGTGGATGCAGACCGGGAGCAAAACAGAGACAGAGAAAGAGGAAATTCAAACCATCTCTTCCATCGATCATAATGGGCAATGTGAGATCACTGGCCAACAAGATGGAGGAACTCCAAGCCCTTTCAAGGACTCAGCCAGAGTTTTGGCAGTTTCGGAACCACTGGAGGAGATGATGCAAAGAAGGATTCTCCATGGAATCAAGAAAATGATGGACAACCCTGAGCATTCTCTTCACAAGACTGTCCGACAACGGAAGAGTGTCTTCAGTCAGAGGCTTCTTCAGTTTCGCTACAACACTGACTGCTACTGGAGATCCTTCCTGCCAACAGCCATTGTAATATACAATAACTCTTTGATGACTTGATTTTTATTATTATTCTGAGCTACTACAGCAATCAATTTCCCTCTGGGATTAATAAAGTATTTTTGAATTGAATTTTATTGAATTGAATCAATAGAAATGTTATGACCACCAAGAAAGCAGTAGTTAGATTAAAAGTAAGAATTTATGTCCTAAAATGGCAATAAAAGGAGAACAAATTGTGAAAAAAACTAGTTTTTAATCCTCAATTCTCTCTGTAGATTATTGTTTTCATGACAATTCCTTTGATTTCCCACGTTAGACACGTGGAATTTGGTCTGATCCTGTTATCTGATTCTTTACTTCACGATGACGTAGATAACGGATTTGCTAAAATGGTTGGGCTGCAAACACACACACACACACACACACTGCGCATGACATTAAAGAGATGCAAAACTGAAGAGCTCTCTGCATGAGTGAAACATCCGTAATGCACTCCGTAGTGAGGTCTTGCTTTCATCAGCTTCGCCGCCTGACTCGCCTCAGACAAATTTTGAAACGGGAGACATTTGGAGTCAGTCATCCATGCTTTCATTACCTCTCGCCTTGACTACGCAAACACCCTCCTAGTTGGTGCTCCGGTCTCTGCCCTGAATCGGCTGCAGGTCGTCCAGAACGCTGCGGCCAGGTTCTTGACAAATATGCACCGACGTAGCCATATTACCCCTGTCCTGGCACATTACCCCTGTCCTGAGAAATCTTCACTGGCTCCCTGTCATTTTCAGAGTACAGTTTAAGTTATCGACTTTTGACTTTAAAGCACTCAACGACCTGGCACCTCCCTATCTTTCTCTGACCTGCTCACTCCCAATGTACCCACGCGCACGTTGAGGTTGGCTGACCTCCTGCTGCTGTGCACGCCCCGGATGCGATACAAATCGCGGGGTGAGCGAGCATTTGTGCATCCTGCCCCTTACCTGTGAACCTCTCTACCCATTATTGTTCTGCAGGCTCCGTCATTGGTGGTTTTTAAATCTCGTTTAAAGACCCACTTCTATGATGTGGCTTTTAGACAGTGACTCGTTTTAGTGTTTTATTGTGTTCTTAGTATTCCTCATGTTTTATCTACTTTCGATCGGTGTTTTTATCTTCTGTTTTAGTTGCTTGGATTGGTCGTGTTTTGGTTTAGCCTGTGCAGCACTTTGGGCAGCTCCCATGCTGCGTTTTAAACGTGCTATATAAATAAACTATGGTATGGTATGTGAAAGACTGAAATCCCATCACGTAAGAGGGTTGAAAATTCCACAAACCTGCTCAAATAAATAGATTAAAGTAAACATGTTTCACAAGTACAACAACGTACATTTTTGGGTTGTACGATTTAAAAAATAAGCTAATAAAAATTCGGGTGGCAGACCAAGGCGGGAGCCTTGGCGGTCCAATCCCCGGACAAGGAAACTAGTTTTTGGGACATGGAACGTCACCTCGCTGGCGGGGAAGGAGCCGGAGCTTGTGGCAGAGGTTGAGCGGTACCGGCTAGATATAGTCGGACTCACCTCGACACATTGCATTGGCTCTGGAACCCGAGACCTGGAGAGGGGTTGGACACTCTACTTTGCTGGAGTTGCTCCGGGTGAGAGGCGGAGGGCTGGGGTTGGCTTTTTGTTAGCCCCGAGACTCTCTGCCTTTGTGTTGGGGTTTACCCCGGGGGACAAGAGGGTAGCTTCCTTGCGCCTTCGGGTCGGGGAACGGGTCCTGACTGTTGTTTGTGCGTATGGGCCAAATATCAGTTCAGAGTACCCACCCTTTTTGGAATCCCTGGGACGAGTGCTAGATAGTGCTCCATCAGGGGACTCCATTGTCCTGCTGGGGGACTTCAATGCTCACGTGGGCAATGACAGCTTGACCTGGAGGGGTGTGATTGGGAGGAACGGCCCACCTGATCAGAACTCGAGCGGTGTTTTGTTATTGGACTTCTGTGCAAGCCGCAGTTTGGCCATAACGAACACCATGTTCGAACATAAGGATGCCCACCGGTACACTTGGTACCAGGGCAGCCTAGGTCACAGGTCGATGATAGATTTTGTAGTCGTATCATCTGACCTGCGACCGTATGTTTTGGACACCCGAGTGAAGAGAGGGGCGGAGCTGTCAACTGATCACCACCTGGTGGTGAGTTGGATCAGATGGCAAGGGAACATGCCGCGTAGACCTGGCAGACCCAAACGCATAGTGAGGGTCTGCTGGGAACGCCTGGCAGAAGAACCTGTCAAGACGGTCTTCAACTCCCACCTCCGGCAGAGCTTTGACCACGTCCCGAGAGCAGTGGGGGACATTGAGTCCGAGTGGGCCTTGTTCCACTCTGCGATTGTCGAGGCGGCTGTTGCTAGCTGTGGTCGTAAGGTGGCCGGTGCCAGTCGTGGTGGCAACCCCCGTACCCGCTGGTGGACACCAGAGGTTCGGGGAGCCGTCAGGCTGAAGAAGGAGGCCTACAGGGCGTGGCTGGTCTGTGGGTCTCCGGAGGCAGCAGACAGGTACCGGATAGCCAAGCGGGGTGCAGCAGTGGCAGTTGCCGAGGCAAAATCTCGGGCGTGGGAGGAGTTTGGTGAGGCCATGGAGAAAGACTATCGATCGGCTCCAAAGAGGTTCTGGCAAACTGTCCGGCGCCTCAGGAGAGGAAGGCAGCAACTCGCTCACACTGTTTACAGTGGGGATGGGGAGCTGCTGACGTCAACTGAGGCTATAGTCGGACGGTGGAAGGAATACTTTGAGGAGCTCCTCAATCCCACCAATGCGCATTCCGAGGAGGAACCAGAGCTGGGAGGCCGGGGGATGGACTGTCCGATCTCGGGGGCAGAAGTTGCTGAGGTAGTCAAACAACTACACAGCGGCGGAGCCCCGGGGGCGGATGAGGTTCGTCCTGGGTATCTCAAGGCTATGGATGTTGTAGGGCTGTCATGGTTGACACGTCTCTACAACATTGCGTGGTCATCGGGGGCAGTTCCTAGGGAGTGGCAGACCGGGGTGGTGGTCCCCATCTTTAAGAAGGGTGACCTGAGGGTGTGTTCCAACTATAGGGGGATCACACTCCTCAGCCTCCCTGGAAAGGTCTACTCCAAGGTACTGGAGAGGAGGGTCCGATCGATAGTTGAATCTCAGATAGAGGAGGAGCAATGTGGTTTTCGTCCTGGCCGTGGAACTGTGGACCAGCTCTATACCCTTGCAAGGGTGATGGAGGGGGCATGGGAGTTTGCCCAACCAATCCACATGTGCTTTGTGGATTTGGAGAAGGCTTATGACCGTGTCCCCAGGGGCACCCTGTGGGGGACGCTCCAGGAGTATGGGGTGGGTGGCTTTCTGTTAAGGGCCATTCAGTCCCTTTACCAGAGGAGCGTGAGTTTGGTCCGCATAGCCGGTAGTAAGTCGGACCTGTTCCCAGTGAGGGTTGGACTCCGCCAGGGCTGCCCTTTGTCACCGGTTCTGTTCATCACATTTATGGACAGAATTTCTAGACGCAGCCGTGGTGTGGAGTGTGTCGAGTTTGGTGGCAGGAGAATCTCGTCTCTGCTTTTTGCGGATGATGTGGTCCTCCTAGCTTCATCCAGCTCTGACCTTCAGCTCTTGCTGGGTAGGTTCGCGGCCGAATGTGAAGCGGCTGGGATGAGGATCAGCACCTCCAAATCTGAGACCATGGTTCTCGACCGGAAAAGGGTGGCTTGCCACCTCCGGGTCGGGGGAGAGGTCCTACCTCAAGTGGAGGAGTTTAAGTATCTCGGGGTCTTGTTCACGAGTGAGGGTAGGAGGGATCGGGAGATCGACAGGCGGATTGGTTCGGCGTCTGCAGTGATGCGGACGCTGAGCCGATCTGTCGTGGGGAAGAGGGAGCTGAGCCAGAAAGCCAGGCTCTCGATTTACCGGTCGATCTACGTCCCAATCCTCACCTATGGTCATGAGCTTTGGGTAATGACCGAAAGAACGAGATCGCGGATACAAGCGGCCGAAATGAGTTTCCTCCGTAGGGTGGCCGGGCTCAGCCTTAGAGATAGGGTGAGGAGCTCGGACATTCGGGAGGGACTCGGAGTAGAACCGCTGCTCCTCCGGATCGAAAGGAGCCAGTTGAGGTGGTTTGGGCATCTGGTCAGGATGCCTCCTGGACGCCTCCCTGGGGAGGTGTTTCGGGCATGTCCTGCCGGCAGAAGGCCCCCGGGTCGACCCAGGACACGTTGGAGAAGTTACATCTCCAATCTGGTCCGGGAACGCCTTGGGGTCCTGCCGGAGGAGCTGGTGGACAAGGCCGGGGAGAGGACGGCCTGGAGCTCCCTAGTTGGGATGCTGCCCCCGCGACCCGGACCCGGATAAGCGGAGGAAGACGAGACGAGACGAGGCTAATAAAAATGATGATTGTCGCCTTTATAAACCCGTTTTGTTCTGCATGTTCTGACGGGGAGCTGGTGTCTAACCTCACCGGTCCATCATTAGGCACAAACAGCCAGATTTAGACTCACCGACCAGTATGACGTGCTGCTGGTCTGTGGAAGGAAACCAGAGTAAAACATGCAAACTCCACATCGAAAGACCCCAGAGCCAAACCTTTTTGTTGCTTAGCAACGCCGTGAAGCCCTTTACAACAATTATTACTTTAGTATGTTCTAAATTAAAACATACTGATTTAATCAAAAAGTTACAATGAAATTCTGATGATTTTAAAAAGAGTTTTAATGCTTCAGACGCTCAGAATGAAGTCTTTGTAATTACACATTCCAACCACTAGATGGTAGAAGAAGACTACTGCTTGGCACTGACTGGCCAAACAAGGTTAAAAAAGTGGCAAAATTATGTTTTCAAGAAAAGCAGCAGATGTAAAAGTATTATGAATGCTCAAATATTATTGTTGTTGTATGATTTTAAGTGTGGCTTTAGTAAACAAAAGGTTAATTTGGCATCAGAAATGATTCATTTATTCTACATTTCTGGCCATAATTTAAAAAACGAAAGGCAGCGAGACCTGTTGAACTGCAGGAGCAACATCCTGATTAACGGGGAGCAGAGCAGGCAGGCGAGTGGAGCAGCGTTGCTTATAGAAACGAACAGCCTCGCTCTGCAGGGCTTCTTTATTAGTCATCTCTCTTCCAGGCAGAAAAGAGCTTAAAGCGCACACACACACATCCACACCTCAAAGCAAAATCCTGGTGTGTGTGTTGGGTTTGTAATGCTTGTTCCACTCTCCCAGTGCACCGGTAGGGCTTCTGATAATGTTGGCTGTAGGGGGGGCATCTCTAGTGGGGCTGCAGCACTCCGTAGATCCTGGTTCTGATGTACGTTTTCTCACTAATCCTAAAGATGCTTATCCTTGTAGCGACAGACATGGATACCATTCTGTTAACCCTCACTGGTCACCTATTCCAGGAGTAGGTAATCCTGGTCCTCGAGTGTTGCTATCCAACATGTTTTGGGTGTTTCCCTGCTCCAAAACACCCATATCACTAGTAGAATCACCTTTGAGGTTTACAGTCGAGCTCGTTCCCAGTGAGAGTTGGACTCTGCCAAGGCTGCCCTTTGTCACCGATTCTGTTCATAACCTTTATGGACAGGATTTCTAGGCTCAGCCAAGGTGTGGAGGGCATCCGTTTTGGTGGCCAGAGGATCAGGTCTCTGCTGTTTGCAGATGATGTGGTCCTGTTGGCTTCATCAGAACGTGATCTTCAGCTTTTGCTGGAGCGTTTCGCAGCCGAGTGTGAAGCAGCTGGGATGAGAATCAGCTCCTCTAAATCTGAGACCATGGTCTTGATTCGAAAAAGGATAGAATGCCTTCTCCGGGTCAGGGATGAGGTCCTGCCCCAAGTGGAGGAGTTTAATATCTCGGGGTCTTGTTCACGAGTGAGCGAAAACTGGAGCATGAGATCGATAGGCAGATTGGTGCTGTGTCTGCAGTGATGCGGGCGTTGCACTGGTCTGTCGTGGTGAAGAGAGAGCTGAGTCAGAAGGCGAAGCTCTCGATTTACCGGTTGATCTACGTTCCTACCCTCACCTATGGTCATGAGCTTTGGGTAGTGACTGAAAGAACGAGATTGTGGATACAAGCGGCCAAAATGAGTTTTCTCCAAAGAGTGGCTAGGCTCTCCCTTAGAGATAGGGTGAGAAGCTCGGCAGTTCAGGAGGGGCTCGGAGTAGACCCGCTGCTCCTCCACATCGAGAGGAGCCAGTTGAGGTGGCTCGGGCATCTGGTCAGGATGCCTCCTGGACGCCTCCCTGGTGAGGTTTTCTGGGCACGCCCAACCAGGAGGAGACCTAAAGGTAGACCCAGGATACAGTGGAGGGACCATGTCTCTCACCTGGCCAGGGAACGCCTTGGGATTCCCCCGGAGGAACTGGCCCAAGTGGCTGGGGAGAGGGAAGTCTGGGCCTCTCGGCTTAGGCTACTGCCCCCGCGACCCGATTCCAGATAAGCGGATGAAAATAGATGGATGGATGGCATCAAGTGCTTGTAATTTACTTTAAAGTGTGAAATGTAGTCCCAGTGCTGTTTGGCAGTGGGATGTGTACCAAAACATGAACCAGAGGAGTGTCAGTACAAGTAGACCTGGAAACACGAGAATCTGGTGCAAAAGTTGATTTATGTCAGCAAATCAACTTAAAAGGAGAATCTAACCTTAACCCTAACCCTAGGAGACAGACTCATTCATTGCAAATCCAGACATTTGAAATCTTTGATTGTGGCTTGCCGCTTATAAAAACTCCACATTCACAATATCAGACAATCAGAATATTGTGACAATGGTTCAAAGATTCCAAGTGTCCCGCTCTGATCAGCTAATGACTCCCGAACCTGGAGAAAGTTCCCAAGCCTTCTCATTCTGAGCTGGATTAAAAAAATCTAATTTTATTTGTCACATGCACAGTCATACACAGTACGAAATGCAGTGAAATGTTTTACACAACTGCTCGTGACCTAAGAGTAGAAAATAAAATAACTGTACACCACGAATTAAAATGAAGGGTAAATTGAACTGGGAAAGAGTAAGGTAAAATATATCTGAATTAAAGTTGAATAATAGAATAGCTTTACAACAAAATACACAATACAATACAAATTAGAATAAAAGGTAAATTTAGCTGGGAAGAAATAAGATAAAATATATATAAGTTGAAGTTGAGAATAAAGTAACTGTACAACCAAAACACAGTATGTAAATGTATGAAATAAAAATATCTATACAAAACAGCAGCTGAACAAGTATTAAATGGAAATGAAAAAAAAAAAAATATATATATATATATATATATATATATATATATATATATATATATAAGGGGTGGGCCGTTATCTGCGTTAACGCGCTGTGGCAAAGCCAGACTCTTATCGCGCGATAAAAAAATTGACGCCGTTAATCTATTCTCAGAGTTGGGTTGGGATCTGGGTCTATACTAAGTAAGCTATGATGGCTTTCACATTGCACGGATGGATACCTGGTTGGCGCGGATGTATACTCGGCGCGGATCATCGTACGTATGGACGGACGCCAGGCTCGCGGAGTTTAATGTTCCCCATGCAGCCGAACAGTCGCACCTATGCCACCAGCAGCGCTTCTCCCTTTTCTTCGCGCGGCACAAGTAAATAATTTATGTACTTTCACCAGAGTTTAATCCATAAATCCGACTTTCATTCTTTTTATTTTGTTTTGTTTACCTCCGACATTTCCAGCCGGGCTTTCCCAGGGCCACACTTCACCGTCCGCGGCCGAAGCAGAGTTCGGATGTGAGAAAACCGAGACAAGACTTTCTCAGACAGGTGCGGTTTCCAATTAAGTTTAGCTCCTTTAGCAGCTGTTTATTGTGATAAAGTGATAAATTGTTTCTACAGGTCATTGTTCATGTGGCTTCGACTCAAATTGACCTGTAATAATAAACGTTTTACTCATAAATTTTTATATTTGTTTAGAAAAGTTGAGCTATGATAACTCCCCTTGCCGTTTTCAGAGACGACAACAGCAACAGTTGGTTTCTGCTCATACAGGTGAGCTGTGGCATCATTTCCAGCTCTCGCTCCCATTCACCAGAGGCGATCCTACATGCAAACTAAAGGGGGGCATTGGAAGGGCACCCCAGAGATTTAACCCCCTCCCCAGGCCAGATAGCTTCTGTGTGGGTGTGTGTATGTATGTATGTATGTATGTATGTATGTGTGTGTATATATATATATAATATATATATATATATACACTTTTTTTCTTTAGCAGGCCATATTGTGCAGAAGAGAAGATCTAGTTTGTCAACAGACAATGTGAACAAGCTGGTCTGCTTGAGTGACTGGTGGAAGAAGGAGAAATAGAGCTTGGACTGATTGACCAAATGCTACTGACTGTGAATAGTTAATCATGACCTATTCTGTAGACCTACAGTGCAGAATTTGTTGAACTGAATAAACAGCTATTAAACACAAATGCTTATTGATCATTATTTATTTTCGTCATCAGTTATCATAGTAAAACTGCTTTATCAGTCTGTGATGCATTATTGAAACAAGAAATATGCCTCCATTCTCAAAGACTTGCTTTTATTCATTATCTAGGTAGCACACACATATGCAGAATTTGAATGAGCCATTTTAATCTAGATTAATTCCAAGATTACAGTGAGATTAATCTAGATGAAAAAAATTAATCTATGCCCACCACTAATATCTATATATAATGTCCAGAGATGTGCCAACCACATTTTAGTGACTTTGTAGTGCAACTATGCTTAAGCAAAGTCCAGACTGTTTGGTGTGTGTGAGAACCATATGTGAGGGCACTTTCTATGTGGTGGTGTGGTTTAAAGATCGTATTGCCTGCGGTGATGTGGTGGTGCGGATTACTGACATCAATGGACTTTTGCACCAATTCTCATTTTCCCAGTTTCACCTGTAGGCTACTAGTTCACAGAACTGCAGAAAACCTGGATGTGGTTAAGGTAAGACGATGAGAGTGTTTAGAGTTTATCTTTAAACGCCCCAGAACTTCTCCCAAGAGACTCCAAGTTCAGATTGAACCGTCAGTCACGGTTTGAACCAAAAACGGTTTCTATAACAATAGCAGATGAAACAAAAATAGAGCTTGTTAACAAGTCACAACAGAACCTATGGACACAGAAACCCTGTGCCTATGTGGAGGTTCTGTTCTGTTCTGGTCTTGGGTGTCATGAGTCTGCTCACAGTCCAGTGAGGTCTCCAGAAAGGCATCTCAGTCTTAAAAAACTACAAAAATGCCAAAGAATGGATCGGAACCAAATAGAGCTCATCTCCTGGTTTTTATTTGGTATAATAAACTCAGATGTACCATTTGACTTTGTGCTGATGCTTTGTTTTAATTAGTGATTAATGGTTGTTCTGATGCTGGTCTCTGAGTCTGGTCCAGCACAGATTTATAATCCGTTCTGTTCCGGTGACGTCTCACTGGGATGTTGTTAAAGATGCTCATGAACATTTCAGCAGATGAATGATGTAGGAGAGCAAGGTGGATATGAGTTTTGGTCTAATTATTAAAAAGCAGAACACCGTTTGTCTGGGTTTCTGAAAGCCACTGGTGTTTGTTCTTATCCAGCGTCGCGGTTCGTGCACTCAAAAAGATCAGAAGCCTGGCTGGGATGAACGTGTTGGAGTAGTGTGAAATCCTTTCATCCAAACATGCTGTTACTCTGTTCCTGCCGCCCACAACATCATGGAGTTATTTATAACCGAGTCTGTTTGTTTTGTTGAACTACTCCGATACAGCAAGCCAACACACACAGATCACACACTGCACACGCAGCACGGAGCATATGTGAGTAACGATGAACACGAAATGCATCCGTTACATATCATTAGCTCAAATATGTGGTCTACAGTACGCTGTTCTAATTATTACCCAAGAGGTTTGTTGCAGAAATATGACGTGACCGAATAAAACAAACTCCTCACTAATCATCTCCACTTTCATTGATTAGGTCTAAGTTGAGCACATGCTGCCATGCTTTTCTCATGCCTGGAGCATCACATTCCCTCTTTTTAGTCTTTGTCAACAATCAGTCAGTGGCGTGGTCAGATATTTTAAAATGGGGTGGCCCAGGTAGTGCACTTCTTTGTGCATGGGTGGCACCAATGGTTATGCTTTTTCTTTTTTACCCCAAGCTTTTTGTGGAAAAGTCTAAAGGAAATTCGGTGGGGTGGCCAATCAGATTTCAAGGGTGGCATGTGCTACCCCAGGCCACCCCCTGGACACGCCCCTGCAATCAGTACCAAAGATGTGACATTTATTCCACATTCTGACTCACAGAAACCAAATCGACCTTAAAAAAGTCGTTTAAAGAATGAAGTTGAAGCTTGACCCGATTGTTCCCTCCCACCAGCCTTAGAGATGCACCTAGTTACCACAATGACTCTAGAAATTCCTGCTGCGTGTCGTTTATCAACACATGCTGACGATGGATGACTAAGCGTTTGCTTCTGAAGCGTCGTGAGTCGCCTCGCTGTGCCAGAGCATCGGTTTCCGAAGTCCGTGGTAAAACTCGCATTTCACCTTCATCTAACCTCTAACCTCTTGATATTTAACCTTCCCCTCACCCCCAAACCCATTCTAAACTTCTCGTTAACCATGTTTGAGAGGGACGATACAACTAGAAAGTTTTGCATGTGCAATAGTCCCACTGTCCTCATGGGTTGATGGTTTACAGGTGCTGGCCAGTAAATTAGAATATCATCAAAAGGTTGAAAATATTTCAGTAATTCCATTCAAAACGTGAAACTTGTACATTATATTCATGCAATGCACACAGACCAATGTATTTCCAATGTTCATTACATTTAAATTTGATATTCATAAGTGACAACTAATGAAAACTCCAAATTTGGTATCTCAAAAAATTAGAATATTCTGAAAAGGCTGAATATAGAAGACACCTGCTGCCACTCTAATCAGCTGATTTACTCAAAACACCTGCAAAGGCCTTTAAAAGGTCCCTCAGTCTTGTTTTGAAGGCACCACAATCATGGGGAAGACTTCTGACTTAACAGCTGTCCAAAAGACAATCATTGACACCTTGCACAAGGAGGGCAAGACACAAAAGGTGATTGCTAAAGAAGCTGGCTGTTCGCAGAGCTCTGTGTCCAAGCACATTAACAGACAGGCGAAGGGACGGAAAAAATGTGGTAGAAAAAAGTGTACAAGCTCTAGGGATAACCGCACCCTGCAGAGAATTGTGACGACAAACCCATTCAAAAATGTGGGGGAGATCCACAAAGAGTGGACTGCAGCTGGAGTCAGCGCTTCAAGAACCACCACGAGGAGACTCATGAAAGACATGGGATTCAGGTGACGCATTCCGTGTGTCAAGCCACTCTTGAACAAGAAACAGCGCAAGAAGCGTCTCGCCTGGGCCAAGGACAAAAAGGACTGGACTGATGCTGAGTGGTCCAAAGTTATGTTTTCTGATGAAAGCAAGTTCTGCATTTCCTTTGGAAATCAAGGACCCAGAGTCTGGAGGAAGAGCGGAGAAGCACAGAATCCACGTTGCATGAGGTCCAGTGTAAAGTTTCCACCGTCAGTGATGGTGTGGGGTGCCATGTCATCTGCCGGTGTTGGCCCACTCTGTTTCCTGAGGTCCAGGGTCAATGCAGCCGTCTACCAGGAAGTTTTAGAGCACTTCATGCTTCCTGCTGCTGACCAACTTTATGGGGATGCAGACTTCACCTTTCAACAGGACTTGGCACCTGCACACAGTGCCAAAACCACCAGCACCTGGTTCAAGGACCATGGTATCCCTGTCCTTGATTGGCCAGCAAACTCGCCTGACCTTAACCCCATAGAAAATCTATGGGGTATTGTGAAGCGGAGGATGCAATACGCTAGACCCAACAATGCAGAGGAGCTGAAGACGACTATCAGAGCAACCTGGGCTCTCATAACACCTGAGCAGTGCCACAGACTGATCGAGTCCATGCCACGCCACATTACTGCAGTTATTGAGGCAAAAGGAGCCCCGACTAAGTATTGAGTGCTATACATGCACATTCTTTTCATGTTCATTCTTTTCAGTTGGCCAACATTAGAGAAACAAACATTTTTTCATTGGCCTTTAGAATATTCTAATTTTCTGAGATACCAGATTTGATGTTTTCATTGGTTGTCACCTATAAATATCAAAATTAAACGTAATAAACATCGGAAATACATTGGTCTGTGTGCATTGCATGAATATAATGTACAAGTTTCACGTTTTGAATGGAATTACTGAAATATTTTCAACCTTTTGATGATATTCTAATTTACTGGCCAGCACCTGTATCTCTTGAGGTCCACTTGGCAAGGGTGAGGTGTGAGCACCACCTCACCCCTGCCACGTGAACCTCAAGGGATACAGCCTCTTCAAGTCCACGCTGGTCTGTCCCAAGTGTGACAAGGTTTCTGTGATCTTTGACCCTTTCTGCTACATAAGTGTTCCACTTCCTGTCAGTAAAGAGCACGTCATGGATTTCCATCTTGCAAGATCATCTTCCACTTTCTTTAAAAGTGGGATGTAGTTTAGTTTGGTTAGATCTGCTAACTTGGGAGAGACATTAATTCCCAGGTATGTGATATTCCCTGACTCCAATTGTGTATTAAGTAAATTGACAAAAGAGAAATTAATTGGTAGAACTGTGGATTTTAACCAGTTCATAGAGTAATCTGAAACTTTTGAAAAATAGTTTATCAGTTCTATTGAATGAGAGAGAGACGATTGAGAATTCCTGAGAAAGAGTAAAACATCATCTGCATAAAGACTTATTTATGTTCTATTTTCTTACACTTTATCCCTTTAATACATGTTGTTTGCCTAATTGCTGCCGCTAGTGGTTCGATAAAGATAGCAAACAGTGAGGGGGAGAGTGGGCATCCCTGCCTGGTCCCCCTCTGAAGACAGAAGCTAGCTGATATTTGGCCGTTCGTCCTGACACGTGCAGTTGACGAACTGTATAATGTTTGTAGCCAGTTTATGAAGTTCCCAAAGCCAAATTTATGTAAAGTTGCAAATAAGAACTTCCAGTTAACTCTATCAAAAGCCTTTTCTGCATCTAGAGATAATATACTAGTTTCTATGTTTCTACTGTAAGAGAAATCTATCAAATTAAGTAATCTACGTGAGTTTGTGGATGACTGTCTACCCTTAATGAAACCAGTTTGGTCAGGGTGTATTATGAAGGGGGTTACCTTCTCTAATCTTTTTGCCAGGGCTTTACAAATTATTTTGAGATCACCATTAATAAGGGAAATTGGGCGATAGCTGGTAGGAAATGCAGGGTCTTTGCCTGGTTTTAACAAGAGACTAATATTGGCTGAGTTCATGTTTGGCTGTAATCTGCCGCTCTCTTCGATTTCACTCAACCTTTCTGAAAAATATTGGAGCCAGAATGATCCAGAATTCTTTGTAGAACTCTACTGGGAACCCATCTGGACCTGGAGCTTTCCTATTCGCCATGGATTTAAGGGCCTACTGGAGCTCGCTGAGGTTCGTGGCGAGTCCAGGACTGTAACTTGGCTGTCTGATAATTTAGGAAGTGTTGTCCTGTCAAGGAACTCATCGATCTCGTTAGCTATTGGGTTTATCTGTGGTGAGTACAAAGTTTGGTAAAAGTCTCTGAAAGTGTTGTTTATTCTTTCAGGGTCATAAACTATATTCCCAGTTGAGTCTTTAACAGCAGATATAGTAGTTTTCTCTTTATTTGTTTTTAACTGGGTAGCCAAAAATTTACCTGATTTATTACTATGTTCAAAGTTTTCTATTCGTAGTCTTTGTGCTAAAAATTGTGTCTTTTTGTCAATAATTCCATGAAGTTCTAATTTAGCTTTACGTAATTTGCTCATTAACTCCTCTTCTGTGGATGCCTCTAAAGACTTAATGATTTCTTCTAACTCCTGAATACGTTTGTTTTCCGTTTTTTTCTTATGTGATGAGAAAGAGGTTATTTTACCTCTCATCACTGCCTTTCCTGCCTCCCAGAGAATAGATGCTGATGTTCCAGGCAGGTCATTATGTTCTAAATATAAAGCCCACTCCTTTTTAAAAAAAATCTATAAAACCTTCGTCTTTGAGCAGTGATGTATTAAACCTCCAGTTTTTGCTTGGTGGGATTGTCTTCTTATTTACCAGAGTTAATGAGACCGGAGCATGGTCGCTGACAACTATTGGGTGTATCTCAGTGTCTGAAATGTCAGCCAACAATGAGCTGCTGACTAGAAAATAATCCAAACGTGAATGAGTGATGGACGTGTGAGAAGAAAGTATACTCTCTACGGTTAGGATGAAGAGATCGCCATGCATCACAAAGCCCATAATCACTCATGTACTGTTTAACTATATTAGTGGATTGCCAATTGCGCTGAGTCCCAGCTGTACTGAGCCTGTCTGTTAAGGAATTCATCCCAAAATTAAAATCACCTCCAAGTATAAGTGGACAGTCCAAGTGTTCGGAGAGTACAGAGAAAAAATTATGAAAGAATGGAGGGTCATCAATATTTGGACAGTATATGCTAACAATACATAAGCTTTGGTTCTGTACAGATATTTTTAACATTATAAATCTACCCTCTGGATCAGAGACTGTGTCCAATACTGTGAAATTGATGTTTTTGTGTATTAAAATAGCTACACCTCTTTGCCTAGAGTTATAGCCGGCAGAGAACATGCTGGGAAACTCAGGTGTTTTAAGTTAATCTGCGGATGTGGCAGATCTATGAGTTTCTTGTAACAATATTACGTCTGCTTGCACTCTCTTTAGCTGATCAAAAATCTTTAATCTTTTCTCTATGGAGCCAGCTCCATGTACGTTCCATGAGACAAATCTTAGTGCACCCATAGATGTGTGTGTGAGTAGCTAAAATATGACGCCTTCATGTGAATAAGATGGAATAAGTATATAAATGTATAAAATAGTATGTTAATAAATAACAGAAAAGTAAATAATAATAATAATAATAATAATAATAAAGGTCCAACAGTGTTTGTGGTTGTATAATTTGACACATAAATTATGATATTGGGCTGTGAATTTAATATGTGTGTGTGTGTGTGTGTGTGTGTGTGTGTGTGTGTGTGTGTGTGTGTGTGTGTGTGTGTGTGTGTGTGTGTGTGTGTGTGTGTGTGTGTGTGTGTCAAGTCTGACGCAGTGTTGGAAAGTTGTGTGGTTGTGCCGTACAGGTGTAAAGGTGCAGAAGCAGGTAAAAAGGAAAGGAAAATACAGATACAGGTTAAAAAAAAAGAAAGAACTAAAAAAAAGGTGGTAGGGGTGTTAAGTGGTGATGAACAGGTGATCTTATCATCTAGAAAACGGATTTAGCAGCAGTTTAATCCTGACGTGATCAAACCCAGTGAATCCTGATAAGAATAATAAATGTCTGACCTGATGTTGGGCTAATACAGCCAGTCAGTCACTCCTCGCTCCTTGTAAAGTTTATTGTCCACATAAAGCTTATCCACCTAGATGACAGCTCTCTTCCCATCCTGGATAAACTTTTTACGCAGCGGAAAGAGGACTCTGCGCCGATCCAGAATTTCCTTAGGGAACTGATCGTTAACGCTGAAATCTTTCCCTTTGAGCTCTCTTCCGTGACTTTCAACAAGATTCTTCTGCTTAAAATGTTCAAATTTAGCCACGATGGGACGAGGTCTTCTGCTGTCTCCTCTTTTAGCTCCAAGGCGATGTACCCGGTGAAATGTGATGTTTTTTTACCGTTTCTTTGGGTATCTTCATTTGGGTCTGGAGAAAGTTCTTGATTGTATGCTCGCAGTTCTCCGCCCCTCCCGTCTGCTCCAGCAGGCCTGCGAACACCAGATTATCCCTCATGCTGCGGGCCTGAAGGTCCAAAACCGTCTCCTTCAGAGTTTTGTTGTCCTGGGAGATCCGCGTCATTCCCTCTTCCAGGGAAGAAACGGACTCCCGCAGAGACGCGTTCTGAGCAGCGAGCCGCACAACCTGCTCTTGACTGAACTCCAGAGATGTTCGGAGGTTCTGAAACTCCTGGTGAAGAACCTCGAGCAGATGAAGTCGCCCCTCAAATCCCAGAAGCCGTTTATCAATAGAATCTAATAATTCTAATATGTCCTTCCGGGGAGATGAGGCCTCAGGCGAGTCCTGAGGACGGCTCCTCTTGGTCCCAGGTGTTTCAGCCTCAGCTGCTGATTTCTTCGGACCCATAACGAATAACTCAAAAACTTCGTCAATATAATTTAGTAAACTTTCTTCACTTACCTTCAGATTGAGTGAGTTATACTTACCAGATTATTTTTTGCGTTGTCAGTAAATAAATTAGGCAAAAATGTGTCTTAATTGTTTGTGGATGTTTGTTAACGAGCTGCCATCAGCTTCAAACGCTGCCGTGTATCCGGTGATCGGCCATCAGCGCATGCTGATGATCTTGCAAGATGGAAATCCTTACCAATATCACTCATGGAGAGAGTGGCTACAATTAAAATGATGGTCTTACCCAGAATAAATTAGTTATTTTAAATGATCCCAAACAAACCACCAGCTGACTGGTTTAAATCTCTGGACTCCTCAATTACCAAATTCCTTTGGCAGGATAAACCTCCACGAATTAGCTTAAAAACGCTTCAGAAGACCAAAGACAGAGGAGGACTGGATTTACCCAACTTTTATTATTATTTCTTAGCCAACAGGCTGCAATATATACCAAGATGGTTGCAAGATAACCCACTAGATGAGTCCTGGTTAGATATAGAACAGACACTTTGCAATATGATAGAGCTTTCAGACTTACCATTTATTAGCTCAAGCATAAGGAAACATGAAGGCTTCAAAAGTATTAGTATCAGCACCTCTCTGACAGCATGGTGGGAGTATCTTAAAATGACAGAGTCTTCACTAGTACCATGCAGATGCACACCTATCTGGAATAATCCTGATATTTTGCAAAATAATAAAATGATGAACCTTCCGGACTGGAAAAACAAAGGAATCCTATACCTGGAACACATATATGAAGGATTGGACTTCATCCCATTTAATAGAATAGTCTCCCAATTTGGAATAGATAAGAATAGCTTTTTAGAATACCACCAAATTAAATCTGTAGTAAAACAAAAATTTAAGCTCAATAAAATAGAATTACAAACACCACCAAGGGTATTAGACTTCTATAATCTCAAACCCCCCAAACTAATGTCTAAAGTATATAAGACACTGTCCAAAATAGACGATAGAATAGGAATCCCTATTGAAAAATGGGAGGTGGATCTATCAGTCAGCTTTGGCCAGAACTTCTGGTCCCAAACTTGTTTAAAAACTTTTAAAATGATCAGACTCTCCAATTTACAATTAATTCAGTACAAAATTCTACACAGAGTACACTATACAGGTCATCGGATGTTCAAGATGGGGTTTGTGTAATCTGACACCTGTACACACTGCACAAACAATGTTCCTGACAATTACATTCATGCACTGTGGTCCTGTCCACCTGTCCAGGAATTTTGGGGTAGAGTGGGCGAAGACCTGTCAAAGTCTCTGAAATGTCATATCCCAACCACCCCCTCTCTTTGTTTACTGGGAAAACTGGACGATGTCCCGATTGAAACATCTGTGGTTCACGTGGTTCTGACTGGCATATGCATCGCTAAGAAAACTATCCTCTTGAATTGGCAAAATAGAGAAACTCTCTGCATTAACCAGTATAGAAATCTTTTGTTAGATCATATTACACTTAATATAGCCTCTGCTTCCACTTCAGATCAATCTCTCTGGGCTCCTTTGATCGATTCCATCACATAGCGAGGGTGGGGGGCCATTGATGTTGTCCTGCGGGATAGTGTGGGTGGGGGGATGTGGGGTCTGAGTTTGGAGTATCCGGATGTTCCCTGGAGGTGGGTTCACTGGGGGTGTCTGGGACTGGGGGGCCGTTGCCCCCCTCTGGAGGTGCTTGGTTGCCTCGGGGGGTGGACTACTGGCGGTTGTGAGTGGGGCCCCTTGGGGATCTTGGTGGCAGCCATGGGTCACTGCCTGGCAGCTGCATTGCCGCTGGTCTGGGTGGGGGCCTGGGTGCTCGGGGTTTGGGGGTAGCCGGCCCCGGGTGGGGATCTGGGCGGGGCCTTGGGGGTCGGGTCCTGACATGTATGCTGCCGGGAAGAAGGCAGGAACATGCAGCAGTGCCTGGCCCAGGTTCGGGGGCCTCAGGTAGACCGTGGCTCCTCTGCCGTTCCATCACAGGGGAAGGGGAGGGCCCAACCTTACCTGGATGTCCCATGTCTTATATATTCCGGAAGTTGTGCAAATGCAGGGATGGGCATAGATATTCTGCTGGGGTGGGGCTGGGTTGGTGCCCTCGGACTCCGTGAGGCTCTGTAATGCTGCTGCTTTGGGCCCTGGCAGGATGGGCTGGGGTCTCCATGCCCTGGGTGCCAGTTTGACAACAGAGGTGCCTATTGGGGCCAGTAGGTGAGCTGGCTCCCTGGAGGGCGAAGCACAACCAGCCATTCCTCCCCATCCCCGCATATTTCTCTCCTCCTGCCCCCTCACATAATCACACAAACATACACATAGGACCTTGGGGGGTGGGCAAGTCAGGGAGTGCGGGTATGGACCCCATTTCCGCATTCCTGTGGCAACTTGCCCCCCAGTTTTATTTGCACCTTATACACTTCCACTGACGACTTTCCACACAAACACACACTTAGGGCCTTGGGAGTGAGCACATTCAACGGCATTTGGCAGGGGGATATCTCAGCCTCCTCCCGGGTGCCGGTGCCCACTTCCAATTTTAAACCGCACTTAGACACCGAGGGCTGAGGGTGTAAGTGGGGTGGTGCGGTGGCATCAGCTGGCATAGGCCGGATGATGCCCGCACTGTCCGCTCACCACAGCCATGGAATACACCTCATGATCACACAACACTATATTGGAGCAGGCGGAGGGAGACTAGGGGTCTTAGCCACCTCTGTTGTTGCTTGGCTTCCTGGGGCTGGAGGCTAGGAGGGAGATCTGGCCATCTGGTTGGGGTCTGGGGTGGTAGATTGCTGTGCTCAGCATTGGGCGGGGGAGCCTGCTCATCAGTACCCCAGCAGAAAGGGTCAAACTCTGGTTACCGGTGATGGTTGTACCCAATGTGCAGCAGTACCGGGACCAGAGTGAATAGGGTGTGTGTGGGGAGCATTAGTGGGTGTCCGGCATGCATTTTTGTAAGTATTTGGTTGTATGTGTATGTGTGAGCATGAGGGAGGGAGTGTGTGACTGTGTTTGTGTATGACTGTATATGTCAGGTGGGGCCTTTGACTCCTCCCCTCTCCTGGAACTTCTTTTGATGATATGGATCTTCGTCCCCCCTCCCCCTGCCACACCTGGTGTGAGGGGTTGTGCCTTGGTCTGCCTGAGTGTTCGTGGCAACCGGGTCTGGGGGTTTAAGATTTTGGCATCTGCCTGATAGATCCCGGTGGCTGCCTGGTGGGGTCTGGGTCCCTGGGCTCTGCTGGGTCCCCGGCGGGGGTGGTCACCCCTGGGTCCCGGGTCGCTGGGTCCCGGGCTCGGCCGGCTAGTGGGTGGGAGGCTGCTGGTTGTGGCCCCCCGGGGCAATCCTCTGTGCCTCTCGAGGGGGGCGGGGGCCTTTCTGGTTGCAGTCTCCTTGGGGTTCCTGTGTTCTGGGGCAGCACCTGGATCTCTGAGACTTGGAGCTCCCCCCGTCTTCTGCGCATCTTTAGGGGGCGGATCTGTGGTCCCTCACACTCTCTGTTGGACGCTCCTATAGAGAAACCTTACATAAACAAGCGCGTGTACACTCACAGGTGCTCACATGGTGCTCTCAAAAGTATGGGTTTGGGCATGTTAAACACAGGTCTTAAGACTATGGTGGGCACTTAATGCACTGTGATTTATTATCGTGATTCTTCAGTTAAGCAATGTGGATTATATATTTCTTCATCAAGTTGACGCAGTGATAGCTTGATCTTGTTGTATTGTTGTGTCCCATTTTTTCTGCCCTTTTGCTTTTTTTTGTCTTTTCCTGCAGGTCTAGAAGCAGACTCTTGTTCATTATTGTTTATTTTTGTGGAACCCCCCCTCCTCTCTCCCCACCTTTTCTTTTCCTTTCTCTTTCACCCATGTCTCCGTGTCTGGTCGGAATTACAAAGCATTCAAAAACAATAACAATAAAGTTTTAAGTATCAGGCGTGACATTAAAAGCAGACGCTTTAATTCTCCACCTGAGAGTAAATCTGTAAGGCTTGTTACCAGCATTCAGACATCAATTCTGCTTGCTTCACAGCCAGACAGGACACGGTAAAAAAAAAAAAAAGAGCACGTCATGGAGGTCTTCTTTGTGTCCCTGGACCCCCTCGCAAAACTTGTCCGCCCTATGGGGTGGACTTCTGCAAGTAAACGAGTATGAGCAGCGTTTGAGGTGATCGTGTTTGTGTTGCAGCATTGAGTCGTGGTTCCTAAAGCAGGAAAGGCATCGGATCAACCATCAATCCTGCTCAACTTGGAACTTTCCTGGCGGGATCACCCAATAGGACAGTGGGAGGGTTAAAGCTGCTAGAGAGAAATTCCTCCTGCGCTCTCAATAATCCATGCCACCCTTACATCTTAGATTAACAGAGCTCCCTTTATTCTAGGATACAACCCTTTCATCTTGAGGCAGGAAACGTCAAATGAAACAGCTCAATAGGTGGAGGTAGCAAAGGCTGATGTTCTGAGGAGACGGGAAGGAATCAGGAAGGTCAAGTGCAGATAAAAGCAGAACTTACACAAGCGATGAAATAACAACTGCAAGCACACGTGACATGAGAGAAAAATCATCCCTGACTACGAACACAACCACAGCTGAACATGATGCTGTGTCTGAAATGGAGAAGGCTGAAAGAGAAAAACATGGAGATAAAACAAAGATGTTAAAGAAATGAGTTAAAACCTGATTTTGGTTAGATTTGTTGTTTCTCGTGCCAGCATCAAAAGCAGGAGCACTGACGGTCATTTCTGATGCATTACGGAACAAAGTCAATCTACTTCCTCATGAACCTCAAGCGTTACAGTTTAACCAGCAGCCCAGATCCGAACCAGAAAGGTGCTGCCGTGAGAAGGCGATCTGCAGGTAAACTCGAAAACTTGGGTGCAAAAGGTCATTCATGTCAGTAATTTGAATCAAAGTGACAATGTGTAGTTTTACCATTAATCTTTGGAAATATCTATTGAAAATGTTGTAAATTAATTCAAAGATGCCCAGTTATAAATATTGGCAGTTTCATAACATATAACTATAAAAATCTGGTCTAAAATACATGGGAGTAGGTCTAAGTCTCTGGGCGACGCCATATTAGATGCCATGTTTCCTTCTACGGAAGTCCGTGAGGACAGAACACATTTCCTGATTCGTAACAAATGGTTATAAAACTTTCAGCATTAATAAACGTTGTTCTTTTACACATTTACCTCTTCACTTGTTGCCAGTGATGAAAGGGCGTCTGATGTTCTCGTCATTTTCCTGGAGGTTGCAATCCCAAGGACTTTTGACCCTAATGGCCATCCATTTGTAAGGTCTTACTTGAACACAAAATAATGCTCGCTTGCAATGATTTAGGTATCTACTGCACACTGTCACTTTAAAAGGGGAAAGAGAGACTCTTTCCATGCAAAGCCAGATGTTTCATACCTGTATCTGCTCTTGAGGAAGTCTGAACCGGATTTATCAGCTTTGTGCTTCATTCGTGAGTTTGTGCCCCCAAGAATTCAGGCTTAATGTGATGCTTTCATTTCTTCATAACCTCGACCTCCGCTGCAGCAGTTACGTTTTTTTGGTGGAATATCTTTAAAAGAAACCTGAATTGGACCAAAACAAAGAGCGTGAACATCCTCCCAGAGGTGGTCGGGTTTTGGTAGTCTAATTTTTACTTATGCACACGCGGATGTGGATACAAATCTTGGTACTCTTCTTTTATAGAGGAAAATCAACAATCAATCAATCAAACTTTATTTATTTAGCAGTTAATCATGCAATACATGCAACTCAAAGTGCTTAACAAATTAAAAAGGTCCCACATAACCACATTCACTCCCATCCCCAGAGTCTGACAATAAAAACCCCTTCACAACACTCATCCTCCAGCACACACACACACACACATGCCTTCCCCCCCAATAGAAAAAAACCCACGATGGGCTGAGATCAGATGAGCCAGGCCAGCTAAGATAAGGATAAGGAAACGCCATCAGGGGAGCCATCCGCCCCGACAGCAGCAGATCCACAGCAGCAGCCGAGACACCGACACAGGGCGCCCAGGGGAGGGAGGGCGGAGACCCCCACCTCCACTCATGCATACCTGGAAAGCACCCAGGCTGCCACAGTCAACCACCGCCCCCAGAGCAGAGGACTCCCACAAATATAAAATCATAAGAGCTAAAATGAGAATTGCAATATAAAAAGTTATATAGATATTAAAATAATGTTGATCATAAACCTATGGTAAAAAAAACTGTTTAAAAATAGCATGTGTAACGGAATTGAAGTGACGTAACTATCTGGAGTTGTATTTTAATACACTGTAAGTAGATCACTTTTTATAAACAGAAGAATAGGCTGTTTTTATCATCAGGGAGTTTAATTAAACACTCTGTATTGACTTTGAGACAAGAAAAGAGAGAGAGATGGGATCGTTCGAGAATCTTTAATATCTTAATTATAAATTCTAAACAGTCTACCAGGACTAACTCTGTGATGGATGAAAATGGATCTGGATGTTGTGTTGGTGCGTGTGTGTGTGTGTGTGTGTGTGGTTGGTTCAGACTCTTTAGGATGACGTAATTGAATCTGGTAGTCTTTGTTATGACTAGATATCACGAGGCATATAAAGTGATGACATGAGCCGCTATTTTGCCGTGTACGTACCCAGTGGGGGGTCTCCCAGGTAGATCAGGAAATGCCAGGTCCAAGAACCTCGAATGTACGCTGGAGCTGTCGGTGCAGCGGTCACAACGTTTCAAAGCCCGTCTGGAGGGTCGACCCCGGTACCGTTCGGCGGCGCGTCAGCAGGTGCTCTTATTTTGAAAAGGATGTCGTCTGGTTGTTAAACGACGAAAATCTCCAGCTTCACAGTTCGTAGTTTAAAGAAGAAAACACATCTGGCCAGTCTGTGCTTATTTTTAGGATGACGGTGACTAGAACTGAAGTCAAAATGGAACGGACTTAAAATGGCGTTGCCTTGTTTTATATCTCTGAATTGTTGATAAGTTGTAGTAAAGTGGATTGGACACTTGAAGTCAACACCAGATTCTCCTGCGGCAGCCGAAAGCTCTGATTGGTTGGAACAATGTGTCATGCGTTTCTATGGAGATGAGGATCAGTATGTCTGTGCCGTAGTCCTGTTTTCATTAAACATAATTCATGACATATTTATTTCACAGATCATTCACTTGATTATTGTTGATCAAAATCTGTTTTGCTTAATAATTTTAATCACAAATAAAGTACTTTGATTAAGTAAAGTTTCTTCTTCTCCTTCGGACTCTTCTCCTGGAATGTAAACAGTCTGAGGAACACCCGACCTTGGTTTTTCTACACGGTGTTATTGTGCACAGGGGGCAGCTGTGTGGAGTTGAAAACAATGAACTTCATAACCTTACATATCCCCCCTTTCCAAGGTCAATGTGGTCCTTCAAGAGACCACTTGGTCGTTGAACAAACCCAAGTTATGAAGAATCTTGACAACAGAACCGGATGCGATCCCAAGGGAACAGCCATCTGTGGTGAGGCACGAACCCCACGCCGGAGAACAGTCTCGCATACTCCTCAGGAAGAACACAAGTCAGCAGGTTATTAATTATTCCCCATGGAAGCCATAAACGAAGCAACAGCAACGTCATATCCTCATGGGCAATAAAGCAAAGCAGGAGCAAATCTTGAACGTATCCACGAACAGGGTAGTATTCCAATTAAAAATCGATTGTTGTATCCGCAGGCAGGGTAATATTCCAAATAAAAATTGAACTTTGAAAGAGTACTTATCGTAATCCACAAAAAGGGAAGAGCAGATGACAGTAATCCCAACGAATGAGGTGTCCCAGCAGCCATGCCGGAACCACAGTCGTCCAAGGCCAACGAGCCGGAGCACCACCCAGGAGTAGTCGAAGCAGATGACGAGTCACGGATCCACCCCCAGGAAGCAGGATCCTCACAAGCTCAGCAGAGGAGAGAGAGCACAGTGTAGGCACTTCAATGTAGACACGACAAAAGTGCATTTCATGTCATCAAAGAAATAAAAAATAATAAAAACCTAACTCTTATTAGTGCCTTTTGTACTATGTGTTAGTTTTATGTGTAATTACCCATGAAGTGAAGAAATGGATGCAGCCCTGACTGTGTAAGATGCAAAAAGGAATGATGCGAGAAGCAGAAAAACGAAAGAAACCCTAACTGGTATCAGTGAATCCTCACTGTAAATACTTGTGTCAGGACAGGGGCAAAATTGGTTATAGCCTTGTAGGATAAATCAAAGAATTGATAATCACAAACATAATTTTCACTGTAAAAATCAACTGGTCAAAGGTACTATAAAAAAACAGAAATGTAAATCAGTACTAAAATGTAAATCAGTGGTTAGTAATCATGTTCATGTTAATGTACCCCTAAAGAATTGTGATTAGTAAAGATAAAAAAAAAATAAAAATTTTGGACAACAGTACTATGTGGCCTAACCCACTCACTGTTACCTGGCCTGTTACCTGACTCCAGGAGCCCACAGCACGTCCGTCTCAACACACCTTAAGTCTGCACGTGACGTATAACAGGAAAGGCAACCATGTACACTCACAAACAGACACATTTGTGTAATCAGAGATAGAAATCTGTGGAACCAACGGGACGTATTTATCACCCCCCTTTTGAAGTCGGTGGATTGTCGTTGTTGGTATCGGCCAAATCTGTGGGACCCTTGTGCAGTTTGATATGGTCCCTGTGTACCCATTTGTAGACGGGCGCCTTGTTTTTGTCGGCGATCTTGATCTGATACACGACCGGAGAGATCTTATCTGTAATCAGGTATGGACCCGACCATCTGGGCAAAAGTTTCTTAGCCAGCTTTCCCGAGGTCGCATTGTTGTTACCCGTTTTGGGAGCGAAAATGTAGTACCAGGCCTGATCACCTACATCGAGTTCGGAATGTGAGGCTTTCTTACCGTAATAAGTTTTTCTGCCTTCAGCTGACTTTTCCAGAGATGCCTGTGCCAACGAGAATGCTGCAAGCAGGTGAGTTCTCAGGTCCTGCAAGTATTGGCCGCTCGTACACGCCGGGGCTGTGTCGGACCGAACCTGTCGTTGATACAGCAGGTGAAGCGGTTGGGTCATCTGTCTGCCCGTCATCATTTCAAACGGGGAGACACCTGTAGACTCGTGAGGGGTAGCGCGTATGGCCATGAGGACCAACGGAAGTTTCACATCCCAATCTCGGTGGTTAGCTTTCACGTACTTTTTTAGCATGCTAATAACCGTGCGGTTCACCCTTTCGACCTGTCCAGAGGACTGGGGTCGGTGGCTAATGTGGAACTTAGACTTGACACCCAACAGTTCCCAAAGATGTTTCATCACGTCAGAGGTGAAATGGGTACCCCTGTCCGAGTCAACCCTCGTGGGCAAACCGAAGCGGGCAAAAACGTGATTCAGCAAGAGGATCGCTGTAGTCTTAGCCGTGTCATCAGGTGCTGGCAAACATTCAACCCATTTGGTGAATGCGCAGGTGACAGTCAGTATGTACTTACTCCCTCTGGTGGATTTGGTCATAGGCCCCACCCAATCGAATTGCAAGTCCGACCATGGAGTGGTCGGTCCTTTTTCTTGTAGGGGAGCTCTGTGCGTAGGGTTGGACGGCTGAAACTGACAACAAACCAAGCAACGCTCGACGTGGTCCGAGATATCACGACGCATCCCCGGCCAATAAGCAACCTGGCACAGGGCACCGAACGTGGCCTTGACGCCTTTGTGACCGGCGGATGGAGAGTCATGAGCCTGCGAGATCATGCCCCTCCTCAGCGGTTTTGGAGTAACAAGGACAGGCGGCGAAGGAGGCTTGGCGGCGTGCATCAGCAGCCCTTCGACGACCCTCAGCGTGAACCGCACACGAAAGAGAGAGCGAAGCTCTGGAACGGAATCAAGCTCAACGGAAGTCGGTAGCTGGGTTTTAGGATCAGAAAGGTACTTGATCATCCTGCTGATGGCAGGGTCCCGGGATTGAAGACTGACAAGATCGGTATCCGAATAGGCAGGTTGAACGGCCACCGCACCATTGGGTGGTTCCGAAACGGACGCTTTAGCAGCCCGAGCTCGAGTAACTACACACACCTGGTTTTCATCAGGGAAAGACCACACATGTCCCTCAAGCCACCCGGGTTCGAAAACCCACAGGGGACCATCGGTCGCGCCCTGTTTGGCCAAAGAGTCTGCAAGATCGTTCAACTCCTTTTCAGGATCGGGTGCGCGAGAGTGACCTTTGACTTTACGCCAGTAAATGTGCATGTCAAGTGCAGTCACCAGAATGTCACACGCCCTGAAGAGGGCCTGATTTTTGACGGGCTTCCGGCTAGCGGTCTGGAACCCGTTACTCTTCCACGTCGGTAGATGACACAAGAAACTGAGACGCGCGTAGTCCGAGTCAGTGCAAACCACCAGTTCACGGAAGCCACGGTCCCTAGCGCTACGTAGCGCTATCACGATCCCCGCTACTTCAGCATACTGTGAGGTCTTCTCACCCAGAGAGTAACATCGGGACTCCCTGCGGTCACCGTCTACCCAGACGACACCCACGCCCGCACTAGGTGCAGAACCGTGCCGAAAAGCACTGCCATCCACGTATACGGTCGGTAAACCCGCACAGTATGACTGGTCGTAGTAATGGTGGTTGCGGTTTAGAAGAGCCTGGGGGGGCCTGGCTGGCGGGACTGACGTGATGGCGTCGTCCGAGCAATGTTGGCACGCAGCCAAACCCATGCCAAGAGGGCTACGTCGGTTCTGGGCGTAGCGCACCTCAATATCGAAGCTTTGAAGAGCCAGCAGCCAAGAAGCGATTCGAGCATTGGTCACCACACCATCTCTGATGCGCTGACTGTTAAGGAAGGTCACCGGCTGGTGCTGTGTCTCAATGATGATTTTCTGTCCGCCAATGTAGTTCGCAAAGTACTTAACTGCCCACATGGTGGAAAGCAAAGCCTTTTCACAGTCCGAGTATTTCAACTCAGGTCCAGTCAAGAGCTTACTAGCATAGGCCACGACACGCCTGTCGCAGTCATGAATCTGGTAGAGACCAGCACTCAAACAGTGAGCTGAGAAACCAACCTCAAGATGGAACTCCTTGTCACAGTCGGGGAGCGCCAAGCACGGAGCCGAGCACATTGCGGCCTTCAGGTCATCCATGGCCTGCTGGTGCTGCTCCGCCCACTCGAACGCCACATCCTTCTTCAACAGATTAGTCAGAGGTCGTGCCAACTCAGCGTAATGTTCCACGAACTGACGCGAGTAGTTGCAGACCCCCAAGAAGCTGCGAAGTTCGGAGACGTTCGTTGGAGGTGTGATGGTGGCAACACCCTGAATCCTGCCAAGCTGAGGCTGCACTCCCTGTGGTCCCACAAGGAGGCCAACGTACTGAACTTGTGACCTGCACCACTGTCCCTTGGCGAGAGAGATCTTAGCACCCGCCGCCGCGAGCTGACCCATGACATGGTCCAGTTCGGCCAGGTGGTCATCCAACGTACGCCGACGAATGAGAATGTCGTCGACATAGATGAGTGTCCCACGCTCTCGAGCATCGGGGCAGGCCTTGTTCAAGAAGATGTTGAACTCAGCTGGCGAATTGGAATAACCAAAAGGACACCGGGTGAAGGTGTACTGCCGGTTGGCGAAGGAGAAAGCAAGTTTGTGTTGGTCCGATTCGTGGACGGGAATCGTCCAGAATCCAGACGCAATGTCAAGGGTGGAAAAGTACTTAGCATCTTTCACTTTTGGAAGCTCCTGCTCCAGGCGTGCCATAGGCCACCTAGACAAGGGGACCTGTTTGTTGAGTTGCCGGTAGTCAATAGTAAGTCGCCACTTACCATTAGGCTTCAGTACCGGCCACAACGGAGCCGAGTAGGTGCTGTTGCAGGGTCGAATGACCCCGTTAGCCAAGAGGCTGTCAATGATTTCCTGGACCGGTTCTATGGACGCCAGGGGAATCTTGTATTGCCGCACAAAGGACGGCGGTGCATCTGGCCTGGTAGGAATCCGGACTTCATGGATAGTGGTCAGACCACAGTCCAAGGAGTCAAGTGAAAGAAAATCCTGGTACTTTAGCAAAAGTTGTCTTAGCTGGTCTCGCTCGACATCGTTGGTGAGAGCATCCGCTTGGTCTATTACCTTCTCAATCTGTAACAGAAGTTCCGGGGGTCTACCCGGTGGCTTCGAGAGTGGTGGTGAGGTCGAAATCGCATCCCCCCGCGAAAGACATGCCACCGAAGGGCGTCCGCCTGTGTCAGGCCACGGTTTGTACGGCTTTGGCTTCCGCACACGTGCAAACAGTTGTCCGGACGCACCGCTGATTCTAGCGTCAAGGCGTTGGAGACAGTCCAACCCTATGAGCATGGGCATCGGCATCTCCTCGCTGATGTACACGAGGTGTTTAAAGGACATGCCTCCTATCGAGATGTTGACCTCAGTCGTCGCAGCCGCGGGCGAGGGAGCGCCATAGAACTCGTCAAAATCCTTTGGGCCCGAAATGAGTGTGGGGGGCGAGATGTCCTCCCCCCTTTGTTCGCACATGCTGCTGTAAAGAGCTCCGCTGATGAGCGAGATGTCCGCTCCTGTGTCTAATAATGCGACACAGCGATGTCTCTGATTTACAGTGACCTCCACTGCGGGCCTATTAGATCCCTTTCTCACGACCAGAGGTGCAAGCAAAATCTTCTCAGTCACGGCGGTGGTAGTAGTGGTACTGCGGTCGTCATCTGCGGGTTCATCGCCTAACATCGCCACGGATGGAACGACCGGTGAGGTGTTGTCGCTTTCCTTTGAGGTGTTGTTGTTTTCCTGTGAATCAGAACCTGTGAAAACATCAACCTGCAGCATTCCAGTCTCATTTTGTGGCTTCTCAGGCAAACACGGAGCTGCTGCCCGTGTCGCCTGAGAATCACGCATGAATTGTTTGACGTCCTCGCCGTCTTTCTGAAGAGCGCAAATCATGTTCATCATGTTCTTCATCTCAGTCATCATAGGTAGGAAAGCGCTTTGAATCGCCGCCTGAAGTTGGGATTGTAATTGCATTGTGACCTCTGAGTCCATTTTCCAAAATAGTAAATAGTCTTTTCCTGTTTTATTTACTAATTTACTCTTCGATTATGCCTTCTAATTAGATGTTTATGTAGAAACAACCTTACCTGTAGATCTTTTAAAGAATTAGTTACAGGGAAGCTTGGCTGGTGAATGAATATTTTGGGCAAAATTGTTCAATAATGCCAAAAATATTATTGTCATTTTACCTGCCCAAGATGGCGGGTCGAGCTACGTGTCGGGCACCTAAGATGGCGGACCGCCGCGCATGCGTCGTCCGACACCCGGCTTTGATCCCCGTAGCAATCTCACGAATCTAAACACCGTAGCGTTTATTAGAACCGCCGCTAACGTTACCTTAAAGTACTCCGTACCGGAAGGTTTAGCGGATTAAAGGATGCAGTTCCGCTGCGTCGGAACGGCTAGAAAGCTTCGCGGGACGCGTTCCCGAGCCTTCTCACCGAGAGTGGCTAGTTAGCTCGTCGGCTAATGCTAGCGAACGCTCTGTAGCGACCAGGGTCTCAAAATTGCCTCGATCAACCAACGGGCATCTCGCTCCGTGATTGAAAGGGTTTGAATAGCGTACGCAATCTGGATGCAGTATCGCTCTGCGGTTGTTCTCGACTGACAGCGTTTACAGAGCAAGTCAAGCTACGGCGGGTGCTAACGAGAATTCCGACTAAGAACAGCGCGGATCCTGCGCTCATCGAACGGAAATAAATTTCCGACGGAGTCTTCTGTCTCCGATTACACAAATGGATGCACACAGTGTCACAAACACCGCGACAAACAATAAACAGACGGTTCCAATGCAATAAAACAGGAGAAATGTTTACCCTTAGATGTAGGCCTCAAAATGGCCGCCAGCACACGTCAGCACTTAAGGTGTTTTGATGAAACAGCACCTCCTGTCGGAGGGTGATGAATGTGCACCCCCCTTTCTGAGAGCTGAATGAGGAAGCGCTCACTTTTTTTTTCTCTAACACACAGACACTGAACCAAAAATCCCAAATAAAATGTCTCAGAGTCGGCACAAAGTGTAATAAACTGTGCAGATATCAAGCTAGGCTCGCCATATATGTAACGGAATTGAAGTGACGTAACTATCTGGAGTTGTATTTTAATACACTGTAAGTAGATCACTTTTTATAAACAGAAGAATAGGCTGTTTTTATCATCAGGGAGTTTAATTAAACACTCTGTATTGACTTTGAGACAAGAAAAGAGAGAGAGATGGGATCGTTCGAGAATCTTTAATATCTTAATTATAAATTCTAAACAGTCTACCAGGACTAACTCTGTGATGGATGAAAATGGATCTGGATGTTGTGTTGGTGCGTGTGTGTGTGTGTGTGTGGTTGGTTCAGACTCTTTAGGATGACGTAATTGAATCTGGTAGTCTTTGTTATGACTAGATATCACGAGGCATATAAAGTGATGACATGAGCCGCTATTTTGCCGTGTACGTACCCAGTGGGGGGTCTCCCAGGTAGATCAGGAAATGCCAGGTCCAAGAACCTCGGATGTACGCTGGAGCTGTCGGTGCAGCGGTCACAACGTTTCAAAGCCAGTCTGGAGGGTCGACCCCGGTACCGTTCGGCGGCGCGTCAGCAGGTGCTCTTATTTTGAAAAGGATGTCGTCTGGTTGTTAAACGACGAAAATCTCCAGCTTCACAGTTCGTAGTTTAAAGAAGAAAACACATCTGGCCAGTCTGTGCTTATCTTTAGGATGACGGTGACTAGAACTGAAGTCAAAATGGAACGGACTTAAAATGGCGTTGCCTTGTTTTATATCTCTGAATTGTTGATAAGTTGTAGTAAAGTGGATTGGACACTTGAAGTCAACACCAGATTCTCCTGCGGCAGCCGAAAGCTCTGATTGGTTGGAACAATGTGTCATGCGTTTCTATGGAGATGAGGATCAGTATGTCTGTGCCGTAGTCCTGTTTTCATTAAACATAATTCATGACATATTTATTTCACAGATCATTCACTTGATTATTGTTGATCAAAATCTGTTTTGCTTAATAATTTTAATCACAAATAAAGTACATTGATTAAGTAAAGTTTCTTCTTCTCCTTCGGACTCTTCTCCTGGAATGTAAACAGTCTGAGGAACACCCGACCTTGGTTTTTCTACACGGTGTTATTGTGCACAGAGGGCAGCTGTGTGGAGTTGAAAACAATGAACTTCATAACCTTACACATGTATAAAGAAAGAATAACTAACTAAATAAATAAATAACCTCATTAATTCATTAATTTGAAAAAAGATAATAATGGTCACTGAAAATCAACCAATGATGTTGAAAATGTGAAAAATGAAATTATTCCAATGATACTTGACATAATTCCTTTGTATTTTATTGCTTTAGCTGTCTCAGGTCTGAAAGGTTCCTTTTCCAGATCTTTCAACTCTTTCCCCGATGTTCACCATGAATTGGATCAGGACTCATTAAAGGCCACTTCGGAATAGAGCATGTTTTTAGAGTGTTCCAGAGAGAAGAGCTCATTAGTTAAATTTCCTCAACTCTCAACGCCAACCGTGCTTCAGCGGTTACAACAGGGGAGTTTCTTTGGTTGCAGGTATTTCACCTCGTTTTGACAGAAGTTAAACTAACCTTTGGTTTTTCTTTGCAAAGCTGTGACCAAAAGGTGTGCTAAGACACCATCAGTGAAACAAACAGGAAGGAAAGTAAAAAAAATAAATGAACAGGAGGCCAAGAGTTCAAAGGCTTTTGTAAAGATGCTTGTAGGGAAGCTATTTAGTCTGAAGAGGAAATAGACTTTCTGGAGTTAATGTGTTCAAGGTGGATGGATGGATGGAAAAATAATGGATTCTGGGGTTCTACAGCCCCCCAAGGTGCTTTACAACTAATCAGCCATTCACACACACACATTCACATGCTGGAAGAATGGACGACTGAATGGATGATGAGAAAATTGATGGCGGATGCTTGGACGGGCAATTGGCTCAATGACAAAAGGATGGATGGAGAGTATCAGATTGACATATGAATAAATGAACAGGTGGATGAATGGATGACTGGATAGATAGATAAAGGATGGATGGGTTATAAATTGCCTGTATTGAAATGGCACCTTCTAGGGTTCTACATCCCACCCCCAGGCACTTCACAACTAACCAGTCATTCACCCAATCACATATTGGATGGATGACTGAATGATGACTGGACATGTGATAAAAAGATGGATGGATGTCTACTCCCAGATTCTGTCAATTTCTAATAAAATGTTGATTTTAATATAAGTTATTAAAGAGTTAACCAGCCACTAGGGGTCATATACCAACATATACAAATGTAGAAAACTATTTAACAGCTAAAGTTAATATATCAGTAATTAATCTTTTTTATTTTATTATGTAAATATACAACAGATATAATAAATAATAAAATTGGCCCTTGCCACCCATAGATACTCCACCAGAGGGCAGTAGACACGTATATGACTGAATATCTGGTGTTTTCGATGAAGGAACTAATCCTAATCTTTATTTTACAGTAAATTATGAACATCAGCATTAAGGAGAAAGCTCGTTATTAATGCATTTCAGAAATCCTTTCAGTGTATCTTAAACATTTGGCCGCCATTTGCAGTCGAATCTTAGCGGTTACGAAAACCACATTTAATTTTCTGTGCAGCTAATTAACTGCTGCTGAACAGTAATTTGCTTTTCTAGTGATGCAGCAAACCCTGTCTTATCTCCCTCGTAGCGTTTGTGTCCTGCAGACTGCAGGTGGTGTTTAATGTTACACACATCCAGAGTGACAGGCGGTTCCCTCTGGGAATTGGGCGAAAAGAGAAGACTCGTTTGGAGAAGCAGCTGACAACATCCAGCTACTCCCAGTGTGAGGGGAGAACCACGGCATTTTAAAAATTCTCACACTGTAGGAGCGCTTCACCCATGTGCTGCATCTGAAGTGGGTTTTGATGTCAGCTTTATCTATTATGAATCCGGTGACATTTCTCTGACGGCAGTTCCCAACGCTGCCTTTTCGGAGCCAGGAACGGAAACAGGCACGTGGAATAGACAAACGCTTTTATCTGCGACCTTTTTATTCCCCTGCCATGTGTTCCTCCTGAAGGATGGAGCTGAAGTCGTGTATGGTGGTTGGAAAAAATACACAGGATGCAGGGAATCAGACAACAAGTCAGAGTAGTTTATTAGAGAACAGGATTCATAGTCGAGGCACAACCTCACATTTAGTATAGGCACTGAACTACAGCACTAGAGCCACAGCCACTACTCGGTTCGCAAAACCAAAGCCTGCCAGCCACAAGTCATCATCGAACAGAGACACTGGGATTAAAATGAGGTTGTAGCGTTGATCTCGTCACACATCTGAAAAATGCTAATTGGAGCGAACAATCAGTGTGTTCCACGTTGTAGAACCAAGCATTCTCCGGATGTGTTTGATCATTTTTCTGTTCTCTCAAACAACAACAGATCAGCTGGAGCTAGCTTTAAAGATCGAAATTACTAGAAAAAAACCTTAAAATGAATCTAACTCAACAAAAAAGCTAAATAATCTCAGAATTTCTGGGTAGCTTTAAATCTCAGGAATTAACAGAAAAAAGCTGCACAGAAATTTTCTACACAAAGAAAAAGAAGTGAAATAGAGGTCTAGCTGGAAATAGGAACTCAGTTCTTTTTAAACACCCTCTAATTTCTACTACCTTTCTTTTTTATATTAGATCTTGAAATTAAAGAGTCTAAAGTCCATGAAAATGGAAAATAAAAGAAATGCTAAAAAAATATCAAAGATAACAAAAGATCTGGATGTCAGAGACAACTGTTGGGCAAGAAACAATGGTGTGTTGATGAGATTCTAACTTTCTTCTTTATTCTGTGTAAAATGGTGTCCAGGAAATGTTCGTGTTTAGTTTGTGTGTTTTATTTATAATTTGGTTTGGTTTGGAATACAGAGACAATGTGTAGTGTCTCTGGAAATATCCATCGTGATGTTGAAAATGGATGAAATGATGCCCAGTTGTTGACACTGGCGGCTTTGTAACATAAAACCGTGCAGTTGTGTCTAAAACACCTGGGGGTGGGTCTCTGGCGATGCCATGTTTCCTTCTACAGGAGCCCGTGAGGACAAAATGCATGTACTGACTTGTAATGAGCATTTACAAAATTTTCATCATTTATAAAAGTTTTACACATTTACCTCTTCGCTCTACTCGGTGATGAAAGGGGGTCGGATGTGCTTGTTTAGCTGGAGGTTGCGCTCCCAGGGATTTTTTTTACCCTATTCCGTTGGTAAGGTTTTCCTCAAACACAAAAATATGGCTTGCTTGCAGTGATTCACATATGTACTGCCGCCTATCGCCAGGGCAAACACACACAGTCGCTTTAAGCACCCGAACTTCCCGGTTTGGTTTAGGCATTAAAACGTCTTTAATGATGCAACAAAAACAACACAAGCTGCCATTGAAACACTCACTGGAAAAACATTTAACACGTTAGTCGCATTTTTTAACCAAGTTACTGAAAAAGAAAATTTTATGGCATTTGAAGTGTTTCAGAAACCAAAAGCCAGAATGTTCTCGGAACTAAACCCAACGAAACACATTTGTTTGCAGTCGGTTACGGTTTCCAGTACATTTTCCATCACACCCAAACCACCATAGTTAGAAAAATGTTTGTTTTGTGTATTTGTGCCTGTTCTCACTCAGGATCTGTCAACAGAGAGTAAACACTTCAGATCTGGATTTCATCCACTTTGTTGCGTGTGTTAACCATCACCATGCAGTTGTTAATTAAAGCTACGAAGCTGTGGGGTGACTTGGTCCAACAAAGCATTAATCCTTGTTTTTTTCTGTTATAAACCCACTGATTTTATCTGCCGTACTGAGTCTGGCAGGCTTTGGTGAAGGAAAGCAGCCTTTTTCAGTGTACATCACATTTTGCAACCACCCACAACACATTCAGCTATCTCTGGTTTTTGGACTTTTTAATACGACTTTGTTCATTTTCTGTTTCAACCAACTGAAACTCACTGCAGCCGGTTCACATCTATCAAGCAGAGTGACAAGAAAATACAAATAAACGCCGTGATTGCTGTTGGTGCATAAACAGATGAGTCGCTTCTATCGATTGGGAATCTAAAGGACTTTCAAGTGAAAATCTGTGGAATTATCTGGTTTTACGGACAGACTAATCAGGTTGTGTTTTAATAACTATGATGCTGCATGTTTAGGTTTTTATGTTTGGCGATGCATGTGATAGGTATTTTTTAAATGTTCATCTTTGTTGTGAAATCTTTTCCTTTGTCTATGTGAAGAGTTACCTCACCCTTAAACAGGGATTTGTTAGGAAAAACCCTGACCTGCTTATCAAGCAGAGTTCACTCACCCTTGCTGCTTAAATGTGTTAGGAAAAACCCTGACCTAGTTACTTGTTTTTACGTTTGGGTGTTTTCAGAAAACTCCTTTCGGCTCGAGGTGTTTTTCCATTAGTTGAAGAAAACTGGTCAGACAGGGGTTTCACGCTATTTGTGGGTGTGTATGTTCAAATAAAAGCTCTCCACAAGCTTCGGCTCTTGGTGAGAGGAAAAATGGCTTCTGACTCTAGTGTGTCTCTGTGCCTTTCCCTCACCCATTGCAAAGGAAGCTTTGTAACGTATTTTAAGGTTTGTTACAATTTACCAAATTACCTATATGTGCTTTAAACTTTCTTTAAGGTAATAGAGGAGGTAATATGGGAGAGAGACGATGGAAAGCTCCGGAGGGGGTTTGGGCCTTCTCTCTCTCCCCTCTGTTTCTAATTGTGTAAGGTGTGTTATTTCAGGTGGTGCATATAAAATACCTAACAGCATGAAATCTGATCACCGAGTACTGCTGGGATTTTATCATTTTCAATCTCCAGAATTTGTCCCAGGAATCCTGAAATGCACCTGAAGTGCCTACTGTAAGTGTACATTTAATTGTCCTATTCATATTTCTAATCAAATTAAATAAATAAATAAATAATCCTCAAATTTAATTTAAGGGGAATCAGTTCTGGTTCTTATCCGATTCTAGCTTTGTTGGCATCACTTGGGTGTGAAGCTAGTTTAAGTGTAAGGTCTAGGTGGGAAAAAACATTTATGTGATAAATGGAGCAGGAAGTAAAGCCACCGTCCGCAGTGCTCTGAGGAAGGCTACAGTGTTAGCCGAAACTAGTCATTAAAAGAATGTAAAAATGAATCAACGCTGTGTTTACAAAGCAAAAAAAAAAAACAATTGAACGCATTTATGTGTTTTGACCAAATATAAATTCTAGAGATAAAAGTATACATGGTGCCAAAAGTCATTTAAGGCATTGAGCAATAAGAGCTATATTTGACCAGATTTAGCTTCAGAAAGCTAACATCCAAATTTGGACCATCTTCAAATGAATGTGGCAAACCAAAATGAATGTGAGGTGAAGAAAACACCCATCTATGGTCTGCAGGTCCTTTTAATTCCTCTTTCATCCTGAATTTCTATCAAACCATTTCTGACCTTAAAGGGACTATAAGGAAGTTTGACAGCCAAAACATATATAGAAATAATAAATTTCTTCTTCATACATTCTCCTGCAATGCCCTGGTCCTGTAGAATGAGCCCTGGCATTTTTACTGTGATTGCCTGTTTTTCTGTAAAATCACAGAAAAAGAGAGATGCTCGGGTCGAGCAGGCTGCTTCATTCGTGTTCACGCTCAGGCATAGCCCGTAGCATTTGCTATCAGTAGCTTTAGCAGCAGAGAGAGAGGCAGTGCCACTGTGTCACTGTTCCTAACGCCTAGTGACAAAGCTAGCTACATTTCTGAGGACCCTTAGCTACTTTATGTAGAACTTTCTTCTAGATATTTCCTGCAAATTAGCAACAAATTAGCCATTTTTGCTCCGAACTGTTCTTTGGATTGACGTCGTTTCAGCTGTCATCAAGGATATAAAAGTTACAGATACAATGAATGTCAACAGCGCTTTGGCTCACCTAGTAATAAGTCTGACTCTCATGCCGAAGACCCGGGTATGATTTCGGGTGTGAACATAGTTTGTTATTTGAAGTTTCTTTTTTACATTAATGATAATGTTTTTAAACTAAAAAGACGCCCAAATTTTTATTTGAGACTCGCCGAAAGGCATTGAATTCACAGATAAAAAAGATGTGGGTTCAACTTTCATTTTGGAAAAATTTTTCAAGCAAGGGAAGGGAATGATCTGAGCATGCAGGAGGACTGACCCATCATAAACCTTTGTCGGCTGTGCTGAAGAGAAAGGTACAGAACCAAATTATTTAATTAATTAGCTGCGTGTTCTCCTGTCCTCTGTCCTCCAGGCCGGCCAACAAGAAAGTGCAGCTGCAGAGACAGAGGCACATTATTTTTTTTAATTTGCTGTGCTCTTCTGTCCTCCGGGCCACACACACACGGGACTGTCTCAGCTGTTATTTATGTTAAGGAGTGTGCACGTACAGCGTTCACACCTCATGCACGAGCTTACTTTTTGAAGCTGCAGTTACGCGTTAGGCCTGAGTGGCGATCGCAAGCATAAAAACTTCATACTTCCTTACAGTCCCTTTAAAGCATCCAGATGGAGCATCAGGAATAGTACCTTCATCAAAAACCTGCTATTTCTAGTCCTATATCTGTCTACTGCCCTCTGGGAGATGATCTAAAACTGGTGAGTGCCAATTTTAATTCTTTAATTGATAAAGTTAATAAATGATCCACCATTATACTGAACAAATCTTTTATTTTGGAAAGCCAGTTCAGTTTGAATTTCCATGTTAGTCAAAAATTAGTATAGCTTTGCCATGCAGACTTAACTTAAAAGTATTTAGGGCACATTTTATACTAAAGATCGACATTGAACTGTATTATTTAGATTTGTGTTAAAACAATTTAAAAAACTGTTTGCTTTAGTTTATGATTCCTGGTGGGGAAATTTGGAGCACAGCAGCAGTCAGGATGGGCATCACTCGCACATTGACATTGTACCCTTGTAAGTAAATCTACCAAGAGATAAAAGAAAAAAAATACTTGTTATAAAAAGATTAAATTAAAATATTAATCATTTAAATTTTCTACAGAAATGTGATGAAGAGATTACGTTGAATATTAGCGGCCTGAGTTGTGCCCATCTACTTCAGACCCAACGGGGTTAAAAACGCTATTTTCTAATCCCGTATTTTTCATGAGCCATGGACTTAACATATGATGTCCGTGAATTTTAAAGAGCAGACATTTTGATCCCATTTTTGAACAACGGCAAAAGCTATTTTAGATTTTTTGTGAAAACACGCAGTGTTGGGCAAGTTACTTCAAAACTGTAATACGTTATTTATTACTTGTTACCCTCATTTTAAAGTAATTCATTACATTACAATATTACTGATTTTAAAATGTAAGGCATTATACTACTTTTGCATTACTCTAAGTTACTTTCAACAAAACAACTTCAGTATGAGTTTGGTAATCTGATGCCTGGTGAACTCATGACACATCCGGTGGAAGGTGATGTGGTGTCTGAGCTAGGATTGCTGTTAAAAACTGTTCTTTAGAAGGATTGTTTATTAAATAAATGAAACAACAAACTGTACTCTCAGCATGCTGCCATCTTATATTAACTGAGCAGGGAGTGAGGTGGTGGGGGCTCCAAGTCTATTTAGCCCCAAATGCCTTGATACGGCCCTGTATGTGGGACTGGCTTCTTGGGTGATCTGATTCTATCACATGTATAAATATTAAATGCTTATATATTATTGCTTTTCACTGGTAAAAATGTGTATTGGGGATAAATCTACCTACTTTTTGACTTTTCAAGCACTTTGTTTTGTTTTCTTGATTTTATTTGAATAATTTCTGGCCCTTTCTCTCTCTAACCTTCCTGCATGCTGCATCTTTTCTCTGTCTTCCAGAAAAAACTGTTTCCTAGATTTCCTGATTTCTAACTGTCAGCCAAAGGGATCTTCACATGTGCAGCGCTCCAGCAGTAATGAGTTAAAATCACCGGGGCCCAGATTAACTCAGATGAGGCAAAGCACGTCAGAAAAGTACAAAATACCAGAGAACATGCGCTGATATGAACGATCGCAGGTGAATTATTTTGTTTTAGTGGAGCGATTTTGTGAATGTTACAGCGGCCGCGTGGAGGACGCAGCTGGAGTATTTGAGCCGGTACTGCTAAGTCCTCTCTGCCTGCAAAGCTGAGTCCATAAATGACGTAATATATGCAGATACTGGATCTTTTTTCGGGTTTCCCGCAATTTGAATTTTTAAGAAACGCATCTTGATTCTGGGTTTAAAATGCATTGTAATTACTGCGTTACTGACAATTGTACCGAGTAAATATTACCATTTTTTCCCTGTAATGCCTTATATTACCACATTACAACAAAAAGCAATGCATTACAGTAATTAATTACTTCTGTACCGCATTACTCCCAACACTGAAAGTAAGACTACAAATGTTTGTCTCACAAAATTAACACACCAAAAGACACAAAGAAGAAGAGAACATTAGCTTAGCGAGTTTCGAATCTTTCTTCCAGGATGACAGGAGCATTAAACAAGGCGGAAACCACCGTTAATCTGACAGTGTGGTAAGTAGCTGCCACGCGGTGATGTCATGTATGCGAGGCCTGATTTGTTATCATTTTAGTGACACATTTTTACAAGATAATTTTAAATTTTGTGAAAGACAGTTGAAACCCACATCCTATCTTTTCATTTAGATTGAAGTTCTACATGTGTGAGTAAGACAAAGCGGATTAGAAAATAGCTTTTATAGCCTCGTTCAGCAACCCGTGAGCCAGGGGCGTGTCCAGGGAGTGGCCTGGGGTAGCATATGCTACTCTTGGAATCTGATTGGCCACCCCAGGTGTCACCACACTAATTACCTTCAAATAGGCTTTTCATTGTCCACAAAAGGCTTGGGGGTAAAACATAAAAAGCATAACCATTGGTGCCACCCATGCACAAAGTTGTGCCTCACCTGGGCCACCCCATTTAAAAAGATCTGGACACGCCACTGCCATGAGCTGACCCGTAGACGATACGATTTAGGCTCCCTATTCCACACACTTTCTACTGTAATGAGAAGCTAAAGTGTAATTATTTCATGGACTTTCCACCGGCTGCATAAGAGGCGTGTAACATGTCAGACGTGGTTGTCCTGCAAGCTCAGTGGCGCGTCACTTAAAAGTAGGGCTGCTCGATTATGGCAAAAATAATAATCACGATTATGGTGACTGAAATTGAGATCACGATTATTTAGGACGATTTTTCAATTTATGTTGATTTTATTTGTTTTTATTCAGTCATAAAACTGCTCAGGGCACAATCAGGACGAAAACAAGAAACAAGATGATCACTAAAATAACTCCTGATTCCCAGTATAAAAAGACCAATATACTTATAGCTCATAGTTTATGACCCAAGGGCTATGACCTTGGTTTAACTCATTTAAGTCTAACCAGTACAGACCCAAATACCAATATCTTGCAAATACTGACAGCAAGAATTATACTGTGGCATTCATAACAAATACATGCAAATAAATTGATGTTCACAAAAAATTGCATAATACGTATTTAGTCGTGTCAAGGTGCTGTAGGAGAGTGCACTAGCACCGTATCCTCAGAGAGATTAGTTATTAGTTATCAGCGTGAGGAACTTATTTCTACCTTATTTATAAACTATTTATTTACAAGTCCATCAGTTAATGTAATAATTGTCCCAACCACAGCTGCACCCCCCACCCCCAACCCGGTCTCACAGCAATCGGGGCAAGCTGCACGTGTGTTTAGCGCGCCGCACGCGCACATTTAGCCGTTTTTAGTGGCTCAGGAGTCCGCAGGTGCGGTGTGTGTGTCACTCACTCTGGTTGCTCCAACAAGGAGCCGGCTCCGAGAGCTGTTTTTTTAGCGACCGACATCGCTACATCATTCCCTTTCCTAATGTCCTGAAGAACGGTCCGGAGAGCAGGCGGTGTTTAGCTAACCTGCAGGAAACGTCGACGATAGTTATCCAGAAAGTAGCTAAGGGTTACCAGAGATGTTTCTGAGGTGTTCACTAGATACTTTTAAGTTAAAAAGTCAAGAAGGGGGTCTGAAAAGCTGCTAGAAATAGCGTCAAAGTCGCTAAATTGGCAACACTGTGGGAGGAGCGCTTCATTTGCAACTCGGGGCAGCGCAGGCGGGAGGAGCAAATAATTGGCTTGTTTTGTTTTTTATAATCGTTCAAAACTCAGATCGTAATCGTGATTAAAATTCGATTAATTGAGCAGCCCTACTTAAAAGACAAAAACAACGACTCCCACCAGGAGCGGTTCAGATGTGAATCTGCAGCGAAAGCGTTGCATGCAGCTGCGACGCAACACCACACTTCAACTCGGCGGCTGATGGAAACAAACTTCAACTATAACGTATGATATTAGCCGCGTGTGACGTTTCGTAGACGTTATGCAATGCTTACGCGACCGGCGGCATCCCAGTGGAATAAAATAAAAACAACTTAACAAGGATATTGTGATTTAACCCCCCCCACCACCACCACCACCACACACCACACACACACACACACTCCTACATGAGTCAAAAACATCTGGTTTCTTTTTCAGCGTGTTTAGTTCTGCAATTGTTTTTTTTACACAGAGCACATGGCAATACTGATCCACTGAGACCACAAAGCAGGCTTCTACCATCACTGCAGGGAAACTGCACAGCACAGGAAAAAGGATTTAAAAAGGAGGGAAAGTAAGGGTGCCAGTTTCCTAAAATGTCTGTACAAACCTCTTTGACCTAAAGCAATGGCTCTATCAAATATTTTTTTGTTTAACGATTTAATTCTTTTTATTCATCCCCAAAAGATGGATAAAACACAACATTGTTGTTCCATATTTCCCTTTTCATTTCACTTGGTATCCCCAAAGTACTTCCCCTTTAAAATACACGCCCGTGCTCCAACTCATCAGAGCAAATAAAGTCGAAATAACTTTTTATTCGTGAATATTAGAAATATATATTTTCCGCTTTTGCAAAGTGTTGCAAAAACACACAGCTACAGCAACAAACACTTTGGGGAACCCAGCTGAGATCTGAATGACACCACAACACATCTGTCACCTCACAGCCTCGACCCACGTAACAAACATCTGGAGGGCAACATAAAGAATGAGGAAATCATCACCTCATCAGTGTCATTTAAGAACTTAAACAACACAAAAATACATTTAAACTAAAGAAGAGAGGTGGGTACGTTATGCAAATGTAAGAGGAACATATTTATGCTGCCGGCAGGAGTCGACAGTGCTTCCCGTTGCCTGGGGAACAACCCCAAGTGCAGAAAAGATGGAAATAAAACTGCATGTGGTTTATAAAATGTCCAGTTAAAGTTAAAACATCAGGATCAACCCCCTGTTTCATCAGAACCTGAGTCTGTGGGTCTTATTGTTGGGGTTAAGGCACAGAGCATGCCTACACTGAAACAGGACCCTGAATGTGTCTCGGATGAGGGGGGCATGTCTGAAAAGTCAGGGAGGTGATGAGACACAAGGCAACACCCCCGGGAGGGACGGGAGAGGTCATAGTTCAAATCTGGTTTGGTGGGTTTCTGTGGGAATGTTGTCATCAGGGAAAACTATTAATGTAAATAAAATCATATGGTAACTAGGCAATGACGTTTCCCAGAATCCCACTTTAAAAGATCTGAACTGTCCCTTTAATGCTCTTGCTGTCGTACACTGGTGCACGAATCCAAAATACGCTTTGACCTTCCATGTTTTTTTTAACACATGCACAAACATTTTCATTAGCTCGTGCGTCACTCGCTCGCGGCCTGCTAAAGAAACGCAGCATGTAATTAGCTGCTACCTGCACTGAAGCATCCTGCTCTTTTGTTTTGTACCTCAGCCTGCTGTCAGAAGCAGCAGAGACGTCCCCCCGATGGGTAAACAGCCTGAAACATGCCTCGCATGGGGAGGCAGGCTTTGTGTGTGTTTTCAGCTGGAAACAAACTCTAGATTTATATGAGATCACCTTGGTGCAACACTCTGATGCCGACAGGGCGAGGGAGGGAAAGAGAGAAAAGGTTTTAAAGGAAAACTCTAGACTTTAGTGAGAGCTAGCTCTGGCAAACTCCCAGAAGTTCATGGCAACTGCAGCGTGACACGTAAAATGGATGTGAAGGCTAGAAGGACAGCAAAGGAGGTGGTGTTCTAGCTCCAGACAGCTTATGATGATGGGTGTGAATTTGCATTTAAACACCCACACAGAAGCATAACAACAAGCACGCAGCCATGAGCTGACACGATGACACAGTTGCACATACATTTTGAGTGCACACCTACAAAAATAGAAACATGGGGGAACTGTGTGAGTGCATCAAAGATGCACACATGGATTTATCTTACGTTTAACCTAATTTTATAGAGAAAAATGGAGATGATGCTGAATTTCTGTCTGAGCTTCTTACTCTGCCGGTGCAGCCTGGAGGTTGTTTAGGAGCTTTATTCTGCAGCAAGAGCAGGTGTCTGTGCTCCCTCTGCATCTATCTGCTGTCTGATGTCTGAACGGCATCCAGAGTTTGCTGAGAAAAGCTCAACCACATCCCTGAACTGGCTCAAATCTCAGGTGAACGGCATGAAAGATCGTTATGTTCAGATTTGAATGAGATGCTGCTCATGTTCCAAAGTTTTCAGAGAAAGCGTAAAACTTTTAGTTCCTCAGCCGTGAAATATTAAAACACTGAAGTATCTGCATGTGCTTCTATTCCTTTTAGTTGAAAAGTTCCATATCATCAAAAATTGACTGTTTTTAGCTTTTTACCATGTGATCATGGACATAATTTTTTGGGGGGGACAGGGGGGGACAGCCCCCCCCCCCCCACACACACACACACACACACACACACACTCTTTTTCCAAAGTCAAGTTTTGACTTCTGCACTTTTTACTGTCCTAAAGCAATATTACGCTATAATAAATAGACACTGGCTGAATCAAGAGGGCCAAGCAGAAATAAAACCGTTTGTGTTGAAGCCCGTTTTCCCTTTAGATCGTACTGTAAAGACCCCCCCACGGTCCTCATGCCAGATGTGTCACCCCACTTCTAAACGCCCCTGGCAGCCAACCCCACCAGCACCTGAGATTTGCTTCCAACCTAACAAAGTTAATGAAACATTGTTTTTTCAGCTCATTTTAACAAGGTCAATGTAACAAATCCACTAAATGTGACAGCGAGTAGCACAGCAACACTAAACGAGTGGAGTTATCAAAACCTGATGAGACGTGTGTAAAGTTAACTGTAAGTAAACGTGGAAGTAGAGGTGAACGACCTACAGTACTTGACAAGTTGGATTAACTTTGATTGAGGTTGACACCAAAATTAAACCCTAATTTTTTACTTCCTATGAGTATTACTGAAATACAGCCAACGGTCAATGACGTCTTTTGCAAAAACTACAAAGAAACACATTTCTGTAGCCTTCAATAGCCTCTTTTATAAGACAGACCATCGCGTCATTACTGAGCGATAAATCCCAATTTGTGGGTCTCGTTAATGCAGCGAGGAGCAAAGGGGAAAGGTGAAAAAACTCGATTTTGATGCGCTTAGCCTCGTAGTAATATTGCCGCATGAGTTCCTCACCTCTGAAGGCTAAACGGCCCCGCTAATCCCTTTGGAGTGACTGTGGGAGGCCCCCCTGCAAAAGAGGGTGGTTGCGTTGGCGACGTATACTGCACGCCGAGTGCCGGCCGGAAGCTATATAAACACAGATATACATGTTCTCTCACTAGGGGCAGCGACCTCTCTTTATCCCGTCTTGGTTTGAGAGGTGCCTGATAGCAGTTTATTCTAGCTTCAGCTTTGCTACTATAAATGCCAAAATCCTCCCCAGTGAGCCGCGGCGAATCCCGTGTTGCAAACGCTGTGGTCCTGTAAAAACAGTTCGTGTGTGTGTGTGTGTGTGTGTGTGTGTGTGTGTGTGTGTGTGCGTGCGAGTGTGTGTGTGTGCGCGTGTGCGTGTGTGCACGCTAACATGTGCAGAACGTTTTCTTCCCCTTGAGGCCAGAGGCAGCTTTCTCTTCCTGTAATTCTCCAACTTTTCAGCGTTTCCTGTGATTTCATTCAGCCTTTTGGTGAATTTACATTCTTTGGACGTCGGCGAAGAGCATCTAGATGATGCATCGTGTAATTAGAGAGGAGGAGGTGAAACAGAGAAGTCTTTTTTATGTTTTGTGATTCATATTAAGGTTGTTGTCTGCCAATCAGACCAAATCACATATGAAAACTAAGATATAATTTTAGTTTCTTATCGCAAACTTCAAATTAACTAAACCTGTTTGTAGGCATCATTGAAAACTGAAGATTAACCGTTATGAAGAGTTAGTTTATTTTCCTGAGTATTTATCCCTGAAGGAATAACATTGCGGCGTACTTTGACAGAATAAAACTTTTGTCATTAAGTGACATCACTCATCGACAAAACGGTCGTGATAAGCTGACGTCTTAGCCGAGTCCTGAAAGAGCAGATCTCATACGGAAGCCCAAAAGCTAAGAGGACTGCGTCTGCACCGTTCCCCTCTGCAAGAAAATTCCCAGAACTCCTAAAGCAGAAAAACTTGGATAAGCCACCAGAATTATTCTGTCTGTGGCCACATCTAATTAGTTTCTCCTTAGGGACATGCATTTGTTAGGGAAATCACTGAAGTCAATGCAGATTGTTAGTGAAAACCTGCAACTCAGCTGTATTTCCTGTGTTAGAGCCCTGTTCGGTCTTAAATTCAAGAGGAACTCCACACACATTCAGGTCAGGTGTTTTAACCGTAAATCCATCATCTGCCTGGCTTCATGTTGAGGTTAATAATAAAGCGCACTGCTATGACTCAGGGGGAATCTAGCGCTGTGAGGCAGGAAGCTGATTTGTCGGGATGCTTCAGTGCAGCAGGTGACCACATTCACTCCACGAGCGGAGTCCTCCCTGTGCTACAGCGCAAGCGGCGGTTTGGACTCAGTGATTGATTGCAGTGGTGCACGGATGGAGAGATGTGTAGCAAAAGCAAAGAGCTGACAAGCTCAAGTGCAGTCAATTCTTCCTCAATCAAGGAAGCGGTGACTGTGGTCCGCCTCTGCTGCTGTTGGGACGAAGTGAACGGACTTCAAACCGACAGCTCGTTGACTTTTAGCGAGTGGCTGTATGCTGAGGATTGTTTCCTATCGGGAAAAAGAGACCCGTTAATGACATCCACATTTTCAAAACCCACCAAAGTGGCATTTTCTCCTGTGGTAGAAAAGTGTCCGATCGTATCGTTGCTGCAAAAGCAGAGCGGTGCTGCTGAGAAGAAATTCAATTATGGCCCTAAGTTCCTTTAATATCCAGAAAAGTACCCTGCTTTTATTCTGAAAAATGCTCAACAGTTCTAAGCCGAGTTGTTCCTCCAGACACCGAGTCTGTGTCGGTTATGTTTGCTCTGTGCTTTCTTCCTCTGATTTCCTTGTCCTTGCAAGTCACAGAAACCTACTCGAATGTCCTTCATCTTGTATTCAAACGGCTTCGTCATTAAATTTCTCTGAACATCCCATTTGAAAATGCTCGATAAATGGCTAAAAAAGTCTCAGCGCAAAAGGGAAATCTTTCTGCTGAGCGTCAAGATAAAAACCGTACTTCAGTGCAATCTGTGGATCCAGTTCGTGTGCACGTTCTGGAGTCTCCACTGATACACGAATTAAATAGCAATGCCAGATCGTATTTATTCCAGGGTTCGCGTTAGTCTGTGTGTGTCACAGCGTTTCCTGTAAGCAGAGGACCTCCACAGCGTTGCTGGGTCCTTGGGCAACTCCTCCGATGACAAACAGCATGCTGGTGGTCTGCAGCAGAGCAGAAGAGCAGCGTGCGGTAGGCATGGGCTCCACGTACTCCCAGCGCCGCTTCACTGGGTTGTAGCTCTCCACTGAGCCCAAAGGCGACGGCTCATTACCTGCAAAATGGAGAACGGGGTGTTAGGATTACAGCAGGTGCGCCTTAGTCTAATTCAGATGGAAAGTGAAGCCAAAAGCACAGAATAGGAGTGATTTACATCAGACTTTTGTCCCAGCTACACACAGAGCTAAAACAATTTCCTGTCTTTCAGCAAGCTGGTTGTTCCTCCCGCCTTACCCCTCCCGAGACAGTTATTGTTCATCCTTTCATGCAGGAGAATAGTTTTCCTCCTCCTGCATTTTTATGAGCATAGTGTGAAAATATACATTTGCAAAAACCCTTGCTGATTTATAAATTTCACCGGCCAAAAAATGAGACAAAGCCATGAAAACGTGTATTCTGAAACTGGTAATGGCCATTTCTGATGAGGTGTAGCAAGGACATCTACAGCGTCAGGTTTTAAAGTTCAAGACTTCACAAGAAGAATGCAGTGGATAATTATTTAACAACACATACACATATATATATATATATATATATATATATATATATATATATATATACACACACAAACACACACATATATATATATATATATTAGTGGTGTGCATCTCTACCTGCCTCACGATTCAATCCGATTCCAATTATCTGCCTAACGATTCGATTTGAGTCTGAAATGCATCACGATTCTTAACACAAAAGTTTTCATTACTTAATAAAAGCAGTAGAATAGTTTTCAATTTCTTTTTGATTTTGAAATCCCTGAAAAACAGAACATTCATCTATTCACTATAGTGAGCAATAATGTTTAAAGTGTGCTGCCTATAATTACTTAAATAATATAAGAAATAATGTTTTCAGTAGAGCAGCTTTAAGACAGAATTTTACTGAACATAAAAATAGCAAACAAATACTGTGTTAAGTGATTCTTTCACATCCAGGATCCCAAAACCGAAATTAGCCCAGACATCCGATTTAAATGTAACAGGTACATCTTTGATTACTGGTAATGTTGGCCCTGTATCCCTGTCCGCCTTTTCTGTTTTAAATTGGCGCTAGGGCAATGCAGTGCGCATGTCATTGCAACTCTGCCCCCAGAAGTAATTGTAAATCCTCAAAACTTTATTGTCCTCGCATAGACATAGACCAGGGGTCGGCAACCTGTTCCCATCAAAGAGCCATTATTACCCGTTTCCCACAGTAAAGAAAACACTGGGAGCCACAGCAGCCGCGGATTTGTGGGCGGGGCCTACCCTCAGACAGCAGAGCGCTGCTCACAACAGGTGACAGCAGCCAGTACCGGTCGCTCGTGTACGTCAAATTTATCTTTCATAAAAAGATAATCAATAAAACGATTTATATAAAGTGGAACCAGAAGTTGTAGCCCGTCTCTGCCTACAATATTTTGATATTTTTCACCCTGTTGGTGGTTTTACTGAGCAGGTGCCACTTTTGTCATACGTTTCTTTTTAAAACATGTTTAGACTGTTCAGAATACAAATCCAGGCTCTGTCACGTTTGATTGTTGTAATTAAACTTTGTAGGTGGGGAATGTCAGAAAAGGATCTGATCAATTTGTTTTTCCCTCATTTACAGTGACGGAGACAACGGTGCAGTGCGCCTGGCTCTGGTGTTAATCAAGTTAAATTATATCTCTTTGCAACAATTTTCACAAGAAAACAGAACAGTTAAAAGCAGGGCTTGTGTTGTGTTGACCGGACAGTTCCTGTATTTGACTATTTATTTTGACGGAGAAAGAATAGAAAGAATTACCCCGACGCATGCAGACGAACTGACATTTTATTCGTTTCGCACATCGCAGATGTAGCTAAATCACTCAAGAAATGATTCCCATCTGAACATCTGAGCTGGACACTGCTCAGCGCAGCTCACTGTCAGTGTGTACTACATAAGGTCCACATCGAGCTGAAGATGTGGAGAGGGGCTTGAAGCACGTCGCAGAACCAGAGCGCATGCAGGAAGATTCCTCCGACTGAAGCGAGACTTGTCACTAAGAAAATGTTCCCTGATTATGAAACTTTGGCTGAATAGTGCTTGTTCCTGTCTCCAATGTGGCGACACATCCAAGAGCCTGTCTGGGGAGAATCCCAGAATCTCACATCCTCGTCAGCTCAGTTCCAACCCGGTCTCACAGTAAGGCCGGGTTGGAACTGTTCAGGTTTACGCAGACAATCTTTACATTTAGAATTGGCATACAGATGTAAAATTAATGCAGTAAAATATAAAGCATTTTATTTAAATATCCATTCATTATTTTACAAGCACAGAGAGCCGCATCAGATGGATGCAAGAGCCGCGGGTTGCCGACCCTCGACATAGACATAGGGAGAAAATCTCATTATGTCACGTTGCTGCATTGATGCGGAATCATGCACGGCTGAATCGCGATGCATCTTAGAATCGATCATTTTTCCCACCTCTAATATATACACACACACATATATATATATATATATATAAATATATATATACACACACACATATATATATACATACATATTTATATATATACACACACACACACACACACACACACACACACATATCTATCTATCTATCTATCTATCTATATATATATATATATATATATATATATATATATAGTCAATACATTTTCAGTGGTCTCTAGCAGGAGTGAATGCCTTAGAAGCCGTACTCTGGAGAAAACACACTCCGGTGCACCCATTTCAGGAAATGAGCCACATCAGAGCTGAGCTTCAGATGGCACGACATGGAGTTTAATATCCTGATATTTGGACATCTCGCTAAAAGCAACACGACTCTACCACTGACTCTGTTCTGTAACATTGATGTTTTATTTATTTCTCCACAACTATGACAAGTCTGGAAGAGTGTGTGGTTGAGTTGCTAATGCTAATGGTTAGCTCCTACTTGCAGAGATGTTCTCTGCTGTTTCCTGGACGCTAAACCAACATCAGCCTTCCCCGTCGTGAGTCCAGATGGGTGAGTCCATGAATGTTAGTGACAGTGTGACGTAGATCTGTCAGGATTTTCTAATCCTAGAGCTTCACCGTCTGTTTACTATCAGAAGCTAAAGCAGGAGATAGGTGTAGGAGACTGTCTTCATGTTCAGCCTGCATGAAAAACTCAGAGTGACCCGTTTGAATCAGAAATAATCATAAGGGATGGCTTTTCAGTTAAGCACACCTTTAAACCAGTATGCCTTCCATAAAACTACAAAATCCATAAAATATAGATCATTTCACTTTTTCACTTTCATTTTTTGTGCAAAAGGTTAAATATAACTGATCCTCTTTGCAGGACCTGCTTCGCCATCTTTTCCTCTTTACCCTCTTATCTTTCACCTCAGGTGCAACGCACTGTTATTATACATCAAGCAGACCTAAGTTATGGCCGTTTCCATGGAGACCCGCATCACAGCAAGTCCCCAAATTATATGGACCGGTGAGCGTGTGCATCTGTCTGTCAAAGGAAGACTCTAATCATCGTTGTGTTGGAAGAACACAGTGGCAGCGCCACATCGGTCTTTTCTAAGTGTTCTTGGCTCGCTCAACCCTCATCTCCTTTATTATTTTTTATGGAGACACACTCCCTAGAGGACGCACACATACACACACACAAAGAGACATCTTGCCGCTGGACGCTCAAAGGCTTCCTGATGTTGCTTTGATTCTCGACTCACAGACGTCACATCACTTTACGGCTGCTCCTCCGTCGTTTGACCTCCTTGACTCACGTTTAGTTCTCAGCCCAACATTTCTCTGGCAACTCTTGGTTTTTACATCAGAATAATATTTGTTATGTTTCTGGATTATCCGATCACCACTAAGCCTCATCCGGCTGTTACAGAAAAAACATCTTCTAATCTTCTTCACTAGAGTTCAAATCTTCCTTATTATTTTTTTCTGCCACTTTTCCTCATTTTAGCCACTCAGTTCTCCGTTTTGTCTTTTGTTTAACTTTTCCTCATCCTTTCTTCCTGTTGATTTCAGCACCCACACAAATAAATAACTCCCAAGTCTTCACAAACAACCTTAAAGTGTCTTTTGTTGCTGCAGATTGGGTTTGAGAGACTGTAAAGTTGCAGTTTTCAAAATAAAGCAAAAAAAGGAGAAAATATAAAAAAAATTATCAGTTGCCCATCAATGATGATGCAAATTGAACATTTACATTTAATTTTGAAATACTGGAGGACTGTTGGATGAAATCTTCTCAAAAGCCACCAACAAAAGAACATTATTGAGTAATGCAACTTCCTTCACCGGTAAAAAACGCCTTTATCGCTGATCAACTTAAATTTTAATCTAACTGTCTGTTCCACGTTTCATGGCCTGCTGTAGGAGACCGACTGCGTTAACGGTGTTATGAAACAGGCTGGTGTGGCGAACTGTCGCCGTCATGCTTAACTAACGCAGAATTGACAGACTGACTAGAAGTAAGGGACTGGTTCAGAGCAAGTCAGCGTGCTGTGGCACAAAAATCATTTTATTTTGTTATCAAGAAAATCCAGACAAGAGGAAGTTTTCTACCTGGTTTGCTTTTCAGCGGATCGATGGATAATCTAAGAAAATCCAAAGCAGTGACCAGTTCTATAATTACCTGTTTAAATGCGCACACCCTCTGCTTTTTTAAGGGTCCCTGCATGCATGAGACACAACAGCCTGAATCTGCAATCTCCGGGTCTGCAGCTGTGTACTATTGTGATAATCACACTGGGGTGGGGCTTTATTGGATCTTAGCATCTTATTTCAGGGTTGAAGTAATGGGTCACAAAATTTAAATTAAATTTCATAAAAAATGTTATCTCAAAGTAATATTTTATCCTATATTGTGCCCGTTCATCTGGAAGATGTTAAATAGCATGATACAAAAAATCCTGTCTCCTTAAATTACAGCCTACTGGTTGTGCAGCGCCAGACTAAATGTCAAAGGTGACAGATAATTTGCTGCTGTGGCCCCCAGACTCTAGACCTCTCTCCCTGAGCCTGAGATCAGTGAACTCAGTGGTCTCCTTTAAACTCACCTGTTCAGGCGTTGGTGTGAACTTCATCACCACCCTCTCCTCACCAATTCCGCCTTCCCCAGGATGCACTGATTTCCCCCTTTCCTATTCACTCTCTCTCTCTTTCTTAGCATTTTTAAATCACAATAATCTATTTTTGCTTACTTAAAGGGGAATTATGGAAGTTTGACAGCCAAAACATGTATAGAAATAATAAATGTCTTCTTCATACATCCTCCTGCAATGCCTTGGTCCTGTAGAATGAGCCCTGGCATTTTTACTGTGATTGCCTGTTTTTCTGTAAAATCATAGAAAAAGAGATACTCGGGTCGAGCAGGCTGCTTCATGCATGTTCACGCTCAGGCATAGCTCGTAGCATTTGCTATCCATAGCTTTAGCAGCAGAGAGAGAGGTAGTGCCAACTCAGCGACTTTGTCGCTGTTCCTAACGCCTAGTGACAAAGCTAGCTACATTTCTGAGGACCCTTAGCTACTTTCTGTAGAACTTTCTTCTAGATATTTCCTGCAAATTAGCAACAAAATAGCCATTTTCGCTCCGAACCGTTCTTTGGTTTGACGTTGTTTCAGCTGTCAAAAGGGATATAAATGTTGCAGATACTATTAATGTTACTAGAGTGTAGCTCACCTTGTAAGATGTCTGACTCACTTGCAGAAGACCTGGGTTTGATTCTGGATGTGAACATAATTTATTTAGAGTTTCTTTTTTTACATTAATGGTATATTTTTTTACAGTAAGATGCCCAAATTTTTATTTGAGACTCTCCGAACGGCATTGAATTCACAGATGAAAAAGATGTGGGTTCAACTTTCAGTTTGGAACAATTTTTCAAGCAAGGGAAGGGAAATGATCTGAGCATGCAGGAGGACTGACCCATCATAAACCTTGGTCGGTTGTGCTGAAGAGAAAGGTACAGAACCACATTATTTAATTAATTAGCTGCATGTTCTCCTGTCCTCTGTCCTCCGGGCCACACACACACACACATATGGGACTGTCTCAGCCGTTATTTTTGTTAAGGAGTGTGCACATACAGCATGCGCGCCTCATGCACGAGCCTACTATTGAAGCTGCCGTTACGCTTTTGGCCTGAGGGGGCAATCGCGAGCATAAAAATTCAAAATTCCGTAAAGTCCCTTTAAAACATATTTATCATAATTTTATAAAATCATTTATATATTTTAAATGTTTTGTTTTGGTGAAGCGCCTCGTGATTTTTATCTTGAGGCGCTGTAGAAAATATCGTTTTCTTTCTTTCTTTTCAGGGGGATGCTGGGCCCCTAGAGGACACGATGTCCCTAAACTGATGTGACATAAAACAGAAACATAATAATCTAACACAGAACTTGGTCAAGATGACATCTTTGCATCTCTTGTCAGGTCAGATGTGTTTAACAGAGAGAAAAGCGTGATGAGAGAGAGGATAAAGATGGGAGGTGCTCACCCAGACCACCGGCTACGATCACCCTTCCTCCCAGGCATCCAGCCACAAAGTCGGCTCTTTTCTCCCTCATCCGTGATGTTCGGCTGGGTTTGATCCAAACACCTGCCAGATGTGAAGACATGCTGTCAGTCCTGTCTGAGGAGAATCAGCCTGTCTCCTCAAAATTTGTTGGGAAAAGTACTTTAAATCAGATTAGTTTCATATTTTCATCACGGTTACAGATCAAGAGCACTGGTGAGGTTCAGCGCAGATGTGGGTCAGTCAGGCTGCTGCTACTTTTATTTATCTCTATAATAAATAAGAAGAAACACAAACTTACTAAAGCTGTAATTGTAAATACGGACAGAGTCAGAATGAAGGGATGTAGTTTGGTGAACTGATGGATACAGCCGAAAACCTGGAAGAAAGGAGTTAAAATGGAATTTGCACACAAAGAGCTGCAGGAGCTCCAGCGTTCTGCTGCTTCTCTTTTCTCTGGCTTGAAACCCCAAAACAGACAAACTTTCTATATTTGGGATACGAGGTGAGGAGACACATTCCCGCTCTAAATGCTCCTTTTCTACGAGTGTTGAGGAGAGACGAATGCAGAAAGTTTACACAAATACAAAAAAAAAAAACTTAAAAATAAGCAAATAAAAATTACTTTGTTGGTCAAAATAGTGAAATTCTAAGAGAAGGTTTCTTGTTTGGTTTTGTCCTTTTGGTTCTGCAACTTATTCCAACCTAAACACAGCAGCTGCTGGAGTTGTGGGAGCAGAATTTATAAATGTGGACAGAATTTTCACTCATCTTGGGATAAAATTTTAAAATGGCTGCATAGCAATAATAGGTTTTTATTAGATCAATCAAACTTTGTTTATATAGCACTTAATCAAGCAATACATGCAACTCAAAGTGCTTCGCAAATTAAAAAGGCCCCTCATTCCCTCCCATCCATAGAATTTTAAAAACACTCTGACAATAAAAACCCCTTCACAACACTCATCCTCCGGCACACACGCACACACGCACACACACACCCTTCCATGGAAAAAACACACTGGGCTGAGATCAGATGAGCCAAACCAGCTAAGATAAGGATCCGCCCCGACAGCAGCAGATCCACAGCAGCAGCCGACGCACCGACAGGGCGGATGGTTCCAATTAGCATTTAATGATGTTGAATGTTACATAACTGTTAACAAAATAGTAGAGTGTTTCTTAGGTCCCTAAAAAATAGTAAAACAAGAAAATTCTAGAGAATACGGAGTTGTTTGAGGAAAAAGCGCAACTATTACATTGCATTATTACCTTATTATTACAATTAGTATATTATTAAAATTAAACTAGATCACTTATTGCCCCACGTCAAAAAATGAAAAAGTGGAACGTCTTCAATGCTTTTTCTTGGTGAGGGAGTTAAAAGGTTAACATGGACTTAAGCTGGCCTTTCCATGCGTCAACGGCGCTGAGCTTGTGGATAAAAGGGCGGAAAAAGCGTCCCACACAGCTCGTGCTGCAAGGTCATAAAGTCAACAGAGAGTTGAGAGTCACGCGAGTTCATAAGAAAGCAAGCAAGAAGAAAAATGGCGGCATGCATCCAAAAAGGTCCGATTTGCCTCGGCTACGGAGATCACGGTGACATACTTTTATTTTACTAGTTAAGCAACTGAAAACCTGACATGACTTTATTTTGAAGGTGTTCAGACGTTGTACAGTTTCCATGTTCGACTTCCTGTCTGGCTTGATCCAAACAGCTGAGCTCCACGCGTTGAAGCGCAACGCGCAACGCGTAAAAACTAGACTGGAAGCATAACTTTGGTGGAGCAACGCATCATGTTTTTGGGACACACCCATGCAAAGCTCCGTGTCCAGTGGAAACGCACCACGCACCCATCTATGCAAAGGTCAGCCAATAGCTGTGCACTATGTTTTGCAGACGTCATGTGACGCTTACACTCCCCGTTAGGTGTTTTGTTCATTTGTGCCAAATGAACGATTCTGAACATGTTTTCTTTATTTTGACTATTTTATTCATCATTTCCACGAAAGAGACGCTGAGTTTGGTGGCAGGAGAATCTCATCTCTGCTTTGTGGGTGATGTGGTCCTCCTAGATTCATCAAGCTCTGATCTACAGCTCTTGCTGGGGAGGTTCGCGGCCGAGTGTGAAGCGGTTGGGATGAGGATCAGCACCTCCAAGTCTGAGACCATGGTTCTCGACCAGAAAAGGACAGCTTGCCAACTCCGGGTCGGGGGAGAGGTCCTGCCTCAAGGGGAGGAGTTCAAGTATCTCTGGGTCTTGTTCACGAGTGAGGGATGGAGGGAGCGGGAGATCGACAGGCAGATTGGAGCAGCATCTGCAGGGATGCGAATGCTGAACCTGTCTGTTGTGGTGAAGAAGGAGCTGAGCCGGAAAGCAAGGCTCTCGATTTATCAGTCGGAAAGACTGGGGTCATGGATACAAGCGGCCGAAATTAGTTTCCCCCGCGGGGTGACTGGGCTCTCCCTTAGAGATAGGGTGAGAAGCTCAGGCATCCGAGAGGGGCTCGGCATAGATTGGCTGCTCCTCCACATCGAGAGGAGCCAGTTGAGGTGGCTTGGGCATCTGGTCAGGATGCCTCCTGGACGACTCCCTGGTGAGGTTTTCCGGGCAAGTCCAACCGGGAGGAGACCTAAAGGGAGACCCAAGACACGTTGGAGGGACTATATCTCTCACCAGGCCAGGGAATGCCTTGGGATCCCCCCGGAAGAGCTGGCCCAAGTGGCTGGGGAGAGGGAAGTCAGGGCCTCTCTGCTTAAGCTGCTGGCCCAGTGACTCGACTCCAGATAAGTGGGTGGGTGGGTGGATGGATGGATGGATGGATGGATAGTTTCTACACATATCTTGAAAGTGTTACAGTTAAATAGTTTTGAAACTGTAAAAAATAAATGGATAAAAGGAAATTGTAATCAGTGGCGAAAATTTAGACCAGGCTGAAGGTGGTCTTTTGCATCGAAATGTTCAGCATGCGTATTTCAGTGGTTTAGTTAGAAATATGTTATCAACGTTTTTAAAATCCCTAAACTGTTAGAAGAAAATTTTTGTCGTAGCTTAGAACGTCTGCTAGTGTTCTAAAGTCAGACGGGAATGCAGTACCATCAGTGGCCTATAGGTGGGAAATTCCTTTATTATTCACCAGGGTTTCCCCCAGAAAATGAGTTAAGCCTGGCGGCTTTGGCTGGGGGGTGGGGGTCGCGCGCCCGCAGCGCTCCTCCGTGAGAGCGGGGGTGGGGATGGGGGGGGGCACACGTACCGCTGCTGTTTCTCACCAGTATCAGCTGATGGAGGGCTCTAGTTTCGTTGCGCCATTCATGTCAGCGGACACGGTAGGGTCGGGGAGGGGGCGGGGCATGACGCTTAGCCTGGCGGGTGGCCAAGCAAAGCCTGGCGGGCCACCAGGATTATAAAGCACTGGAGGAAACCCTGATTCACCTAAATGTTTTTAATGAAATGACCCATTTTCATGCACTCTTCAGTCCAATTTATTTCTAACGTATATGTGACAATACGAATACTTTTGCCCAAAATCATTAAAAATTTCAAAATATGAATCATCTTTTTTATTTTTCTTCAAAAGATACAAAAAGCAACAAATAAGGCAGAAAAAAACAATAAGCTAATTTTGTGGTTAGAGTCTGAAGCAAACATCATGACCTTTTTTTCTTTGTTTTACCCCAAAAGGCGTGAGAATAGTAGATAGTGACCTTTTTGCTAAGAAAGATGGTGTTTAAATCCTTGGTCTGATGTGAACCAGATGAGCAGAAACTGCATTAAATAACACGGGAAAGACCGTGCAATCTTATTTTTCAAATCAGGTGAGATGTTTTCCTTCCAGTCGTGAGTCTGACGTGTTTTCTTGACCCCATGTTATCCACATCCCAGCCCTCTATCGCTTTCAAGGTCAAACGAAAAAGAAACAGAAATAAATGAAACTGTTTCTCAGAAAGCCTGAGTCGGTGTGATGTTTTCCAACACTGAGCTGTGAAATTTGAGTTAAAAATGAGAAAATAAAAGATTTTGGTCAAAGCAGCTTAAAATAAAAGGGTCTTTAGCGTTTTTTTTTTTTTATGTCCAGACTTTCAATGCTGTGTAAGGATAAAGGGAGATCATTTCAAAGTCGGGGTGCAACAGTCTGGAAGGAGCAGTCGCCTCGACTTTTATATCTGGTCTCTGGAACTTCTAGAAGGTTCTGGTGTGTTGACCGGAGGGCTCGGGTTGGAGCATAAGGCTTTAACAGTTCAATAATATAGGGAGGAGCTTGATCATGTAGAGCCCTGAAAGTTGTAATCAGGACTCTAAAATTAACTCTAAAGTTAACGGGTAACCAGTGCAGAGACGCAGAATAGGAGTGATATGTGCTCTTCTGTTTGCTCCAGTCAGGAGCCTCGCTGCAGAGTTCTGGTCCAACTGAAGGCAGTCAAGGGCTTTTCTGCTAAAACATGAAGGGTGTGTTACAGTAATCTAGCCGGGAGGAGATAAAGGCATGGAGCAGTGGTTCCTAACCTGGGGGGTCCCGACCCCCACAACTTCATTCATTACTTGTTTATAGCCTACATTTTGCTCACATTTTTTTCATGAGTGAAAAGTTTACTGATATTAAGACAGGAAATAATTAGTACAGAAAAAGTAACACACTTTTAAGAACATTTTGCTCAGCTCACTGTTTTATTTTCAAGTGCCAAAAGTTCATTAAAGATAAGACTGGTTGATTAATCACAGCCTTTACAGTAAATAATCTAGTATAAACAGTAATATACACATTTAAGTACATTTTGCTCAGTGTATTTTTTATGTGTCAAACATTTATTGAAAGAAATGATTGATTTATCTGTGTTTACAAGAAACAATGTGTTCAGAAAAGTAATACAAACTGTCAAGCACATTATGCTCCGTTTGGTTTTGTTAATGACTTTGTTCTGTACTGGAGCCTACTATTACTGTTATCTATTGAATCAAAGCATATTAAAATGTGCTTGAACAATTTTATCATTTCTTAATAATGTTTGTACTTGAAGAGAGAATGGGAGGGGGTCGTCAAAAATTTTACTGGTAAAAAAAGGGGTCCCTTGGGAAAAAGGTTGGGAACCACTGGCATGGAGAACCATTTCAAGTTCATGTTTTGACACCAACCTTCACAGTTTGGAGATTTTTCTTAAGTGATAAAAAAAGAACACGTTACAGAAGAATTTTTACATGTATTTTTTTAAGCAAAACTATCATTTTAACTATTCCATCAGAATTACAGATTCCACCGTTTTTCAATTGCTGTTTATTTTTTTCCTGAGCATCGCCTCCCAAGAGATTTCACAAAAACATTTTACTGTTGGAGAACCTCCACTCCCATTAGAGCGTATTAAGAGGGGAGGAAAGCACTCCTGGAATAAAAGCACCAACTTGTTTCTCAAAGATGTTCGGAAACTTGATCAAATTAGAAATCTTGATTTCCCAAAAACTGTGAGAAGCCTTTGCTGAGGAGAGGCGGAAGTTTTATCCATGATAACACCAATGTGTTTCGCCGTGGGGAATTAGAGTAGTGGCACCAGCAGCTCATTAATGAATTTATTAATTCAGCTGATCAGCTGTGGGAAAAGGGAAGGGGAAGATGCGAGGATGCTTCCGAACAAGCGTGAGAGCTTTGGCTCTTCTGTTGCATAAACTAAAATATGAACACTTCAGTTTTTGCTCCCATTTTTAATGATCTGAACTCACAGATCTGAAACATTCTTCATAGAAAAAAAAGATCCATTACTCACAAACATGACCAAATCTGTCTAAATCTGTGTTGGTGAGATGATCTGTGCCACCTCACAGGTGCGGATTAGACAGCACGAATACTGCTCAGGTGTGCCTAGACTGAGCACAGTAAAAAGCCACTCTGAAATTTCCGCCCAACTCATAGAGCCCCATGTGATCTGAAGTGACTCAGCATTAACCAACAGCAGGCATCAATCACAGAGCAAACATGCACAGAAGTACTGTTACAAAACCTAGATGGTGGCCAGTTGTGGTAGGAGTGGTAGCATAATAACTGGTGTGAAAAAGGGGTGAGTATAAAAAAACGTATTTTTAACAAAGAGTAAACACAAATACTCAGTTCTTGACGAAAACAAAGGCGACGGGGTAGAAATCAAAACACCAGAGGCAAAAGGCCTCAGGGAAAACCACAAAGATACTTTAACGAACAAAAAATGCCGGAACTAAATAGCCAGAAAACAAATCTCGATGGCTAAACTTTATTCTAAATACCAAAAGTAAAACCGAGCTCTAAAGCTGAAAACAGAAAAGAAATGCAAGCTTTAAAAAGGACCACAAAACGAAAACGGCTATTAAACAAAAGACGTTGTCATCTTCCTCCGCTTATCTGGGTCCGGGAGATGTAACCTCTCCAATGTGTCCTGGGTCGACCCAGGGGCCTCCTGCTGGCAGGACATGCCCGAAACACCTCCCCAGGGAGGTGTCCAGGAGGCATCCTGACCAGATGCCCAAACCACCTCAACTGACTCCTTTCGATCTAGAGGAGCAGCGGTTCTACTCCGAGTCCCTCCCGAATGTCCAAGGCCCTCACCCTATCTCTAAGGCTGAGCCCGGCCACCCGACGGAGGAAACTCATTTCGGCCGCTTGTATCCGTGATCTCGTTCTTTCGGTCATTACCCAAAGCTCATGACCATAGGTGAGGATTGGGACGTAGATCGACCAGTAAACAAAAGGATTTAACCAAAAAGAACTACTTATCTTACAACCGAATTATCAAAGTTCTTTGTCGTAGACGAAACCGTTTAATACCTAGATCCAACGACCGAGGAAAGAAGGACAGGGTGTGAAGCTGTGGTTCTCTCCCAGCGATCTGACAGCTGCTGTCTTTTAAAGCCATCAGCTCTCATCAGCTGATGGCTTGCAGCTGGGGTGCTGAAGGCAGACAGGGGTAGAAAGCCAGCCTGACTGGGGACCTGTCCACGGTCCTGAACCGAGCAGGGAGCAGAGCTGGGCCTTCCAGGGACTAAGTCCAGCATCTGTAACAAGTACCATGGCTGATACCGAGTTATCCTAACCCTAACCCTCCCATAAACAAGTTACCGTATTTTCCGAACTATAAGCCGCTACTTTTTCCCACGCTTTGAACGTGGCTTATAATGAGGTGTGCGGCTTTAAAATGATAGATGCTGGAAAGGAGTGCTACGGAAAGCGCGCCGGAGGATTTTTTCACAGTAAAACAGTGCTGCGTGTTTTCACCGCTTCACCCCGGGTTGATGACAGCAACACGGAGAGCGACACTGACTTTTTCAATTCAGTAGATATCTGCAGCTTTTAGCCCGATGTGGCTTATATTGAGGTGCGCTCTAAAGTCCAGAAATTACAGTCGTCTTTAAAATATGAATCAACAGCATAACGTTAGGATAATAACTTCAAAGGGATGTATTTTAGCATGAACAAGAGGAGAGGATTGGTGTGCTTTGCTTTTTTCTGCCTCTAGATGGTGCCCTCTGAGAAAAATCTCTAAATTAGAGATGTTTCTATGGTTTTGTTTTGCAGTATTTTTACAAAAGTGCATCCAGTAAAGATTAATTAGTACTTGCATTTTTATATTTACCTTTTTTGTTGCCATATATGCCTTCGAGTGTCATTGCTGACGATGCAACAGCAATGACACTTCCCGCGTTTGTTAGGACAAGGATACGTGTTTAAATGTCAACATCCCATCATAACCTCAACTCTACATCAAACAATTAAAGTAATAAATACTTAACAGGTAACCAGATGCCCGCTGCGTCCCCTTTTATATCAACTAATCGTTCTGTAACAGCAAAGTGCTTCTAGCTTCAAGAAGAGGCAACACTTCTGTGTACATCCTCACCTCCTCTGCTTGTCACAAAACTTGTCATGCAGAGAGCAACTGGGAGACGCAGCAAACCATTCTCCTATGAAAAATAATAAAAAAAAAAGGCTTCACATGTAACACTTTTCTCTGCGGCTTTAACCTGCATAGGAAATGAGTCACTTTGAGCAGGAAATGCTGTTGTTTGTCAGCGGCGAAGATTAATTCTTCTGCTCCAGCCAACTGCAACGTTCTGAGGAGGGCAACGAGGCAGTGGTTTACTTTGGCTGACACCGTTGGACCGACTGCTGCTGGGTCTGTTCTCACACACACACACACACACACACACACACACACACACACACACACACACACACACACACACACACACACACACACACACACACACACACACACACACACACACACACACACACACACACACACACACACACACACGCACACGCGGTCTGTGGTGGTGAAAGCAGGCAGTTTGACTGACACGTTGGGCAGATACATGTCTGGTGAACTCAGCTGGAGGAGAGGAGTGTTTATTTAAAGCTCAGAATCAATCCCATTCCCTCTCCCAGTCCACCCTCCCAGACATTTCACTTGGTTTTCATGACTGTGCTGAATAAGATCAACACACACACACACATGCACTAACACACACATACACACACCGTGTGCAACCAAAAATCTCCAAATAGAGGCTTGCAAACACACAGATAAGTAAATTGCAATATGCATGGGGGTAGCATCGCCTCTACATCACCTGGTGAGCTACAACGCACCTCAGCCTGTTTCCAAATTCCATCACAAGGGAGAAATTGGAAGATGCTAAGAAGGAGATGGGGTGGTAATGACGGCTGCCTCCCTCCAGGAAACCAACTTGATAGATGTCCAAGTACTCCAGTCAGACACCAAACATCTAATCACAGCCAATAAACATATCCACACAGTAGTCACCAAAACACGTCAAATATGACAACATTTGCAAAGGTTTGTTTTTGTTCTTATCTGCAGGCGGCGTCCTCACTGTTTCTTCTCCTGTGAAATCTTGTTTTGCCGTGATGTTTTTCATTTCCTTTGCTAAACCAGAGCGAGAACAGGTGTTTCTATTTCTGACACGAGCAAACCAGAGCTAATTCAGCACTTACCCTTCGTTGGGCCAGAGGAAAGTACATAAGAGGGTTCAAGGAGACTAACAACCCATAAAACGCCCCACGTCAAAACTGTTCCATTTACTTAAATAGTTGGAGCGGTCGCAGCTGGGATGAGAATCCATCCATCCATCCATGGTCTTGAGTCGGAAAGAGGTAGAAGTCCTCCTCCAGGTCAGGAATGAGGTCCTGCCCCAGGTGGATTGGTGCTGCGTCTGCAGTGATGCGGGGGTTGTACCGATCTGTCATGGTGCAGAGAGAGCTGAGCCGGAAGGTGAAGCTCTCGATTTACCGGTCGATCTACGTTCTTACCCTCACCTCTGGTCGTGAGCGTTGGGTAGTGGCTGAAAGAATGAGATTGTGGATACAAGCAGCCAAAATGAGTTTTAGGGTAGGGTGAGAAGCTCTGTTATCCGGGAGGGGCTCGAAGTAGACCCGCTGCTCCTCCACATCGAGAGGAGCCAGTAGAGGTGGCTCAGACATCTGGTTAAGATGTATCCTGAACTCCTCCCTGGTGAGGTTTTCCAGGCATGTCCAACATGGAGGAGACCTAAAAGGAAGACCCAGGACACGCTGGAGGGACTACGTCTCTCGGCTGGCCTGGGAACGCCTTGGGATTCCCCCGGAGGAGCTGGCCCAAGTGGCTAGGGAGAGGGAAGTTTGGGCCTCCTAGCTTAGCAAAAACAGTTTGCAGATGAACAAGGGGTGTTCACGATAGCCTGACATTGTCTAAAACAGCTGTTTGCAGTAAAAACCACCCCTTAATGTGATCCTTACAGATTGCAACAAGGGGCTCAGATGTAATTATGTGGCTCTAAATTGGCACTCAGTTAATAAATGATGTTTCTCTTAAAAAAACTATTTGGCGTTGTTCTGCAGCCTCTTTGGTGGTGAAAACTTTATTCCCAATGCAGCGACATGGAAAATCCCTGCAGACCCTAAAATCCGCCAGTTGTGTCCTCCTGCTGTTTCAGGTGCAATAACATGACTGTAGCATGATGAATCTCTGCGGTTTGACACCATTTTATCAGGTTAGTTTCCTCAAAACACAGCTACTGAAAGGACAGGTGAATACACAGGAAATACATCAACCAGATTGGTCTAAAACGGCCATTTTCTCACAGAAACCCTGATGGGTTTCAGAAGCCCATACAGCGACTGTTAAATTAGTCAAAACTGTTACAACCACAACGGTGAAGCTGCAAGAATCCGAATGCTTCCTATAGGCCCTTTAGCTGTTATGAGATATTTTGGAAAGCCCTCTGTGAATGTCCTTTGCAACAGCAGCAGCCCAGCGACATACTGGTTTAGGAGGTCAGTGAACTAGAGTACCAGCACCAAAGAAAATAGCATCTTGGTTGTCCTCCAGCTGGAATTTTAATAGGCCAGTTTTTCAATATCTCATCTGCAAAGTCCCTTTTCTCACCACAGTTTCCAACATTGAGACAAATAAAAACTCAGTGTGTGACTCATCAAGGAAAGAGTTTGCAGAATGAAGAGGAAAGTGTTAAAAGTGAGGTTCATCACTGTCAGAAGGGGTTTCCTGCTCCCACACAGCATCCATCTGCGTTTAGAGCGTGCACGGCGCTGTCCCCGAACAGATCTGCATCTGCTGGCTGACAAGACAGATGATGAGTCCGACCTGCACACGCAGGTGGGAGCAAACATGGTCGTGATGCAGAAAGTCGTAGGCTGCTTTTGATGTGCCAGCAGCCGTTTGGCCAGCAGCAAGCAGAATGAAACCAACATGCTGTTAAACACCCATGTAAAAAAGACGCTGTATTATTCTGTTAGCAAACAAGTATACTAACAGAAGGTCAAAGGTTAGATTGCTGCTGGAGTAAAAGGTTACAGCTGAGAAAAAACTACACTTATGGGTTTTAAGGTAAAGGTGGTGCTTCTAAACTGGTTTCAGTGGTTCTAGAGACAGAAACGTGAGCAGATTCCCACTGGACAGAACTTAACGTTTGTGTAGTTCGGATCGGCACCACTGGAAAAGTCTCCATCGTCTTTACGGCAACAGTCGCTTACAATGCTGGTAGCTCATTTAAAGGCTATCAGTTGGCTCCTTCAGTTCGCCCACCACCAATAAAAAGTGCAAGAAGAAGATGTCTGCTTTTTTGTTGGCATCATGGCGGAGCCTGGAAGTTAACGTAAGAAAGTAATGGAGTAATCGGAGGCGAAGGAAAGAGCTAAAACCAGAGTGAACATCGGCACGGCCGACGCCAGTTTGAGGAAGCTAAAGAAGGTAAAATCCTGGATGGATGGTGACCTGGACTTGTAGGTAATATTAATCATCCATCAGTGTGGATGTGTAAATGTGTCAAACAACATTTGATGAAAACCACTTGTTACAAATCAGTAGACGCATTTTGTCCTGCAGGCTCCCGTAGAAGGAAACATGGCGTCTAAGATGGCGTCGCCCGGAGACTTGGACCTGCTCTTTTGTATTTCAGACTCGATTTTTATGGTTATATGTTACAAGCCACCAACATTTTTCAACGACTGTACATCATCTAATTCATTTTCAACATTTTGATGGACATTTCCAGAGATAACGGTAAAAACTACACATTGTCTCTTTAAACAAAATAAGTTTGCAAGTAAAAGAAATGATTTGAAACACAAAACTTTATTTAGTAGTTACTTAATGGTAAGTTTAAGACAGTGAATCCAGAATATTTGCAATTTTGTAGTAGTTACTTAATGGTAAGTTTAAGACAGTGAATCCAGAATATTTGCATTTTTACTTGTTATAAACATAATAAAATGAACTATTTAATGATTTAGCTCATAATTCTAATTTGAGGACTGTGAACACCATTTCTGTTATTGCCACAAAAATCATACATTTTAAAACACCCTGAAGAGCAAATATGAATTTAAAACATTTAGGATGCGCCCATCTTCTTGGGCAACACAAAACCACCAATTTGTAACTATTCACAGCCGAACTGGCATATTGAACACACAGAGGATCACACGCACTCATGATCATCGTGCAGGAGATGCCTGCTGCACTGCGGATCGGATGAGTAGCACTCTCCAATCAATTCCAAGGATCGATACTTCAATCCGCATCTTCTCAAGCCTCGTGAGGGTGAGAAGGATGTGCAAAGCAAAGGAAAAAAGAAGTTTACAGCTTAGTGGACTTAGCAGAACTTCTTGAATGTGCAGCGACAGCGCTACGTGATCCTCTGCTACATGAAAACATTCAAGTTTCTCGGAGTCAGGGAACAGAGCGGCCCACGTTTTACCGTTAACCTGCTGAAAGAGGGAGGATGTTACCCAGATCATTCTTAAGATGATCCAGGACTAAGGCTGTGTCTCAATTCAGGGTCTGCATCCTACGTCGGCCGGTTACGTCACAGCGCCGCGACTAGGCCTGTCCCAATTCGAAGACTCCTTCAAATGCGGTCGACGAATGCGGCCTTCTTTTCGCCTGAATGAAGGATGGGTCGGGTGTATCCTTCAATAGGTAGCATTTCCCAAGATGCATTGCGGGCCGGCCAGCAGAAAAACTTAAAAACAATGGCGGACAGTGAAGCGGGAGCTGTCGGAGAGGATTGCACATATAAATGTCAGTATAAACTAGAAAACTGTTAGGTTAAGGGCTTTTTGTGATACATGAACGTTATTTTAGTTAGAAATGTTGCAGTAAAACTGCTTGTATTGCGGTCTCGGCTCGTATGTTCGGCCGCTCGGTGTCGTACTTCTCCCGCTACGTTTTCCCCCTGATTTTAATAGGAGTTTGTATTTTAGGAACAAAAGAGAAAACCAGGTAATTTATTAAGCTTAGGGCGGAGATGGACCACATGATCACCGGAGCAAAGTATTTGGCGGCTGTGGCATGGAGGTACAATAACATCTCATATTTTAAAAACTCGTTTGAGTTTATTTTTTCTGCGAAAACATGAAAGGAATAACCCGTTGTCCTCTTTTCTCTTCCTGTTTCTTTTCTTACATGTTTGTTAAGACTATTCTGGAGAAAATGGGCATCCAGGGGAAGGTGACAGCGATGACCAGCTTCTGGAGCTGATCAGGGAGGACATGAGGCTGCAGAGGGAGGCAGAGCAGCAGAGGGCCCAGGAGAGAAGGGAGAACTTTGACAGCTTTTTACTTTGCTAGGAAAAAATGGTTAATAAAGATTAAACATGTACATATAAAAGAAATATCTAAATAAAATCAGTTCTGCATTAAACTCTTGAATTTTATTTTTGTTTACAAATGAGAATTGTTTAATATTACTGGGTATCCGCTGGGTCTTGAAAAGTCTTAAAAGGTGATAAATCGGTTTTGGTCAAATTAAGACCCTTAGAAAGTATTAAAAACTATTATCACATCTTTGTTCAGGCTCAGCTTGTCTAAAGTATTTTCTCTGAATTAGCTCTCCAACAGTCAAGGAAATGATTAACCCCCAGAGACCCACGGTTGTAATATTACAACATCAGATTTAAGTCTACAAGAATAAACCTTCCCCATTTTTTTTTCTTTTTAAAACTACATTTACATTGCTAATAGGTCCTATTGTTCGGTTCTGCAACACTATTGACTGTTAAAATGTGTAAATAGGCCCGTTTATCTGGCCTCCTAGAACAACATGTGAAAGGTTAAAAAAAGATGTTGCAGTTGTTTTCTAAATTTGGGTTTCTGGGGGTTAAAAAGCTAAATAAAACGTCGAGCTCCATCGTTTAAAGTTCCTTCTCCCTTCTGCCCAGCGGTTCCACGGTTGCTAGGCGACGGAACGTTCGCCGAGGGAGTTCATGAAGGCTAGGCCTGTCCAAATTCACAGCCGTTAACATCCGGTCTACCCGGCCGACGGAGGACGCAGCCCACGTCGGCCGGGTGGGCTGGGTCCTTCGAAGGATGCAGACCCTGAATTGAGACACAGCCAAAGTGATTATTGCAGCTCGGTCTCATCTCACAGGGCTTTACGGGGCACTCTGGACCAAACCAGCAAAAAGGAAAAGGACACACAGGCGGCAGGTTACGAGATATGCTAATGAGCATCCTCTGCTTCTCAGTAATCTTATAAAAATTCATGCTTTGTGGGTGGTGCTTGTACATCAAATAAAACCCTTTCATCTCCAAGTGGACAGTGGAGGAAACAGAACAAAGTGGATGCATTTAAATAATGGCAAAATGAGGATTCGTCTGAAATTACAGTGATGAAAAGTACTTTTCTCCCTCGTGGATTTTACAATCAAACTGTTGATTCAAAAGCTGCTAAACCGCATGAGATCAAAGCAAAACTCCAAACGAGATTCATTCCTGTTATTTGGACATTTAGATGTTTTTGTCAGCATCTAACGAGCTACCGAGTTACACCCCTTCCACATCGCAGCTGGAAGCTTTTTTACTGTGTACGGCACAATAGTTCTCTGAAAGCAGAGAAGAAAATAAAATCTGTATTCCAAATCATTGCATTTTTTTGTGTGGTAGAATTATCGGTATCGGTAATCAATATCGGCGAGTACTCAGATCCAAGTATCGGTATTGTATCGGTTTGGAAAAAAGGGGTATCGTTGCATCCCTAATTGACACAATTACCAAGTGTTCCCTAGTTATTTTGGCCAGATTATTTCAAAAAGTTACAACTTTAAAGGTGCAGTATGTAAGAATGTATTCTACAATGAGAAAATCCCAAAGAGTTGAATGTTTCAGTCACTTTGGAAGGAAGTTTCTGCTGAAACATATTTCATATCCAGCCAGCTGCTGGGATTGTTAGTTGTTCTCCTTTCCAAACAAAGGAAAGAGGGACCTAACGACTGTTTACCATCAGTGAGTGTGGGGGCGCCGCGTCTCCTGCGAGCTAACACTGCAGCGACGACCGGCAAAAAGCTCCGGAGTTGTTTAAAGTGGTTGCATTCAACAAATCTCATCACAGGATGTGGTTTTTACATAATGCACCTTTAACAGATTGCAACAGGTAACTTTGCAAGTACATAGCTAGTTATTGTTTTTCTCGACAATCATACTGATAATACACGGCAGATAAGAGATGAAAAGCGTTTTACCACGCAGTAGAACAAATCAAATTCAACAAGCATTTCACTACAAATCTGTGATTGCATGGAATGCATTACCTAGATTTTTAATATTTGAAAGTAATAACATTTCTTTTCAGAAGAAACTGAAAACGTTTTTGTTTACACACTTAATTGTATAGCTTCTGGATACCACTGATGCCAGGGTGTGTGTGCGTGTGAGTGTGTGTGTGTGTGTGTGTGTGTATTATCTTCCCGAAAGCGTGTTACAAATCATGTGGACAAAGAGCTTTCTCTGTTGCAGGTCCTAAACTGTGGAACGAACTTCCAGTCACAGTTCGACTGGCATCCACCTTGGCAGATTTTAAGTCTAGACTAAAGACACACTATTTTACCCTTGCTTTTAACAGTTAGCTGTTAGTTTGGCTTTTACTACTCTTATTTTATCATCCAATGTAAGGTTTTATTGGTACTTTTTATCGGCTTGTCTTTATTTATTGTTGGCTGTATTTTATAGTACTGTTTTATGTTCTTTATCTCCATTATTGTGCGACTGTTCAGCACTTTGGTCAGCCGTATGGCTGTGTTTTTAAAGTGCTATATAAATAAAGGTGGTATGGTATGGTATGGTATTATCTTATCGTCTCTCGTCTCTCGTCTCGTCTTCCTCCGCTTATCCGGGTCCGGGTCGCGGGGGCAGCATCCCAACTAGGGAGCTCCAGGCCGTCCTCTCCCCGGCCTTGTCCACCAGCTCCTCCGGCAGGACCCCAAGGCGTTCCCGGACCAGATTGGAGATGTAACCTCTCCAACGTATTATCTTATGTAAAGTAAATCATTGTATGAAAACGTATGAGACCCCTGGAAGACTAGCATCTGCATTTAGGCAGAAGCGAATGAGGATCTCAATAAAACAAAACAAAACAAAACGAAACATCAGTTATTTACACAGAAATTTATGTTTTTTTTAAAGCAGATCATAGGTGCAAATTGTTCAATAATACAATTATTGCTATTTCTACTAAATGATGCTGTTTGAAGAGCTACTGCAACAACAGCGGTTTTTAACAAACATTGTGAAAATGCAAGTGCATAAATTCGTACTAAAGAATCCTGCAAATATATTAAAGATTTGAGTAAAGTTGCCCTAAGAACACATTCTGGATCACCCAACCATGGAATAAACGCAGATGTTCTTATTTTTAACAAATAAAGTGCACGTGGTTGGAAAACTCTAAAATCTCGCTCATTTGAAATGTTGCGCTCTTCTTACACCAAGGACACGGCATTCTCCTAAATATACTGAGATGTTTCCAAGACCTTAAGGGTGAAAAACGGGTTAAGAGCTTTTGAAAGGATTCTCAGAATTATGTGAATCTGGAGAGCACTTACAGTGCACATACTCTGTCAAGGACAATGTCCCATTTCATAGATCCAGAGAGCAGCACAGACGTGTGGAAAATTTTAATGGACGACCTGTCGTGAACAATGTGTCTGCACGAGGACAGCCACGATCCCGGCTCGTGAAGACTGTTACTTTAAATCAGTGTTTCTGCAAAGGTCCGCAAGGAAAAGCCCTTTATTTACATTTACACCATTATTTCTACTTTAGGACCCACGTCTTACGGTAAAAAAAACAAACAAAGTCATTTAAAATTTTATTTTTAATCACGTTTTAACGTCTTTAATACAAAGAAACAAACGTAGTTTTCATTCCGAGGTGTGTGAGCTCCCAGTTTGTGTTGTAAAGAATGGGTCGTTTTCATCTTACTTATGAACCATAAAATGTGAGATTCCATAGAAATATGAAATATCAATCTGATGGATCTTTGACTATTTTAACCAGAAGATCAGAACTGTTTATTGCAGGGATTAAGTGACACTTCATATTAACTCTGAGGAAAGAGAGTGAGTCAGGTTTAAAATAGTTAAGAAATTTATTTCTACACAATTTAAACAAGACTAACTTTAACACTCTGTGTACTGATGGACTAAGGTGGAGTGAGACGTGTGATGATGGTGTGTGTGTGTGTTATTCAGAACCAGTGGATCCGGAGAAGCAGTTAGTTCTGAGTGGGAGTGAATGTTTCGCTCTAAACTTTAGTAGGAGATTTATAACACACATGAAACACCATCTGTTGACCCACGTACCCCAGGGGAAGCCTCCGTCAGATTCAGAATGTCGAGGTCCTCTTGGACCCTCCTTGGAACCGAAGCCGGTAGAAAAGCAGCGGTGCTGACCAAACTAGTCTTGGAATGCTTCCAGGTCACGACAGGTTCATTGGCGTCTCCAAGACCCTGAAGGGGTCGTGAGGTTCAGCTTTTATTCTGAAGGAACCTTTGCGGTCAGGTGTAACTTGCAACAGATTTTATCCAGCTTGTCGAGGTTCTTATTGGCTGAAGAGGAAGTCCGGATGGCCTGTCCGAGACTTCTCTAGAATGCTTTGAACTAAAGAAAAGGTGGCGTGGGATAGTTTTTATAATTGTCATATTTTGGTTTACTGGCGAATCAGAATTTGACAAGCCAAAGAGGGTTTATACAAACACCACAGAAAGCCACACCTCGCGCCAGAAACGAAGGTCCTGATTGGATCAGAGAAAAGGAAATGTGCAGTGTGACTTTAGCATTACGTGTCATCAGTCTCTCGTCTCGTCTTCCTCCGCTTATCCGGGTCCGGGTCGCGGGGGCAGCATCCCAACTAGGGAGCTCCAGGCCGTCCTCTCCCCGGCCTTGTCCACCAGCTCCTCCGGCAGGACCCCAAGGCGTTCCTGGACCAGATTGGAGATGTAACCTCTCCAACGTGTCCTGGGTCGACCCGGGGGCCTTCTGCCGGCAGGACATGCCCGAAACACCTCCCCGGGGAGGCGTCCAGGAGGCATCCTGACCAGATGCCCAAACCACCTCAACTGGCTCCTTTCGATCCGGAGGAGCAGCGGTTCTACTCCGAGTCCATCCCGAATGTCCGAGCTCCTCACCCTATCTCTAAGGCTGAGCCCGGCCACCCTACGGAGGAAACTCATTTCGGCCGCTTGTATCCGCGATCTCGTTCTTTCGGTCATTACCCAAAGCTCATGACCATAGGTGAGGATTGGGACGTAGATCGACCGGTAAATCGAGAGCCTGGCTTTCTGGCTCAGCTCCCTCTTCCCCACGACAGATCGGCTCAGCGTCCGCATCACTGCAGACGCCGAACCAATCCGCCTGTCGATCTCCCGATCCCTCCTACCCTCACTCGTGAACAAGACCCCGAGATACTTAAACTCCTCCACTTGAGGTAGGACCTCTCCCCCGACCCGGAGGTGGCAAGCCACCCTTTTCCGGTCGAGAACCATGGTCTCAGATTTGGAGGTGCTGATCCTCATCCCAGCCGCTTCACATTCGGCCGCGAACCTACCCAGCAAGAGCTGAAGGTCAGAGCTGGATGAAGCTAGGAGGACCACATCATCCGCAAAAAGCAGAGACGAGATTCTCCTGCCACCAAACTCGACACACTCCACACCACGGCTGCGTCTAGAAATTCTGTCCATAAAAGTGATGAACAGAACCGGTGACAAAGGGCAGCCCTGGCGGAGTCCAACCCTCACTGGGAAAAGGTCCGACTTACTACCGGCTATGCGGACCAAACTCACGCTCCTCTGGTAAAGGGACTGAATGGCCCTTAACAGAAAGCCACCCACCCCATACTCCTGGAGCGTCCCCCACAGGGTGCCCCTGGGGACACGGTCATAAGCCTTCTCCAAATCCACAAAGCACATGTGGATTGGTTGGGCAAACTCCCATGCCCCCTCCATCACCCTTGCAAGGGTATAGAGCTGGTCCACAGTTCCACGGCCAGGACGAAAACCACATTGCTCCTCCTCTATCTGAGATTCAACTATCGATCGGACCCTCCTCTCCAGTACCTTGGAGTAGACCTTTCCAGGGAGGCTGAGGAGTGTGATCCCCCTATAGTTGGAACACACCCTCAGGTCACCCTTCTTAAAGATGGGGACCACCACCCCAGTCTGCCACTCCCTAGGAACTGCCCCCGATGACCACGCAATGTTGTAGAGACGTGTCAACCATGACAGCCCTACAACATCCATAGCCTTGAGATACCCAGGACGAACCTCATCCGCCCCCGGGGCTCCGCCGCTGTGTAGTTGTTTGACTACCTCAGCAACTTCTGCCCCCGAGATCGGACAGTCCATCCCCAGGCCTCCCAGCTCTGGTTCCTCCTCGGAATGCGCATTGGTGGGATTGAGGAGCTCCTCAAAGTATTCCTTCCACCGTCCGACTATAGCCTCAGTTGACGTCAGCAGCTCCCCATCCCCACTGTAAACAGTGTGAGCGAGTTGCTGCCTTCCTCTCCTGAGGCGCCGGACAGTTTGCCAGAACCTCTTTGGAGCCGATCGATAGTCTTTCTCCATGGCCTCACCAAACTCCTCCCACGCCCGAGATTTTGCCTCGGCAACTGCCACTGCTGCACCCCGCTTGGCTATCCGGTACCTGTCGGCTGCCTCCGGAGACCCACAGACCAGCCACGCCCTGTAGGCCTCCTTCTTCAGCCTGACGGCTCCCCGAACCTCTGGTGTCCACCAGCGGGTACGGGGGTTGCCACCACGACTGTCATCAGTGTCTAGTGCAAATGTCCAAGATTATAATAACTTGTAAAATACTACTGATCACAGGATTATAATGTCAAGTAATAACATTGTATTTCACAGATTGATTGAAAATTGGGCTCACATTATTATTGGTAATAACAGTTGTTTTATTATGTGTTCATCAAGAGAGTTCATCGTCTTTGTCTTGAGCTGTAACAGAGGTGAAGCAGTTCAGATGAGCTGAGTGCATGAAAGACCTTGGCCACTATCATGTAGATTAGCCTGTCATAGACTTTATGTCTCTGCTCGAGCAGATGCAGCAGATCATGACCTTTAGGCCAAAAACAGGACATTTCATGATGCTACAACGTAAAAGGTAGATGGAAGGTGTGATATAAGTAGTAAAGGTCGATGCTTTTATTTAATTAACCCGCTGATGGCACCAGGACTTTATAATAGGAAGCCTTTTATTTCCATCCGGCCTTTTAGGATAAATGATGTTTTTCCACAGTGCAATTTAATTTAATTTAATGCCTCAAAATGAAAAAAATCTAATGAACACTCGCCTCCTACAAACCAGTGTGTTTCTTATTAAATCAAGTGGAAATCCATAAATTCTTTATATTACAAAAAAAAAGTAAACAGTTTTCTATGTTTGGTATCTAAATTTTATTTAAAAGGACAGTTTTCTGTGAACGAATGCACACGGGAACCACTATTCCAATCCCGCTGAAATCTCTCCAGCTACAGTGAGTCACCCGTTTTGTTCGGGCTCCGGTTCTTTCAGCCTTGGACAAACACCAATTCACATGGCTTTGCGTTTTGCGGTCTGAAAGGAGCGATAACAGCACACGCCGAGAAGAACGAGAGCTCAGCAATAGCTCCACTTTTATAACTACAGGAGGAACGATATGAAGGGGAAATAGAAAATCCCATATCCAAACATCATATCTTAAAATCGTTCAAAGGAATTTTCCAGGGAGAGTAAACATGACAGGAAGATGGTTCAGAAAAAACGGTTCAGACGGTCTACATACAGTCAGACATCCATGGCCGACCGCTGAGGGAAAGTCCTCAAATTTGCTCACCATAAATATTCTGCAGGCAACTCCTAAATGCAATCAGCAGGTGCATTTTAGTAAAAGTGAATGCGGTCACATAATAATAATAATTTGGACCAACTGAGTGGAGTGTTTATGGTGGGCCTCTTTATTTGTACAAATGTGGTTCTGTGGTGTCCTGCAACTTTTCCAGGATCCTGTGTTATTCATTTTATAACTAAGAACATATCTGAGATCAGCAGCAACAGAATATTAATTTAAAGCAATAAATCTTAGGTAACTCCTCAGTGGCCTAGTGGTATGAGTGTCTGAGACTGGGAGGCTGGGGTTCAAATCCTGGTTGGGGTCATACCGAAGACCTTAAAAAGGGAGCCTATGTCTTGGGTCCATGTGGCAAGGGTGAGGTGGTGCTCACTCCTCACCCTTGCCACATGGACAACAAAACCTACTAAAACATCAAAGCAGTTTGTTTACGTTCGTTTTATAAACCTTTACAATGCTGTCAAACTTTTATTATATCATTATTTACCAGAGGTCACATGACTTTTACTCGAGTCAGACTCGAGTCATTATTTTAATTACTTCTGACTTGACTTGGACTTGAACGCCAATTACTTGCGACTTGAGTCGACTTGCATCTGTTGACTTGACGATGACTTGAGCATATTTGATATTTTAGCACAAAGGTGGCCCGACATGGACAAAAATCATGAATCACTCTTCGTTCTGGGTTAGATTTATGGCTAACTGCAGCAGCTCTGTGTTTATAATCAGTTTCTGTTTAACTTTCTGCTGTTTCAGGAAATAAATGAAGCTTTAAGAATCTTTTTTCTGGAATTTATTCATCATCAAAGTTAAGGACTTGGACTTGGTTGTCTTTGACTTGGAATTGACTAGAAAGACTTGTGACTTACTTGTGAATTGCAAAGAAGTGACTTGGTCACACCTCTGTTGTTTACATGGAAATCTTTATGCATCAGGAATCAGAGGTGGAGTTGGCTTTCCATAGTAAGATCTTTGTTTTTTCTTGGTGCGCATACGCCAGCGGCTGGGTGGCAAAAACAAATGCAATATGGCGACATTCACTTTTAAGAGAGTTTGCACATACAGTTTTTATTTTAATTGAAGTAATCCAAATTATTTTCTATAACGGGTTGAATTTAACTCATTCACTGCCCAATGAATTGCATTTTTTTTACTGTTTGAGCATCGGAAAGAGCCCCCGCGCTGAGGGAACAAACATCTCAGCCCTGAAGCCGATCTTCATCTGCATATGTTGCACGCCACGTGATCAGAAAGCAGAACATCCATGTGTTAGGAGATCGTTTTGGGTCGTTCCTGCAAAAAAAAGTGAGGCGTGAACCGGAAAAGCGTCTGCCAATCACAATTAGATAGCGGATTATGAAAGAACGAATAACGCTCGAAACACGCGGATTCATCCTGATGTAAGAGGTGAGTCTCCGCTTTGTTTTGGTTGTTTTGGCGTCCGACACTTTTTCAGAAACCAACCTCAAATGACATGAAATACCACCTTAAAACAATGTGTAAGTGAGGGCTACATCAGAAGCACCCTGACCCCGTCTTCGTTCTCTTTTTCTGTTGAAATAACATTCGTGCCACTGAGGCTACTCGTGTTTTTCAGAGATTTGTGGTTTAAATCTGAAACGTTAATGAAAGAGCAATCAAAGCAAACAGCCGCTGCACCTACGACACTGACCTGAAGTGGTGCTTTTGGTAATTGTGTGAGCTCTGAATGGACTAATCAGTGCCTCAAATGTCAGCTTGTGATTCATCCAGTTAGAATTTTCAACTTCAGTTTGTTTAACGGCTGTTCTGATAAACAAAGACAACCCGAGACTAAAGCAAACTAAGTTCTGAACACCTGCAGGGGACCAAAAGCAGACCTTTTCTGTGAGACTTTCTGATCCAAAATATAGATTTTGTTTTACCGTAAGACACTCAATGGTATGCTTAAAGCACTAACGTGACCTTGTAGATGATAAAATCTGCATTTCAGTAATCTTCTGTGTTCATTAAAAGATTAAAGGGTGGCCCTAATCAGCGTGAACATGTGGCTTTAATGAATATACACTCCCTACTTTTCTTTTTACTCTTCTCAATCCCCAATGAGTCGTGGCAGATGCTGCTCACACTGAGCCGGGTTCTGCTGGAGGTCTCTTCCTGTTAAAGGGGGGTTTTCCTCTCCTCTGTCGCTACAAGCTTGCTTAAGGGGACTGCTGTAAAGTCTCTGACACAAGTCAGTGACTCGATGCAACCTGCAGCTTACATAGGAAATTTAACAAATTGGAAAAATGAACTGAACTCACTGTGCACTGATAAGTAGGTTCAATTGGAAGGTTTACTTTGTGAAGTGCCTTAAGACGACTTGTGATTTGGTGTTTTATAAATAAACTGAATTGAATTTCCCATCCATCTAGATTCCCTCGTCTCCACCTGAAACGCTCCGACACATCAGACCAAAGATGCAAATCTCGGCCGCAATGACAGAATTCAAATCAATCAATCAATCAAATTTTATTTATGAAGCACTTTTCATACGAGTGCAACTCAAAGCGCTATATTATATTAAAACCAACTACACAGCAGTCAATTTCCCACCCCTCCGCCACAGATCAGCATCTAAGATCCCTTCTATATCTCCTTCCTCCCAACCTCAATCCCATCCCATGCAAACACACACACACACACACACACACACACACACACATACACATATGCACATAAACGTAATCACACTCACAATATCATTCCAAGCACCTCGTAGTAGTGATTTTTCTCACGAGCGTTGTGTGACAGCATTCCAAAATCAGCTTCTTGGCTAACACACATGCCTGTTCTGCAGGGAAAGCTTCCCTCCACATATAATTACAGCTGCTTGCAGCACCTGTCAGTGAGATTTCCATGCATATTATTACCTTGCTGCACATGTGGCCAATTGCAAACAGATATTTCTGCAAAGCGTCACGGTGGAAGCTCAGAACAGCAAATCATTGAGGTTACTTATTGTCTTTCGTGAACATTAACAAGCTCTGGAGAACCACTTTAGTTGATGAAGCTCATGATCTTTGTTGGATAATGGAGAGGATGTGAGGAACTGATGAGATTTCAGATGAAAATGACTGAAAGACTAAATGTGAGATTTGTTCATCGCATCTAATCGATGAATAACGGAACTAAGAAATGACCAATAAATGAAAAAGCTACACCTAAACAGGCAGCAGGAGAAAAGCTGTACAAGGAAGAGTCTACATTAGATTCATTCTTCATAAATACACTAACTCTTCAAAGGTTTACTTCAAAGTTTATCCCTGAAGAAACAAGCCTGAATAAAGACATTTTTATTTGATTTTATCAACGACAAGACACAAATTAATGCACCTAGATTTAATAAGATTAGCCACAAATAAATGTTACGTTATGTAGCGTCATGAATGGCCTCTAATTTGTGACAAAGGTCACATTTTCCCAGCTGGGTCGAGCCATAACTTTGCTCCACAGATTACCCAAGCAAGGAGACGTGATGTCTGCTGAAACCATCTTTATCTGCTGCTGTTCCATCCCAAGATGACGGACACTTCGTTTCACAATAATAATTTTAAATAATAATTTTAATAAACTCTTGACTTTATTACTGTTATTACAACCATCATAAATAATCTCTTGATTCAGTATAAATGTATTTTAATTACTGAAATGACTTATTATGCTTTGGGTATAATAATGATTGTTGTTGATACTCCTAATGTGTGTTCAGTAAACCAGAAGGCCATCTTGCACGTTTAACCAGCCTCATTCAGAAGGGATCCAGGGTAAAGGGAAAAATCATCAAATGTCTTTACTTCATGACCAAGCTTTCTGACGCTGAGAGGGCGTGGTCTGAGGGTTTTTGTTAAAACTAAAAATCCCGCAGCAAAAGTTCAGTTCTTGAACCATACCAGGAGACGAGGGAACGGCCGCCCGAATCTTTACTAAGCTGTTCTGTCACGCCGATAGACTTGCTTCGAATTAACGCAACTGTTTCCAGCTGATGCAAAACTCCTTCAGAGTTATTTATTTTGAGACGCAAATAGTTCCACCGGCCAAGTGACCCAAGGAGACATCTCAGGACCGATTTGGTCGCACTAAGGTCCTTCTACCAAACTCATGCCTGGAGGAAACCATCTCCACCTGACATCTCGGATCCAGAAGAGGGTCTCCTGATCTTGGTGAGGTAGACACTTTTGACAGATGGTGTCTGTATGCTGTTCTTCCTAAGAAACGACTCAGTTAGCTGCAAAACAACTTTCCACCCAGAAACGCTTCTCTCACTGAAAGAAACCTTCGGATTCATTCACGCATCCAAAACCTCGCATTTCATTTAGTTTCCATTCAGTCACAGGTTTGCCTTTAAAACAAGTTTTAATATCAAATTGTCTGTTAAAAATTGTCATTTCTAAATTGTCATTTCAAATTGTCATTTTTTAAAAGTGTTAGTAATAAATTCTTAACTTTAAAAACTTGACTCTTCTTTGAAATGAAACACAAAATGGTGTATATATTTTTGGTTATTGAAAAAACAAATATTCCTTTAAACTTCTGATGAAATAAAAAAACCTTTGCTATTAAATTTAATTATCTTAAATTAAACATTAATCTTTGGATTAAAAATAGACCAAGCTCACTGGCATATGAACTTCTATCGAATATATAATATCCTAGACATTTATATATAATAGAAGCTTCATTGTTAACTTGTTCGGATCTTTTCTCAGAATCTAACAAAGCTGATAGCAAACAGTGTTGATTCTAGTATGTAGTTAAAACATGCTACAGTTAATACTAAAATACTTCTGACGGGCTTGTATTTGGTGAGAAATAAAACGGTGCGGATTATTTTAGTGTGATGTGAACAGATCCATGATAAAGTTTTAGACTGAGCACCAATAATTCTCCATTCATTCTAACCGAACACACACCTTTATAAATGTCTACACGGAGGTGCTAAATTAATCCAACTGAATCTGGATTTATTATATTCACCTATTCTACATTCACTAAGCTCCGGATTTTATGGATGCTCTCATTCCATTTTTATTTAAAAAAGGGCCTATACTAAGAGGACATTTTGCATTTTTTAAAGTATATATTCTTTTTACTTGTTGCATCTTCCCTGCAGCAGAAACCAGTCAGCACCATCTCCGTTGGGACAGGCGAGAATTCAAAAGGGAATACGAAACAGGGTTGATACGAGGACAAAAATGTATTTTATAACCGCAAAATGGCACCAATCGTCATTTTTGCAAGAAATCTTAAATATTTGACAATAAATGCAACATAAAACTATACAATGAATAAGCATCATTTAAAACCTGTGTATGTAAGCATTTGCTTTTTAACATTAGCCTCTGAACAATTAAACGAGGGAATGAGTGCCAAGATGATTTCAGATTTTTGGGATTTGCACCAGTAGTGAAGTGCTTCAATGAAACGTGGCAGGTAAACACATAAAGCCTAATTTATACTTCGGTGCACAAAAGGGGAATCGTTACGGCAGATCAGACAAAAGAAGGTAAAAATCTGTTATTAAATGTGTTTTCCTGAAGACTGGAGAGTAACGACGTTGTTCTGTAATCTGACTAATCTGACCCTACGTTTTATTAATGCCTCAGAACATTTCATCAGCTTGCATAAATGAACATTAAATGGCTTCAATGTTATTCTTTCACATTGCGATCATGGTCATTTTTACTTTTGCACTCAGGTCAGAACTTGTTTGCACACATCTGTTATCATATGAACACAATTTTTGTTTTATTTCCTCACTTTTTTGGTGTTTGATGTTTGCAAAACCAAAACAAACAGCCTCCAGTTCAAAAGCAGAGCCGACATCAATTAAGATGGACCACTGCTTTTATTCATCATGTTTTAGTGGGTGGTGGTGTTTCACAGGAATGACTCAGCGACTGTGAGCAACAGAACATCCATTAACCCTCCATACCTTTTTTTTTTATTTTGCGGCACTGACTGCTGACGTGAAGAACATTTAAATGCAAATCACTTGGTTAAAGCCTTTAGAAAATGAACAGGTAATGAGCCTGCTCAGTGTCTGCCCAGACCTACAGGGTTGTGACCTCTACTGAGGCACAGAAATCACACAACAAGGTCTTTAACGTTCAAAAACATGATTATTCACGAGATAAACTCGAGCCGCTAAATCTTACATTAAGCAGAGCTGATTTGCATGTTTTATCCTTGCTGCTTGTCTTTAAAGGGACTTTACGGACTTTTGAATTTTTATGCTCGCGATTGCCCCCTCAGGCCAAAAGCGTAACGGCAGCTTCAATAGTAGGCTCCTGCACGAGGCGCACATGCTGTACGTCCACACTCCTCAACAAAAATAACAGCTGAGACAGTCCCGCGTGTGTGTGTGTGTGTGTGTGTGTGGCTGGCCCGAAGGACAGAGGACAGGAGAACGTGCAGCTAATTAATTAAATAATTTGGTTCTGTACCTTTCTCTTCAACACAGCCGACAAAGGTTTATGATGGATCAGTCCTCCTGCATGCTCGGATCATTCCCTTCCCTTGCTTGAAAAATTGTTCCAAAATGAAAGTTGAACCCACATCTTTTTTATCTGTGAATTCAATGCCATTCGGCGAGTGTCAAATAAAAATTTGGGCATCTTACTGTAAAAAAATATACCATTAATGTGAAAAAGAAACTCTAAACAAACTATGTTCACATCCAGAATCAAACCCATGTCTCCTGCATGGGAGTCAGACATCTTACAAGGTGTGCCACACTCTAGTAACATTCACAGTATCTGTAACTTTTATATCCTTGATGACGCCTGAAACAACGTCAAACCAAAGAACGGTTCGGAGCGAAAATGACTATTTTGTTGCTAATTTGCAGGAAATATCTAGAAGAAAGTTCTACAGAAAGTAGATAAGGGTCCTCAGAAATGTAGCTAGCTTTGTCACTAGGCGTTAGGAACAGCGACAAAGTGGCACTGCCTCTCTCTCTCTGCTGCTAAAGCTACGGATAGCAAATGCTACGGGCTATGCCTGAGCGTGAACGCGCATGAAGCAGCCTGCTCGACCCGAGCATCTCTCTTTTTCTGTGATTTTACAGAAAAACAGGCAATCACAGTAAAAATGTCAGGGCTCATTCTACAGGACCAGGGCATTGCAGGAGAATGTATGAAGAAGAAATGTATTATTTCTATACATGTTTTGGCTGTCAAACTTCCATAATGCCCCTTTAAGTGAGAAGCGAGCACTGCAGATGGAAATGGACTTTGACGGCTAACCTCGTGGTTCTTTTATCTCTCATGTCTACGCTTTCCGGATCTGCAACTTCAACAATCTGGAGCAACATGGTTACATCGTGAAAATACTCAGCAGAACAAAGAAAGAAAACGAGACAGAGATAAAAGCCTAACGCAAACTCAAAGGGCTTTGCATGGATTCACATCGCCCCTCAACACCAAATTACATTTCTAAAATAAAATGTGTGTATTAGAATATTGTATTTGTATAGAACCTTCTTAGGTTTCTACAGCCGCCCAAGGCGCTTCACGACACATTCATTCACACACTGGTGGTGATGAGCCACAATGCAGCGACAGCTGCCCTGGGGCGTACTGACAGAAGCACGACGGCCGGACCAGTTCCTCCAACCACCTAGCCCTGCCAGACTTGTCCTCTGTTTAATTCTGCACAAAGAAACAGTCTGGTAACTTACAGGCAGAGAGGCACACGAGGGGCGGAACTAGCCAGCTCAAGAATAACCAATCAGAAAAAAGACGGACTGTACCGCTTTAGTTTTTTTAGCTGTAGTAAAAAATACGGCATCCGGCAACAGCGCAAACATCTTTTATTTCTTTAGCAGAAAGGCTTTTAGCGCTTCTACTTGTTGTTTTAAAGACATTCAAGTCATGTAGAACAGAGGAAAGAGCCGCCGCGACCTTTGCCGCTGTCGTCGTTGTTTATGAGAAACTGTGTCGCTGTGTGTGACGTCCGCCATGCTGTAGTATTTTAGCTGTAGTCAAAAAAGGCATCTGGCGACAGCGCAAATGCCTTTCTTTAGAAGAAAGTCTTTTAGACCTTCTTCTTGTTGTTTTAAAGACATGTCCAAGTCATTTAGAAAAGAGGAAAGAGCCGCAGTGAACTGCGCTTCAGTCGCCATGTTGGACAAACTCGGCGTTGTGGTGTGTGATGCACGCTGCTCAGAGCTGATTGGCTCGGTTGGAATCCTCAAGGCGGGGTAATTTGAATAGGAGCGTTCCCAGACCCTTTCTCTGTGCAGAATTAAACAGAGGAGGAGTCTGGCAGGCCAGGCTACCAACCACCACCAGCAGGCAAAGCAGATCAAGTGTCTTACCCAAGGACACAACAGCAGAATTCTCTGGTGGGAGCCGGGATCGAACCTGCAACCTTACGATTAGTGGACAACCCGCTCTACCTCACACCTGCTTCTCACACCAAACCTTCTGTCAGGAATCTTGGCGTGACCTTTGACCCAGCTCTCACCCTGGATTCTCATGTCAGTTCTCCTGTCCGCTCTTCCTTCTTCCATCTCAGGAACGTTGCTAAGCTGAGTCCCATTCTGTCCCGCTCTGAACTTGAGACTGTTCTCCACACGTTCATCTCCTCATGCTTAGACTACTGTAACTCTCTTTTCACGTGTCTGAGCAGAACCTCCCTGAACCGTCTACAGGTGGTTCAGAATGCCTGTGCTCGGCTTCTGACCAAGTCCTCCAAACACACCCACATCACCCCGCTTCTCCTCCAGCTTCACTGGCTGCCAGTCAACTTCAGGCTTCATTTCAAGATCCTGGTTCTGGTCTATAGGGCCTTACATGGACAAGCACCATCTTACATTGGTGATCTTCTTAGTCCCTACACCCCCAGCAGGTCCCTGAGGTCCAGTGATCAAAGCCTACTGATTGTGCAGCACCAGGCTAAAGACCAAAGGTGACAGATCATCTGTTGCTGTGGCCCCCAGACTGGAACTCTCTCCCCCTGAGCCTGAGATCAGTGGACTCAGTGGTCTCCTTTAAAAAGCAGCTGAAGACTCACCTGTTCAAGCTGGCTTTTGTATGACCTTCTTCACCTCTCTCTCTTTATTCTGCTCTCCCCACCTATTCCACCTTCCTCAGGATCCACTGATTTCCCTCTTTCCTGTTCACTCTCTCTCTTTCTTAACATTTTTTTAATCACAATTGCCTATTTTTGCTCATTTTGAATATATTTTTAAACATTTTCTAAATTATTTTTTATATTTTTACATTTTTTTTTGTGAGGCGCCTCGTGATTTCTATCCTGAGAGGTGCTATAGACATGATTGCTATAGAAATGATACTTTCTTCTTCTTCTTCTTCTTCCTTCTTCCTTCTTCCTCTTCTTCCTTCTTCCTCCTCTTCCTCTTCCTCTTCTTGTTCTTCTTCTTCTTCTTCTTCTTCTACCTCGTGAGCTGCTGCTCCTAAATAAGCCGTTTGTGTTCACTAGCTCTATATCATAGCCACACTCAGATTCTCACTGCTCCATATTTGAATTACTTTTAAATTTTCTGCTATTGAATTCATTCAAGCTCCTCACGTTCTGCCAACGGGAACCGAGAATAAAATCATTACTAAGAAGAACGGTTCACATTTGTGTAGCTACCGCTGTGGAACAAAACAGAGTTATTCTCCCAGATAATCTGATATGAGATCAGTAATGTTCTTGTGTTTCTGTGCCGTCCTGGCTTATTTAATCGTCCTGTTGTGAGCAGCAGTGAGCTGCACTAAGGAGACAACAATCCAACGCACGTCTGCGAGAATGAGGCGACATATCCTATGGGACTGCATTTGATCTGATACAGTTTTACAGATATTTTTAAATGATAATTATTTTCCATTTCAAACACAAAAAAGCAACTTATAAACTTACAAAAAAATCCAACAAGCCTGGCACATAACAGTAAAATACAGTCTAGTTAGTAAGTGAGAACAGCGTTGGCAAATGTTCCTATTTTTACAACTTTTCTTTTCTTTCAACTTTTCATGTTTAACAATGATTTTTCCATTTAATGTGACATGGCTTACTGGTCCTGTTCAGAAATACAAAAATACAGATAAGAGTCAATTGTAAGATGAGTGTATGAGTGTATGCATAATGTAAAAATTAAGTAAGAACGAGATCCTGTGGTGAAATGTGGTTACTGCAGTCCATTTTCTAAACAAAAATCTATTTTCCCATTCCCGTTCGGGGAGCTCCATGGCTGTTGCCGGCTACGAACTCTTTTCTATAAGCAAAGATGAGTCATACAAGTTGATAAGGCCCGGCCCGACCGCTCCAGTCATCACAAGATCGTCGGCTAGCAGTGCCTACACCACGCCATCGACATATATATATTGGAGAATGGGTTGCCATAGACTCCAATAACACACTTTTGAAGAAAAATGGGAGGTGGCCACCACCACCATTTTGACTGTGTCACAGGTTCCGTCAAGCCCAGACAATTCCATAAAAGGGAAGAGAGATGGAGCTGAGGGTGGGGCTGTAAGGCTGGGATCAACTGACGACACCCGGTCGAACTAGCTGCAAGCTAACCTGAAGCTAACCCAAAGCTAATGCGGAGGTGGGAGCTAAGCTAACGGAGGTAGCAACCTAGCTACAACCGGAGTTAACTGTGCACAAAACCACAGCTTCTGAGTCAGAGATACGCCGGGCTGACCGCTGGGTAAAACCGGGTGGAACATAGAGGTCTCCGAGACCTCCACAAGCTGGCAGCCGCACAGCAGACAAGCGCCGCTGCGATCTGAGATGCGCAGAGCTGCCGCTGGGGAGAACCGGGTGGAAAGGTTTCCATCCCAGAGCTCCACAAGCTGTCAGCCCGCGCAGCACACAGAAGCCACGATCAGACAGAGATGCGCCGAGCTGCGGGGAGGGGAGAAACGGGTGGAAAACATCGGCCTCCCGAGAGCTCCACAAGCCGATAGTCGGAACCCAGCTCCACCAACATGTTATATTTCAACCCATTTTCTAAAGTGCAGCATTATGTTAAATGCACTGGGTTTTATCCTATTACATTTAAATTTCATGGTTAAACAGTACATGTTAAAATCTAAGCTCAGCAGTGACCTAAAATACATAAATATAATTTTACTTACCGAAAAAAATGAAGTGGAGACTCCTTGGACGCTCTATTAGTGCAATTAATGCCACAGCAAGTCATTTTGTCCAACAATTGCACAAATAATATCCAAAAAAGAATACACAAACACAGAGACTCAAAATCCCGGAGCAGTTTCCAAGCCATACCGAGGCTGCACTGAGGCCTTTCCACGGAGCTAGCTCTGTGGTCACGTGGGTCTGAGGCGGCGGTCACGTGGGTCTGATGCTCATTAATTATACAGAATTTTAGGCTTTTAATACACTTAAACAGAAGAGTGAGAAAAAATTTCACCCCCCTCAGAGTTGTCATGAGTGTAAACTAGATAATTTAAACAAAAAACATGTTTTGGTACCAGGCTGTAAACATGTTTATTTCTGCTGTGAAATTGATATTTTTAACATGGGAGTCAATGAGGATTTGCTCGCTTCTGACAACAGCCCCCAGTGGATGCGGGTGGAACTGCAGTTTTTGGTACTTCCAGGTTGGGCCGAATTTTAGAGCCGCATTGTGGGGGCTTGGACGGAACCCAGCTCCACCAACATGTTATATTTCAACCCATTTTCTAAAGTGCAGCATTATGTTAAATGCACTGGGTTTTACCCTATTACATTTAAATTTAATTGTGGAACAGTACATGTTAAAATCTAAGCTCAGCTCGGCAGTGACCTAAAATACATAAATATAATTTTGCTTACCGAAAAAAATGAAGTGGAGACTCCTTGGATGCTCTATTAGTGCAATTAATACCACAGCAAGTCATTTTGTCCAACAATTGCACAAATAATATCCAAAAAAGAACGCACAAATGCTACAACTAATGGTCTAAGTTGAGCGACTGAAACTGACGGAACAGTTTTAAGGCCAGACCGAGGCTCTACTGAGGCCTTTCCACGGAGCTAGCTCTGTGGTCACGTGGGTCTGATGCTCATTAATTATACAGAATTTTAGGCTTTATAAACTTAAACAGAAAAGTGAGAAAAAAATTCACCCCCCTCAGAGTTGTCATGAGTGTAAACTAGATCTATTAAACCAAAAACATGTGTTGGTACCAGGCTGTAAACATGTTTATTTCTGCTGTGAAATTGGTATTTTCAACATGGGAGTCAATGAGGATTTGCTCGGTTCTGACACCAGCCACCAGTGGATGAGGGTGGAACTGCAATTTATTTCATTTCTGGGTTTGCTTCAATTTTTCACGCACATTGTGGGGGCTTGCACCATGCTCAGGACAATCCAGACCCTTCTCACGCATCGTTCCCCAAAGGTGGAATGACCTTCCAAGCACTACCAGAACAGGAGCTTCCTTTTCGATTTTCAAGAAACTCCTGAAGACCCTGCTCTTCAGAGAGCATCTTCTAAACTAGCACCCCTCCCTGCACCTGTCCCCCCTCTCTCTACTGTCCACTTCTTGTCCCCTCCTTTCCATGATTGATGTCAAGTTGTTGTTGTTATTGTTGTTGTTAGCCTCAAGGGCAACATGCCGATTATCACTTGTAAGTCGCTTTGGACAAAAGCATCTGCTAAATACATAAACATAAACATAAACCTAAGTAGATAAATACTTATCTGGTGTTAGTACTTTGGATGTTTTTTGGTAGGGAGCATTTTCTACACTTACTACAGTAGCTTGTCTCCGACATCACAGGAAGTGTGGATGTTAACCATCATGCAGCTAGCTTGCTGTTATAGTTCTGTAAAACGGCATGATTGACTCATTATTCAATTCACACACACACATTTCACCGTGAGTTGTTGGTAATTGAAAAAGTAGCTTGAAATATTTTAGAACCAACTATTTGCTTCTAATTCACTGTTAGCATTCTTAGCTCAACATTAGCCTCTAGTCTGCGTCACCCGATACTAGAGTCAAACAAAAACAAGTGGCTACTTAGGGGTGCAAGAAATAACTTCTGGGTCGCTCCTGTTTGCCAGCTTTGATTCTTTGAACAACTCTGGAGCTTTTTGTCTGCTGGTGTCTAATTATAAATTCCTGTGGTGCAGCGTTGGCTTGGTGCAGACTCGGCAACCTCACAGACTCACTGCTAGTAAACAGTAACCAAATGTCCCTCTTTATTTTTATGAGAAACCCCCCATAGCTGACTGAGAATTAAATTGGTATCAGTATAACCTTCCTTCCCATATGACATTAGACTGTTTTGTGATATTTCACTGAATACGTTTTACATGATGTTCCTTTAGGGGATGAGAGTGGAGAAATAATGTGCATGCATATTTTAGCATGTATGCACAGGATGAAGCCAGTATGATGCTTAGAAGAGGAATATGCATGTGAATGTATGCAGATAAGTGTGATCTAGGGTATTGCCATGAGCAGCAGTTTGAAGGTGGTGATATATGTCAAGGTAGTGGAAATAGTAGAGTTGTGGGGGATAGTAGTGAGTGGTGTCATGGTCTGGGTTGTACAATAGACAAAAATGAACCAGTGATGGAGAGTCTGTATCAGTGTGGAAGGAAGCATTAGTGGGGATGAACGTCCATTTTTTTAGGTTAGTAAGTACAATTCTTAGACATAGCTCCTTCTAGGGTTGTGCAGCCCCCCCAAGGTGCTTTACAGTCATTCACCCACACACACATTGACACACTGGTGGTGCTGAGCTGCATTGTAGCTATGGCTGCCCTAGGGTTCAATGACGGGAGTGATGCTGCTGAACCCTGGTGCCACTGGTCCCTCCGACCAGCGTCTTGCTCAAGGACACAGCAACTACAACACATGGGGCTCAAACCTGCAACTCTCCAGTTACAATGCAGGCTCTTAACTCCTCTGCAACCATCACTCCATGGGTCATAAATGGTCAGGGGGTCTGTAATGTGCTAAGGGGCTTGACTGATGTTAACATATTATAGTGTGCTCATAGTTTGTTCTCGTCCTTCAACAAGAACCGAGTCAATAATAAAAATACAGACAAGGCAACGTACTTGTCTCAGTCTGCAAAATAATAATTAACTGTCAGCACCTGTCAGAGGGTTTTAGATACTGACGTTCATTTTGAAAGTCAGGCCAGCGGAGTGCGGTTGTGGTTGAAGCACTAAAATGAGCAACGTTCTACTTTCTGTCTTCAAATCAGAAACCAGTGAACCCATTCAACCAGCAGCCCACCAGTTCACTTACATAAAGGTCGGACCTTACAAAGTCTACTTTAAATTCATCTCATCAATCATCATCACAGAATTCCTGAAAATTAAACTTTCACAAAGCTACAGAAAAACGAAATCGAGGAACATCAAGGGTGTCACTTAGATGATAATTGGTGTGATTATGTTCTGTTATGAAGGCAGGAACACTGTGTGCTGTTATTGTGCTGCTTCAGAAGAGATTTCAGCCGGATGTGATGCCCGGACAAAACGTACTAAATAACAATGAGGACGAACTAAAGCAAGTCACTGATTTTAAGAGCTACTTCTAAACCCTCTAAACTTTGGTTTCATTTAAACTTAAACCCAAAGATGTTTTGCCCACTTGCTTCACTTTATGTTTGAGTTTGTTTAATGCTGCTAGATTTAAAAAATTCCCAATAAAACCTGCCCTAGATTTAGGCACTAAAGAGACAAACGCGTTTTACTATTAATCTCTGGAAAAATCTATGGAAATGTTCTTGAAAGTGAAATAAATTATGCCCAGTTGTTGGAATATATTGGCGGCTTTCTTCATGGACCTCCAGCAGTACCAATGATGACGGTGAAAGAGTTCTCGTTGGACAAGTGTGTGGCAGGAGGGTCACAGATTACGGCTCTCACAGTGAAATTAATTTGACTTCTTGGAAAGTCCCAGAAACCAGAAGAAAATCAAGACTGCAGATCTGGTGTGTGTCACATTAGGTCAGATTACAGGAATCTGCTCAGCGAACCTCTGATCCACCGGTTCATGAATAACAGACTAACACACACAAAGCAGCTGAAGAGTAAAAGAAGGGCAATAAAGACTGAAAAGGTCACAAATTCTCCAGCAAAAGATGCTTCTGCACTGTCGAAAACGCGTCTATCATCGAAATTTTCTTTCCCTATTTAGAAACAAATTTCTAAGCACCCCCAAATCTGAGACCATGGTTCTCGACCGGAAAAGGGTGGCTTGCCAACTCCGGGTCGGGAGAGAGGTCCTACCTCTAGTGGAGGAGTTTAAGTATCTTGGGGTCTTGTTCACGAGTGAGGGTAGGAGGGATCAGGAGATCGACAGGCGGATTGGTTCGGCGTCTGCAGTGATGCGGACGCTGAGCCGATCTGTCGTGGTGAAGAGGGAGCTGAGCCAGAAAGCCAGGCTCTCGATTTACCGGTCAATCTACGTCCCAATCCTCACCTATGGTCATGAGCTTTGGGTAATGACCGAAAGAACAAGATCGCAGATACAAGCGGCCGAAATGAGTTTCCTCCGTAGGGTGGCCGGGCTCAGCCTTAGAGATAGGGTGAGGAGCTCGGACATTCGGGAGGGACTCGGAGTAGAACCGCTGCTTCTCCAGATCGAAAGGAGCCAGTTGAGGTGGTTTGGGCATCTGGTCAGGATGCCTCCTGGACGCCTCCCTGGCGAGGTGTTTCGGGCATGTCCTGCCGGCAGGAGGCCCCCGGGTCGACCCAGGACACGTTGGAGAGGTTACATCTCCAATCTGGTCCGGGAACGCCTTGGGGTCCTGCTGAAGGAGCTGGTGGAGGTGGCCGGGGAGAGGACGGTCTGGAGCTCCCTAGCTGGGATGCTGCCCCCGCAACCCGGACCCGGATAAGCGGAGGAAGACGACGATGACGAGAAACAAATTCTGTTTCTCACTTAGCATTAAATAGATTTTTATCCATGAAGCCATTTCTGGACTCCATTTTGGGAGGGGAGGCTTAACCCTTTAAGACCTGCCATAAAACAAGTTTGCCAGAACTTACATTTACATTTGTACGAGCTGCAGTGCGATTTTTTTTTGGAGTATTTTAACTTTCCTTACATCACTACAACCCTTACATTCTAAATTTTAATTATATAAATGTAAAATGTTCATAGCAACAAAATATTTTACACAAAAAATGCAATTATCCATACAGAAATTGAAAATAGTTTTTTGATTTTACACATATTTTTCATTATACAGAAATGCCACAGCTTTATCCGTCAAAATTGTCAATGGAAAAAAGTTTCACACAATCCTTTCAAACAACCACAAATGAATTTGAAGTGCGTCCATAATTTAGTTTCTGAGATACACTCATTTATATAAACAAAAACGAAAACATAAATAATAATAATCTGCAGGAGTCTAAAATAATAATGTTAAATATTTGTAGCTAATTTTTTAGGAGTATAAAGTTTTCCTTTTCTCTCACTAAAAATAATAATAATAATAATAATAATAATAATAATGAAGAATATTGCATGATTATATATGTGAGGAAACTGAAAGTGAAACTAAAACATCACCTGGCGCTGTAATGGCGTCATCTGCTTCGAGGATGGAGGATGTACCGTTTGGCGGGTCCGTGAGTCATCAAAACGTTCGTAGTGGTGTGTGTGTGTCGGGAGTTTTTTGTGGATGTGTGAGTGTGTGTGTAGGATGTGTTTGTGTAAATGTATTATTGCAAAAAAGCACAAGAAAAAGCCAAAAGACTGGGATTACAAAGAACTACAATTCGCGGGAAAATGACGTCAAAGCAAGTGATTGGGTGAGTGATAATAATGTGACAATTCACGTTGACAACGTGATGATGTTTATTCTAGCATGTGAAGCCCTGTGAGCTGCAGATGAGAACGACACAGCATCTGTCTGAATGAAAACACTTTTCTTATTTGCGCATTTTGATTGTTTTTTGCAAACTCATTAGCGGAAATACGCAGCGCATTGGAACATGTTCAGTGTGTGAGATTTAAGTGTACCTCCTCCGGTTTAACATGCAAAAAAAATGTTGTTTTATCTTATATAGTTTCAGTTTTACAAGCATCTGAACACAGATGTGCAAATGGCCCGCCGGTCTTAAAGGGTTGATACAACAGAGTAAATAACTTAGTTTTCTTGATTAAAGTTGACAAAAGTCTGATACAGCATTGCGCAGTTTAAGAGTTAAATCAACCATTGGATAATTCCCAGTTCTTTACTATTTACCTTGATCAAGGTCATACTCCTCTGTGGTGCTGACAAAGTGAGGTCTGGAGTAGAAGTTATGAGGTCCCGGCTGCTGAAGTCCCCCCAGGCTGAAGAGGCTTCGCTCGTTCGAGGCACAGCAGGAGAAGGCCCTCCGACTGGGGATGCAAGGGTAACTTGTCCAACTCTTTGTCTCCAGGTCAAACGCCTCCAGAGCCGTCACTGGCATCTTCCCCTGACGACCGCCTGAGGAAAGAATGTTTAAACATACATGTAGGATCAAAAAAAATTAAGAATGCACTTTAAAAACAAGCATCAATGTGAGGAAACCAACGACCAAAGACTTGAATAAGACCAGCTTTTATGTTGGGTTAAAAAGCAAAAACAAAAGAGCTGGGCATTCCGCCAGGAAGTCTACGAGCTGTTTACTTCAACAAATCCCACAAAATACAACTACAAGGGAGAGGAGAGACAGGGAGCAGACTAATGAGGGAGAAGGCAGAAAATGATTCAGAGAATGTTGTTACTGGGGTGACGTGCGTTAAGGAGGAGGCTGTCAAAGAGCTATGGAGGCAAAGGAAGAGAAAATGCAGAAATAAATGCAAAGAAGAAGATAACCAAAGGAGTCAATGACAGAGAACATTTTGGAGCGAGGAGAATGTGGAGGAGTAAAAGAAGAAAGTGGAAGAGGGTCAGCTAGAGTGGGCCGTACGGCGTGGAGATCGATAGCAAAAAGGAGTCAACGTGAGTGGGAAGCTTTAGAGAAAGAAGAAGGCATTTCAAGGATTAAACAGCAGATGCGCTGATTGCAGCAGAAGGACGCTTTTGTGTGAGACTCAACAATTAAACATCAGACTGAATCCTCAACATTCACAAGAGACTCGTGTAAAAACGGCCGAGACCCATCGCTCTCTGGAATCCTCGATTCCATCAGAGTGGCCAAATTCAGGAGGTCAGAGCTTTCTTATTTAGCACATTGCTCCGACTTGCACCGTATTTAGCTGAAGGCTTTTAGGCCAAGAAGCAGAAGTTTAAAATGCTAGCAGGCCGACCGCCCGGAACTGCGTACAGCAGGTGAACTAAACACTTTAAACTGTTGCTTCAAAACTTGTTTCTGGTTCTTGAGGCAGAAACATGAGCAACTTCACGTTGGACAGCACTCTGTAACTCTCCGCAGACCAGAAAATAATGAGGTCTCTACCCACCTTCTGTAGCTGCTTACTGTGCCCGGTAGCTCATTTAAAGGCTAGCAGTTAGCGTTTATAGTCATAATATACATTATGGTGGAACCTGGAAGTAAAAGTATGAGGGTAATGCCTTTGGAGGCAATCAAAAAGCTAAAACCAGAGGGGACATCGGCACTGCCTACACTCTTGAGAGCTAAAGAGGCTATGAACCACGGACTGATGGTGACCTAGCTTTGTTGCTACTGAACTTGTAAAGAATATTTATTTTCCAACAGATTGGATCTTTTTACTTTGTGGCTTATTTAGAATTAGCTGGCTCGTGTTAGCGTTAGCATGTTGTTAAAGCTAGCTAGAGCAGGGTTCGGCAGGCTGTTGACAACTGTTGTAATTAAGCTTCCAACCAGTAGGAGGGAGAAGCTGGAAATGTAATAAATGTTGCTTTAATGTTTTTAATATTCTTCCATTTTCATTTCACCGTATTGTTGCAAAAAACCTGGCAGCTAAATTACCTGTACCATCTGTTGGTTTAGGTGTCACAAATCAACATGACTTCATTTGAGGCTCATTGTCAGTATCATATGCTCAAGAGTCAAGCTTGTGTTTCCCAACAAAGTAAATAACTAGAGGTTATTTTTTATAAAAATACACGTTTGTCAAAACATGAAGAAATAGAAAAAAATTAATTTAAACTGTTTAAGGTGATTTTTTAAATGAAACACCTGCTAGGCTGTAAGAATAAAGCCCCTCACCAAGCTGAAACTGAACATAATCAGTTGGAATCATGTTAAATCAGCACTCATGAAACTTTTGCATAAGTTTGCTTTTTATTTTTACAAATTAGTCACAGTTTATTAAAGAGCAAGTCACCCCCAACTCAACATTTTTAAATCTGATAAACCATATAAATGCGTGTCTAATCGTGCTGCAGACACGTGTAGTCAATAGTTTAGCACTTTAGTGCATTTTAGTTAAAATTTAAATTTTCTGCCTAAAACTGTCAGTGTTGTGCCATTGTCAAGTAAAAACTCTGCACTGCATTTGAATTTAAATCTGCCATCGCTATTGGCTAAGAGGTACCCTAGAATGTTAGCTGGTACCATATGATGTCACAATGTCGTTGTGAGCCTGTGTGTGTGTGTATTTGTTATTTGCTCTGCCCTCTCGGTCTGCTAGGCAACAGCATTTGTTGCCTTTTTCAAACAGGAAGTGGGAGTGGAGTAAGACTGCTAGGGGGTGACTTGCTCTTTAAATAAGTCCTAATTTGTTTGCACATTTATTTTTCTTTAATTTTAGATTCTCCATTTTGTTTCTCAACCTTTAACAAAGTTGTTCCACATGTCTCATATTTTCTGACTCTTAGAAAACTTCTTTAATAGGGGCTGCAGGCACCACTGGTGAAGCTATTTTAAGAGGACACTCGTTCTGGTAATATTAAAAACTTCCAGTCACATGAGTGACACGCAGGAAGGAAAACGAGAACCCTTTCGCACATTGCTGAACTCCCTCTGGTGCCCCTTTGATGCCAACAGTTGCACATTTATGCTTTTAGCATTTTTTCATGTTTACTCTGGGGGATTTCAGCGCATTATTAAATCATCTTTATTAAAGCAATGCAGAAAACAGTTGAGTTACATAATCTCTGTGCAGAATCACGCTATAAACCATTTACTTGCCTTGATGTTCACATCAGTTCTTTACAGTACGTATACAAAAACTCCAGCCTATGCAATGTCAGGAAGGCTAAACTGTGAAGTACACAGGTGGCAGTAAAACAAAAAATTCAATTCAACTTAGTTTTTCATCTTGTTAGACATTTTCATTCCTACTCATTGTCACCATTTTACACTTATTGTTTGAATATCGGATCAACAGAGCTCATTTACATCAGATTCTAGCTGCACTCTTGGTCCTAGTGCTCAGTCAGTCTATTTAATATAGCCTCATATTGTTTTTGGACGGTAAAAAGTGCAGTGGACAAAAGTTGACTTTGGAAAAAGTGTGTGTGTGTGTGTGGGGGGGGGGGGGGGCGGTCCCCCCTGCCCCCCCAAGGTTACACTCATGATAACTGTCTTATGTGCTGTGAGTCCAAGTACTTTAGCTCAGTTACGACCCGTCCAGAAGGCTGCAGCGAAATTTTTGGCAGGCAAGCAAAAGTTCGAACACGTTACACTGACTGAGTTTAGTTTTTAATAAACGGTAGAAATTTCAATTAATAATTAGTTATTTATGGTTTAATTATTCTGCATTTGAATCTGAAAAAGAATCTCTGGAAGGAGGCAGGAACATTTTGATTGGAATCCTGTTGCTGCTGGTGTTCATGTCCAGTAAGTATAAGATGCTCTTCATCTGGTTTCACAGGACAAGTCTTTATTTTTGCCCACAAGCAATTTTTAAGTGCACATGTTGACTATCCTTGACTTGTAAGCTAAATCCTTAATTCAAACACACACACACACACACACACACACGCACGCACACACACACACACACACACACAGCATGAGACCTGATGATTCATGTCGTATACCAAGTCACCCACCCACTGATCCCAACTAATCCCAAAGACCAGCAGCCGCTCACAAAGCTGCAAAACACAAATTCAACTTTTCAAGAGCTACAAATGAGCAGGATGTGACAGAAAAGTATTGGGAGAAAAAAGTTTCAAAAGATCCGAGCGTGTGTGTCTAGATTTGTACATGTGTATCTAAATTTGAGAGATACTATATTTTTCCACAGAAAAACATTTTTGTCCCGTCAATCCAAGTTTAGACTAAATCCAAAGGAAATTTGGATTTCCCAGCTCCCACCAAGCATACAAACACACCATGTACGCACAAATCAGTCAGGTGTGAAAAGAGTCTCAAAAGGATTTTTGTACTTGTAAACTGATCTGTGTGTAATGTAGTTTTGTCCGTGTTTACCAGGTGATTTGTGTGTGTGTACTCAATGATTTGTAGCTGAAGTTACACACAAAAATGAAAACACAAGTTACAAATCAAGAGTTACACACACACACACACACACACACACACACACATACACACATCTAGATACACATACACAAATCTAGATACACACACACAAATCTAGATCCACACACATATCTAGATACAGACACACAAATCTAGATACACGCACATAAATCTAGATCCACACACACACAAATCTAGATATGCACACACAAATCTAGACACACACACACAGATCTAGATACTGACACACAAATCTAGATACACATACACAAATCTGATACACACACACAAATCTAGATACAGACACACAAATCTGATACACACACAAAAATCTAGATCTGACACCTGAGAATGTCCTAAATTGTGCAGTAACCACCACAATCAATATCAACTGAACAGACTGCTTAAGTTTTGCTGTTGTACTATTTTCATATTTTAAACAAAAGATGATTCCCATTTCTTACCCATCACATAGATTATGTTTCCTATTACGAACGGTGAGGCTCCGTAGCGTGGCGTCGGCATGGCGGTCACCGATTGCCACTGGTCCTTCTCTGCATCGTAGACTCTCACAAACGCCTGAGGCGTCGTGTCTGCTCCCATTCCGCCCAGGGCATACACTTTCCCATCTGCAGAGGCAAAAACGACAGGAAACAAAAAAACTTTAGAAAACTTAACATTCCTGCATCGGTGACACAACGTGGTGAACCGGCTATTATTAGATAATTGGAGAAAATTACAGAAATATGTTGTTCGCACCTGCAAGAAGCCAGAGACAATGATGCATCACTGTGCCCTTTTGTCCTGTCATTATGCTCCAGCTGTGATATCTGCTTTCTGTCTCATCACTCCACTCTCATCTGTATTATTTATGTCTGCTGTCAGAGAAATGACCCGTGAACAAGGTTTTCTCAAGGGCACACACGGACATCTTCAGCTACTGCAGTGTCATTAGAATAAAGGGAGAAGGAGGGAGAAAACTACCGAGCAAGCCAACATGATGCTCATGCTGAAACACTGCAGCAGGAGAAGAAAGAGAGGAAAACAAGAGCATAAAGCATGAAACCTAAACTGTTTTATCTTAACTATCCATTAGTGGAGATTAAGTTGTGACGAAGCAAACAAGAGAGAGGAGGGAGACTCTTAGTTGCCCGCTCAGATGATGGATACGCAGAGTTGTGACTTAAACTGTGAACAACAAAGCAATAATAAATCTGTCTCAGAACGCAGCAATCCACACGTGCTTCAGCCGTCTCACTGAGTAAATCAGATCCTACTGCGGTGCATTAAGTGAGCAGTGCAGCGAGAACACGGTCGGAGCATGAAGCACGGCATTATGCATGCACTAGGAGAGGCGCCGCAAGGCAGGATCACCACATCACCGGGGAGGTTTCAGGCACCATCATGGAATCTCCCAAAGAGCTTTGGAAGGCACTGCAAAAAATCAAACACTCTCTAAAGAACGTGGCGCATTTGTGTCTTTGCAGGGGTGGAGTCATTTTATCTGGTGGGATTTTAGACATCGCCAGTAAAATGTGTGGGATGTCAAGATCTTCATGAACTTTTCAACAGTTTCTGTAAAGAAAACCAAAATGGTAAAATAATACAATGAGAAATACTTTCAAGCAGTAACTGTCAATCCCCTAAAAATATTAAATCATCAACAAATAAATGCCAGATCAGATTTAAGAGTTCAACCAAAAACAGCTTGATGCTAATCAGAGTTATTTGATTCGTGGAGGTCGCCATTGTTACATCTCAGACAGAGAGTAACACAGAGGCATGTGCTTCAGGAGCTAAAATTGTAAACAAGGATTTTATTTTTGGGTTTTAAAAAAAAAGACACAAAGCTCCAAATCTAAAAGTACTTAAAACACTGTTAAAATGGCCATGGGTTTTTGTTTAAAATAGACAACCAAATGCTCCCAGCATTCACAAACTAAGTCCAGTGACTATACACAAGTTTGGGAGCCGAGAGGAAGCCAGCACTCTGGTCCCTCGTCTGTTAAAAGCCTCTAAAAGCTCTTAAGCTTCACTAAGCTCAAACAACTAAAACCCATTTAAAAGTGATCAGTCCAAGTGAGTGCAACTGTGCAGGTAGGAGGAGGAGGAAAAGCATTGACTGTCATCTGCAGCTTCTGATTTTTGGGACAAGCAGCAACAGCTATAACACTTCCTCCCTTAAAAGAAAGAAAAAATTAAAACAAGTTCAACCACAAATTTTTTCTTTCACCTTTGCCCTCTATGGCTTTTATCAGAAACTCTCCAAGTTCTTTGGTCCAACAAGAATTCCCTCTAGCTAATCGGAGGAGCCCTTGCTGATCTCCACCCTAGTCTTCACGGGGCGTAGAGGTGGGCCGATTAAGCACAAATGAACCAGCGGACAGGAGATGTTTATGTTTATTCATTTAGCAGATGCTTTTATCCAAAGCAACTTACAATTTATAACCTATAACCTATAGAGCATGTTGTGAGGAGAGCCTATCTCTCCAAATCCCTGGGATGCTCCTGAGATGGTAGAATTTCCACCAACGCTAACCTCCATAACACCAACACTAGAAAAACAAAAACCAGGACACATCCTAAAGAGGGTGCACTCCTACGGCCTATAGGGAATTCACTCTGTTCACTTTAAAATTTCATGAGCACAACAGAATGAAACAAAAGACATACAATACCGGAGAGGACACAGCTGACTGCACATCTTAAAATCCTATAAATAAAACCTGTTTGCAAAAAGCATGTGCCATTAAAAGTCCTTTGTGGGATGGTTGCATAATCCCGGACGAGCCCCCATTGTGTTACATCCTCTAAAAGTGGAAAAAGGAACAGCCATCTTGCATCAATGACAACCTAAAACGTAGCAATTCCTACCCTATTATGTTTACTTGTCTCAGTTGTGGTTTTCCGAGAGTAATTTCAGATTCATCTGGGTCAGTGTACCTTTTTGATATTTCAATTTTTGTTATGAAAGCAAAAACGAAGTGAGGGGGGAATAGGGTCTTTATAATTCTATAGTAAAAAAAACACACAAAAGTCACAAAGTTTAAAATAACTCACGCTTTTGTGAAATTGTGTGTGTTGTGTCCAAAAAGAGTGGTTTGTGGGATCGATGCTGACTTCTAACTTTTATTTATTGAATAAATATTTTAACACCTGTCAATACACAGTAGTGTATATTAAATTAAACGTCAAACTAATACCTATATAAAAATAATTTTTAATTATTGTCCGCACCCATCTTCAAGCCACACCCATCTTTATTATCAACCCCACCAATATTAACAAACACAAATAAATAAAAAACTGACGCACTTTGGGCTTAAACTCAGCTCTTCAGAAAACTACAGGTGACGGCTTGGAGGGTTGTTCTAGATTATAAAGAAAGTTATTTGTAAAAAAAAAAATTTTACAGTGAAGAAACGACCAACTCAGCACAGTAAATATAAAAAATGAATATTGGGAAGAACAAACTTTGCCTCAGAGTTAAGAAAATCTGCAGCTGCATGAAAAGCATTTCATTAAGAAACTATCGGTTTTACTGAAATGAAGACTCAACGGAGCTTTTAAACTCAGTCTTTGGTTTGTTTGGTTTTATGAGACAATAAATCAAAACTGTTTCACAAATGATGTCCATAAGAAAAGAGAATTTTCTTTACTTAGTTGAACATATCTTCATTTGTGACGTTTTACCGACCAGCAAATACTCCAAACTCTGAGGAAACAACTTTAGTTCACTACTGCAGGACCAATATTTTGTGTCAGTACTTAAAAAGAAGAGTATTTAAGATGTGCCACAATGACATCAATGGGATTTTTTATGGTTGTGTGTTTGTCATAGTTACCATAATAACCGTAGTACCCATGTTACCCAGCATTGACAGCTTGTTTGGTGGCTCATCTGCCAATAATCAGCGAGACTAATTCCTCCCAAGACCAGAATGCTATCGTAATATCTTAAAACAGCTGTAAGTCTTTGTTTCTTGTATAAACATAAACATTTACACCACCAGCTCAAGATGATAAAGTGCATCTTTACAACCTAAACATCATGCATTGCGCCCTCTTCAGGTTAAAACTCTGTACTACACTGGATTAGAATCAGCGACTGCTACTGGCTTAGAGGCACCCTGTGATGTTGCCTGTACCATATGATGTCAGCTGCACTGCTGCTGTGGGGATAAAAGCCACCGAGTCTCGGGCTTGGCTACTCTGTGGTGAGTCGGTGTCAGAATCAAGGGTTTACGCCTCGGCCCGTCTACAACGTGCCAACCCTTCAGTTTCATAATCATGGCTGGTGTCGGTACAGGATCTGCTCGGGTGCAGGATCAGCTCGGGGTCCTTCGACTGCCGATGACGTTAAAGTAGTTGATTGGCTGAACATGAAGCTTACAGAAGTTACGTTATCACATTATGATTTTGATTGGTCAGAACAAATTTGCGGTTGTAGTCTTAGCGGTTGTAGTCCTGTAGTCCAAAACTCAACACTTTTTGGAGAAAATATGTTTGAATTTCTAAAGGAAATGTAAAATATAAGCAAATGATAAACAGTGACCCTCAAAAGCTCTTGATGTTGATGAAATGGGGCAAAATAAAATATTAGAACTTTATTGCAAGACACCAAGAAATATTTTGAGTCAAATAATGTATTTAGATAACAACTAAGGAAATATACAGACAAACTTTACATTAATACAAACAGACATGGCTTCACATACAAGAACTGTTCTATTTTTTGTCAGTCCGATGTTGGTTTTATGCAGTTTCACATTCTTTACAAAACAAAGATAATATGGTGTTTTATTAACAAATAACAATTATAAAGAAAACATTTAGGTGTTACCAAACAAGAATTTATTAACAAAACTGCTGATGTCTTTCCAAAACGTGTGTGTGAAAGCCGAGTAGATTTACTGTAATGTGACGTCATAAGGCAGTCGAAGGACCCCGAGCCGATCCTGCACCCGAGCAGATCCTGCACCGACACTGGCAACACCCAATCACCAGCCAAATAAAGGATTTTATGCTTTTTACTACCTTTATTGTGCAACTTAAAGGGTTTTGACCAACAAGTCAATTCTACATTTTTATGTGGTACAGGGAGGAAATTGGACATTGGTCTACACAAGCACAATCTCTTTTAATTAAGGGTCTCTTGTGTTCCCATCACCCCAGGAGACGCCATGGCAACGAGACAGAAATACTCAGACTGTTAATACATGCTGGTGGTTTGGCAGGTCGGTGCTTTCCAAACAAAATCCATCACAGCTCAATGCCAGAGCATCAAATCTCTACCTGGAGCGAACTAATCAATCGAATGATGGACAGAAATAAACATGTCAATCTACGAACCGATCTCTAAGTTTCCATCCTCGTCCTTCAGAACACTGGTGTATAATCAGCTCGCCGCTTCTCTCTCATCGGATATCTCATTTCTCCATTATTTTCTTTACTATAATCTCTGCTATACTTTCACTACTCACTTCCATCGCTCTTCTCTGCATTTGATTTAACTGACTGCTCCAGACATCCCCTTTCACCCTCTTCTCTTCTGCCGATCATTTAATCCTTTTATCTCGTCTCTCTCACCTCTCTTACCCATTTGCTTCCCTCCTAAAGCAGCATGCAGCCCTCATATTTGATGCTCTGCTGGGTTTTTTGCAGAGATATGAAGATTTAGTTGTGTGAAATCAAATATGGCTTGTGTGAAATCACAAATGAAGAATAAAACATCAACTGTAGCGTTCATACTTTACTATGCATCTTGTTCTTTATTCTCTAAGTTAGTCAAATTATTTCTGAAATATATTTGTTGATAAACGTTTTTCTTGTTGCCTTTCTTTTTATTCATAAATGTGTCGGTCGGATAATAAATACACAGAAAAAGATAATTATTTGGTCATTAGGCCATAAATCTGTAAGAGTAAGGAAATAAAAAATATTTTAACATGAGCAAATAGAAAATATTTGGTTGTTTTAGAGAATTTCTTTGGACAAAAACAATGTTTTAACTCAACATTAAAGCTCTAAATAAAAAACGAGCGCCTTTGAAGATGCAGATTTTTTTCAGGGCCTCCTAAATATTGACAAAATGCTGTTTTATTGCATTCTCATTTTATGGATCATGTGTAAAATCAATGAGATTTAATAAACTCTTTACTTTCCAGTTTCCATGTCACAAAATGCTTCATCTGTAATTCTCAGGGGAGAACTTGCAAAAGAGAAATGGTCCATTTGCTCCCAAGCAGGAAGGATGAAACTGCAAATAAAAGGTTTAAATGTGATGTCTGTATGAAACCCAAACATTACTTAAGATTAAAATATACATGAAATTACATAAAAAACACCAATAAACTTATTTACTGCCCTGTCTTTAGTAAATGTCCCATTTATTTACATGGAGTGTTGGGTTGAGAAAATTGGCAGCCACTAGGGCAGTGGGTCCCAAAACCATTTCTTTGAGTACCCCCTTTCCGATGTCCAAGACAAAACCCCTAAGCTCAACCCCTACATGCATAAACACATTAAATGTGATAATTTACAAACTTTATACAGACATACAGAGTTAAAACTTTTATATGGAGTTCTGGTTGTACTGTAGAGTGTTTTAAAGGGATTTTATACATTTAATTATACAATACAATTTTGCTAACCTCATAAATTCAACAAAACAAAATTGTGGGGACCCCCAATTTGGGAACCCTTGCACTAGGGGATTTTTCGCTTTATTTATTAAGGAAAAATGTGTATATATATACATATATACATATACATACATATATACACACATACATACATATACATATACACACATACATACATATACATATACACACATACATACATATACATATACACACATTCATACATATACACACATTATATATATATATATATATATATATATATACACACACACACACACACACACACACACACACACACACACACATATATATATTATACACATACACATATCAATTTTGTGTGTGTACAAATGTGAAGTTAGTGACTATTTCATGAATGCGATGTGTGGTCTTAGTTGAAACTGAAAAACGATGGTACAGACAGGAAGCTACTGCTCAAAAATCAAAATAACCCTTTTCTTACCCTTTTTTCTTTGGCGATAATAGTCGTAAAAAAACTGACCAGTGAAAATATTTGTATTTCTGCTCCACGGAGCTCTGATTGGTATCTGAGTTTTTCTAACAGTCTGTTATCCTGAGTTTTTGCTCCTGGAGCATTTACATAATCTGATCATGATAAAACATCAAGCCTGCCTGCCTTATTTTTAGATATTTCTTGACTCAGTCTGGATTTAAGAAATTTAAAGCTGGAAAGATAATAAAGCGGATTAGAAGATGCAGAAAACCAAACCCCAAACTACAAAGCAGAACAAAATGGCAAACAAACTCCATTTATTTTCACGTCAGCATTTGCTTTAAAACAGGAATAGTTCCTATAATGTTCATCCAACATCCATAATTTCTCTAACCTTTTTCTAAGGGAATTTAAATTCTCTAAATATAAATGACTTCAGATACAGTAAATTATACTGGTTTGGCAGCAATAATTTCAATGTGTGTAGTTTAAGATGATTTAAAGCTTTTATTTTGTATATTTCTGGTTTAAAAACATGCTGCCTTTCTTTGCTTTGCTAATGCTAACAGTTAGGTTCTACTAGCCGAGGTATGTTGGGCTTTCTATTGGCTGTAAAAATCAACACCGCCTTTCACCGTCATGAGCAAAGATGGGCGAGTCCATGAAGGCTACTTTTACAGTGCGACATAGATCTGTGTGGCTCTTTCTGATCCGAGCGTTTGTTCATCTATTTCCTTTAGAGATTTCAAAAATTTGCTTTTAACTGCAAGGAGATTCTGCAGTTTTTATGTTGCTGGATTTGAGTGGACAACGTTCCACCAATCGTAGAGCCACCTTTGAAACGTGGGGTTCCTCAAGGCTCTTTCTAGGGTTCTTTACTTCTATATGCATTCCCTATAGGACTGATCTTCAGGAAATATGCCTCGTCAATGCTAAACAATGCTAAAACTTATCGACACACCCCTCGCCAAAGTAGCAGGTTTATTTTTGTATTTTATATTTTTGCTTCCTGATTCAACAGGAAGCGCATAAATGTTAATAGGTTAACAAAACTTAGCTGGGACAAAAGTGGCCACTATTCCTGTAATGACGGCCTGACAGTTGGTGCTACTGCAGGGACAGGAAGAAAACCTCCCATGTGACCTTTAAAGGGCACAGCATGCTTCCTAATGAACCCATCGATAGCCAATCAATAAGCACTGAACCTGCTGTTAGCTGGAGTCTGCACACAGAGGTGAGGGGACTTTTTATCCTTAAAGTAAGTTCATCTGCTGCCCTCAGAAGGTGAATCTCCTTTCAGATTTTGCACATAAACACAGTTTTAGATAAATTAAGAGCACCAAAATGTCCTTTTTAGGGTTCCATATAACACTTTTGGCTTCCCATTGAACAAGTAGTGCAGCATTCTAATTTTTCTGCCTTACCTAAGCTCAGGTTCACTCTCAAAGGCTTATTTAGATGCACTCTTTTATTTTCTTAGCCCTCTTTATTCAGGGATAGATGTGGTTTATTTACTCTTTGTCCACGATTGAAAACCTGCAACATCTAATGTCTGTTGTAAATAGAAAAGTCAAACGTGGCAAATTGTTCACTTGATAAAGTGTCAGAGGTTAATTTGATTGGTCCTCGACCAGATGCTATTGTGGGTTTATCAAAGGAAGCGGTCAATAGTCCAGATACAGTTTAATAAGCAGAACTCTCTGTGTTCCCTTTAAGCGAGGGTAAAGGGAAATCAATGGTCATGTCAAAAACTCAACTAGAGATCTAAAGGATCAAAGTGTTTTATGGACTTAAAATGTTTAACACAAATGTGGAGAAGGGGTGGATAAATACCAGCAGAACAAAAGCAGCAGTTGTCTGTGTTCATGAAAAAAACACCGACCCGAACCAACAGAGCTGGGCTGAATCCTTTCTGAACAAGGCTTGCTGCAGCGCACAGCGGCCAATGAACATGCAAACGCTGTTTCACCAGAAACAGGAAGTCAGTGCTGCTTTTACAAAACTCCTTCACACTTTCTAAAACCCACTGCAAACTTTACTCACAAACTGTAAAATCTGCTCCCATTCCATCCTCCTTAACAAGAGCCTTACCCCTGATCCACACCGGGAACGTTTCACCGCACGAAGATGAGGTCACGGTCATGTGAAGCTCTGTAGTTAACTCATTCACTGCCATTGATGACTAAAGTCGTCATTTGCATTATTTTTTTTACTGGTTGGGCGTCGGAACGAGCCCCGCACCGTGAGAACAAACATCTCAGCTCTAAAGCCGATCTTCATCCGCATACGTCACACGTCACGTGATCAGGAAGCAGAACATCCATGTGTTAGGAGATAGTTTTGGGCCGCTGCTGTAAAAAAAGTGAGGCGTGAACCGGAAAAGCTTCTGCCGATCCCAATTCAACAACGGATTATGAAAGAACGGATAACGCTTGAAACGCGCGGATTCTTCCTGATGTAAGAGGTGAGTCTCTGCTTTGTTTTGGTTGTTTTGGCGTCAACATCATCCTAGTGCGCAACGTTCTGTGACTCTTAAAAAACAGTAAAAACATTGAGAAACGGCTGGCAGCGAATGAGTCAACGTAGATCTAGATGGGAAATCACACATAGTATCAGTGTAAATCATCTGGTAAATTTCTAAATAAAAGACTATTAGACAGTACGATTCCTTAAGTACGTAAACATTACGTCGTTGGAGATGGAATGGCTTATCTGATTCCAGCATCGTTTGGGGAGAGCAACGATGCGTTTTTCAACACTGATGAGGCTTTTATCATAGAGGAGAATCACAACATCATAAAGACACGTCTCTTTTATGAAGACAACACAAAAATGCAGAAGGCATTGATCAAAGTATCGACAACTATGGTGGAGGATTTCCTGATATCAGTTCTGTTCCTCTGGTGCCAACAGACTCATCATTTTGCTAACTTGTAGTTCTTTTTTCTGAAACACAATCACTACAAACCAAGCAAATGTCTGCTGATTGGTCATATCACCTGGGGGCGGGGCAAACAGAAGTAAGAAATTTCTGTCTTCTGACCCCGACCTAAACTGCAACTTCAACAGCGCCTCCGTTCCCATCGTGAGCGTCTTAGACGTGAAATCGGCAGCGAACGCATTCCATGCAGCTGGTTCTATCAAGATTACTGCAGAATGTCGAGATCACATGATTGTGGCAGTCCAAGAAGAACGATGGCAACACGTATCCAAAAGGTCAGGGGCCTCCTTTATCAAGCTTGCTTACGCACAAAACGGGGTCGGAAAACTGCGTAAGCAACTTTCCACGCTAACTTTGTGATTTATGAAAGAAAAATTAGAAGAAAAATGTGTGCAACTTTAAGTTGACTAAGGTCCTGGCTTACACACATGTTGGACATGGAGAACACCTGCAGTGCTGCTGCTGAGAAGGATAAAATTATGAAATCCTGCAGCATTATCACTTGTACTGCTTCGTTTTCACACAGAACAAGACCCCCCACACGCACACTCACACGCCAAGCACACTCACACACAGCCTGAAGCGCAGAATACGGAATGCAGAATATCAGCAGGGGGACAGATTGAGACAGAATGTCATGCGTCTGTGACAGTGTGTGTCCTGTCACTGTGACCCAATTGATCATGTGCCCTGGCTACTTGGATTAGGGAGATCTCTGTTTGGCTGACTGGTTAGCGTGCGTGACTTTCAGCCGGGAATCGTTTCCCAACTGGACCATTTTTTTTTATAACCGCCACAGATCTCTCTGGAGAACTCACAACATTGATGGCTTCAGCAACGCTGTGCCACTCCGTGGATTTTCTCATATGTTTTGCAAAAGCACTTCCTTTCATTTCTCCACCTCACCCACAGGTACCCGAATTTCTGCTTCTGTGGAATATCGCTTCCTTGATCTGCAGTCGGGATTGAAATGCTGCAACAAGCCGGCTTATGTATATGCATGAGATCCATAAGGCACTTTGCATTGAACATTTATGGCAGCAAGTGGGCGTGGTGAGGGCAGGATGTGACTTAAAAGCAGCTGAGAAGCTTTCTAGATAGGGGCGACGGTGGCACAGGAGTTAAGTGCTTGCCTCGCAATCGGAAGGTCGCAGGTTCGAGACCCGCTCAGTCTGCCGCTGTCGTTGTGTCCTTGGGCAAGACACTTAACCCACGTTGCCTGCTGGTGGTGGTCGGAGGGACCGGTGGCGCCAGTGCTCGGCAGCCTCGCCTCTGTCAGTGCACCCCAGGGCAACTGTGGCTACATTGTAGCTCATCCCCACCAGTGTGTGAATGTGTGTGTGAATGGGTGAATGACTGATTGTGTTGTAAAGCGCCTTGGGGGTTCCAGGACTCTAGAAGGCGCTATATCAAATACAGGCCATTTACCATAAAGCGGAGATTGCGTGCAGCTGTGCGTACTCCTTGTTTGGTAGATCACAAACCTACTTGGCATAAGTAAAAATTTTTTGCTCAGCTTAAGTATGGTTTTAGTAAAGATTCTACGCAGTGTTTGATAAATGAGACCCCTGGTCTCTTTACTGTTCTTTAACATCAGTCACGGAGGCTTCACAGGTAATGACGTAATTTATTTTAATAATAGTAAACCTGCGCGTCTTTTCTTTTGACATTCCTGAATGTTTTACACTGCTGCCATGTTTGGCTTCCTGTCGGGTCCAATCTGAACTGCTGAGCTTAACGTATTCTGAATGTGAAAAACAGACCCAAAGGTTTACATTTCTACACATCCTGCCTTTGCAGCATTGGTTCTTAGATTTTTTTACCTTTAACTTCATGCATTTAAACCATTCACTTCACTTACGCCCACGAAGTTTGGGACGTGTCCAGAAAACTAAAGAAAAGGGAAATGGGTGACAAACAGCAGGAAGATGACACCAGTTACAAACAGCTGGTGATCTAAAGTTCCTCATTAGAGGATCAGGTTGATTAGTTAATCCCCACCATAAACATAAGAAATGTTAAAAAGCACTGATAATATTACTAATGAAGTCAACTGAGTTTACACAGATGACCTTCTGCATTCCGTCTTAGAATCGAAAACATTTGAAGGGACACTTTGCAACTTTTCCATAGTATACCGTATTTTCCGGACTATAAGTCACACTTTTTTTCTGTCTGGCTGGTCCTGCGACTTATATACCAAAGTGACTTATATACCAATTTATTTATACCGCGCTGCTGCAGGCCGGCTCCGGACCAGGAATGAGCTCCCCTGTCCCGCTGTGAGGGTTTTAAACACTGATATCCTCTGCCGGAGACCGTGGCGCGCTGCTGCGCCCTGGTTGTTTAATCTGTTATTGTTACCGGTACTTGTCTTGCAATGTGAAATGCTTGGTCTCAGATTTTGTAAGAAAAATAATAAAATTTCCACCAAAAATGCGACTTATATATGTTTTTTTTTTCCTTCTTCATTATACGTTTTATGGCTGGTGCGACTTACTCCGGAGAATACGGTAATCATTTTTCTTGAGCCAGCATGTGCAAAAAAGATGCTTTATATGATTAATGAAAGTCCACCCAGCCCCCATCTCTAGCCAGAATGTTCTATTTCCACTTTAGATTGGCGGGCCGCTCTGTTTGGAAAGGTACTGGTACTGCAGTCTGCTTCCAGCCCATTTCCTGCATGTCTTAGATCATGAACACGGCTGATTTGTTAAATTTAGTGATGAATCACTCCTGTAGACACTAATGAAGTCCGGGGAGATGTTTCAGCTGTTAGACGAACGCACAGCAGGGAGATTAGTTTTGCTTTTAGTTCAAACGGACAGTAGGGGTGCTAAAAGCAAGCCAAAACTTCCTAGTTCCCGTTACATCGATATGTGTCCCTCCCTTGAGATCTGTTTCTTTTGCACCCAGCTGCAAGTGGAAATGACCCAGTCACAAGAAATAACCCTTACCCTAACCATAATAACCCTGTCACCAAAAATTAATATTTTGCATAAATATAATTGTTGAAAATTATAATTTATTATACGGTTATGGTTAGGGTAAGGGTTAGGACACACAATTTTTGCGAGACGATGGTTCAAACCCCCAGCTGGGTGCAAAAGAAACAGATCTCGAGGGGGGGACACTTATCGACGTAACACCCCTTTAAAACAAAATGTTTAAAGAACTGTTGGTGACAAATAATGAAATGTAAAACTGAAGAGAACATTAGCCAAGTTATAATTCTGGAGCATCTCCTGAGACTCTCTCAGAAGCAATCAGCCAACAGGAAGCTGTTTATTTCCTGACCTCCTGTCTAATTCACCGCGGTGATGCAGCTCTCCTTTAATTACCTGATGAAAAACCTTTTCTCACACCTCGCCCGTTGTGTTTCTGCTGCCGACATTCACAGATCTCCCTGGAACAACTGATTCATAAGACACCGCTGCACCTGCTGCACTCCAGCAGCCGCCGTGCCACCGGGGCAGAGATTCAGAATCATAATTACAGTACCCGACTTTGGTACGACGCCTCATTAAGCTTTTTTTTTTTTTTTTTTTTTTACCTAGCAGCAGCGAATCTCTGCCTTTGTTACACATCAAACTTTAGAAAATCTTTCGCAGAGGAGATTAGCTCATGATCTGGAGCCCAATAAAAGGGTCGGTTCACAGCCGAGAATGAGTGGCGATCGCATTGGGTTTGACAGGAATCAAAAAGCTCTGGCACAGAAAAGCTGCATTAATTATGGCTGCAGAGACAGACAGAAACAGCTAACGAAGGAATGTGCTTGAAGTTTCGTAATTACATGGTTCAAAAGTATCCGTCCTATTTAAGCTCGTTCCTGCAGACACGCGTTAGTGTTTTGGTGCATTTATGGCACCCTGGAATCATTTCAGGGTTAAATGACCTCCTAGTGCACCTACAGCAGTACCGGGCCCTAGCTTCCCTGGAGGGGCAGTAATGTGTTCAGGGATGAGTGAATTCTCCCCTTCCTTCATTTTAAATGAACCTTCAAATCACAGCTTTCAATTAACCGTTATCGCTGAAGAGAAGGAAGTTTTAGGAGACCCAGGGGTGTCATTTGTCTTTTGCTGTAAAGTGTGCACAAATCTAAAATGCATTTGAAATTTTATTTCCAATAAAAGCCCCTCGATGATGATGCTCTCCTGAAAGAAGCTCTCGTCAAATCTTTCACTGCAGAGCAAACGGAGAACCTGTTTTTTTTTACTTCAAATGTAATCAGTCACTTTGAGCTTAACATGCAGACTAAATGTGAAAATAGTCGATTTCCTGGATTAGCCACCGAACAGATGGGAAACGCTCAGATTAGAAAAGCCTGACAGATCTACATCACACTGAACAATGGTCTTCACAGACTCACCCATCGTGATTCACGACCGGGAATGTTGTTGTTGTGTTAGCGTCCAGGAAACAGCTGAGAGCGTCTTGGCAAGTAGAAGCTAACTGGTAGCATTAGCTACTCCACCACAAAGCAGGACTCCTCCAGGCTTGTGTTATTTGTGGAGATAAAACATCAACGTTGCAGAGCAAACAGAGTCACTGGTAGAGTTAGCCAATCAGAAGCAGGAGGTCCAGATAACATTATGTAAAGGTGGTTTTCCAGGAGCACTAAGTAACTCGGACCGGTGCAGCTCGGCCCGACCACTAATCACATGGACACTGTTTGGTATTTTCACTCTACTTTCTCCCGTTTTTAGTTCCTGGTCCATTGAGGTACCTGGCAAAGCTGAGTCAAGCCGGCATCATGATTCTGGCCGCTGATTGGCTGGGGGTGGAGTCACTGGCTGCTCCGGAGTTTTTTGCCTGCAGCCATTTCCTGGCTCAGAGTCTGACAAAAAGCCATAAAACTAAAATAAATGTCCAGCAACACCACCATTTTTAAGCTGAGTTGTGTTTCTGTGGAGCATACAGGTTACCTTACCCTGTTTACTGATCCTCTCATGAAAAATCATGCACCCCCACCCCCTGCGACAGCCGCGGGTCCGCCCCATCCCTCCCCCCGCACCTATGAGGGGCACACCCACTTTCTGTCATGGAGCAAGCATGGGAACACAACTACACTCAGATGGGCTGACTCAAACCACGTTTTAGGCTGAGTTTTCCTGGAAAACTAGCTTAAGACTCCAAATCCGGCCGTCTTGTGCTCCCCACTCCTCTGGCTGACTTCCTGAAGCAGGAGTGCAAAAGAGCTTTGTCTCACGGAGATCGACTCACAAGGCATTCATTTAGACTAGAGAACACTGCAAATGTAGGAAAACCCGAGTGAACTTGGTCTTTAATCATTTGTTAAAATGAATCACAGGAAACTCATCAAGTTACATCAAATTTAGGGAAGGCTGCCAACTATCAACTATTCCTAAAGGGAGACTCGGGACACGGACTCGTAACCAAACAGGTTGTGCAAAATTGTGGCATAAGTGCAGCATAGCAGGGGATCTTTTTCTGACAGGGTAACGTGTTATAATGCGGCAAAAACACTGCAACTAAATTAAAATATTCTGGAAAAATAATCCCCAACACAAATCATTTGACTGTGATGTTTCCTGGACTTTTCTGCAAAGACAAGCAGAATGAGAATTAATAAATCCTGCATAAACAGTCCGACAAGAGGAAAATAAACACAAATGCAGCTTTTCTATAATAACATGAAAGAAAATCTCTAAATATGAAACGGTTTAAACGCAAAGTGCTGATCTGTCCCGGAAACAAGAACCTTTAGAACATTTCCTGTGCAGTCGACACAAACTGAACCAACTCCCTGCTACTGATTTTAAATCCACACTCATCAGTCTCATCTGACAAGTGAGGAAGCCATTGCTCTTCAAGAAAAACTAGGCGGTATTGATATCTGGGAGGCTTTTGTCTCTGGGGACGAAGACATGTAGAACATTCTGTTTCCTCCTCCGTGTCCTGACCTTCGCACCACACAGTCACATTTTCTTCATATTCACCTCACTTTGCACAGAGAGAGAGAGAGAGAGAGAGAGAGAGAGAGAGAGAGAGAGAGAGAGAGAGAGAGAGAGAGAGAGAGAGAGAGAGAGAGACCAATGACTGACACCTGAAAAGCACTTTTAGAGAGGAATCATGTAAAATCCCGATTTTCCTTTTTTCAATGAAAAAAATGCCTTTAAATTGTTCCTTTTCTCCAAAGCATCAAGTGGCTCGGAGGCTTGAACGGAGCATCCCGGGCTGATGACACGTAGACAATGGCTTCCCAGCTTAGCTTTTAAATAATTACTATCACTTTTTTAAAAAAATGAATAAATTAGGTTATTTATTTTATTTATTTATTTTTTCTTTCTTTATACGTGCTATTTTTAAACAGTTTTTTTTACCAAAGATTTACGATTGACATAATTTTAATATCTATATAACTTTTTATATTACAATTCTCATTTTAGCTCTTGTGATTTTATATTTTAACCTTAATTTAACCTTTTTCCAGTATTTCCTCTTGAGAGACCTCTGCCCCGGGGACGGTGGTCGACTGTGGCGGTCTGGGTGCTTTCCAGGTGTGCCTGGGTGGCGGTGGGGGTCTAGGCCCTCCCTGCCCTGGGTGCCCTGTGTCGGTGCCTCGGCTGCTGCTGTCGGGGCGGATGGCCCCCCTGATGGCGTTTCCTTATTTTAGCTGGTCTGGCTCATCTGATCTCAGTTCATTGTGTTTTTTCCGTGGGGGAAGGGGTGTGTGTGTGTGTGTGTGTGTGTGTGTGTGTGTGTGTGTGTGCCGGAGGATGAGTTTTGTGAAGGTTTTTTATCGTCACTGTTTTTAAAATTCTGAGTATGCGGGGCCTTTTTAATTTGTTAAGCACTTTGAGTTGCATGTATTGTATGATTAAGAGCTATATAAATAAGGATTGATTGGTTGACTGATTGAATCTGATTAAACCCAGATTTAACTGCTTCAGGGTGACAGGAGACACCCCCGCAGACAAAAGGCTCAAACTTAAGTTGAAACCTGACTGACCAGGTAACATTTGAGCCCAGATGTTTTTAGGAACACAGAACTTACCTAAAATAAGGACCGCGTTGTGATTGATTGCTTCACTGTTTTATATAAATGTAGTCAACTGTGAGTCTACCAAGAATTTGCTGCTCCATATTACACCCTTTGCACTTATTCATGACTGGAGTAAACGATGAAGCGCAGCTTTCCTGACATGCCTGATGATTTTCGTTAAGACATCAGTTTATGGGATTGCCCGTTCTTTGGCAAATGCCCCCGATCCCAAAAACCTTTACCTTTTTCCACTGGTAAGTATTTCTTTTATACATGAGCAAAGAAACACCAGCTAGCAGAGCACAATAAGGAGCAAATAGGTACGTTTCTGTTGTCAGAAGTTTCTGGTAAGGGGATACTGACCAGGCACTACGATGGCCTGGTCCTCTCAGCTGCTGCGTCTCAATACAAATGCTGCATCCTCAGCAGTGAGCAACGCCACTGATCAGTACCCAAAAGTGTCCACACAGTAACATTGAAAGTTTCTGTCCAACTACGGCAATTTGTTCCATCCAGAGGACTGGTAGCGATGCTGTGTGATGGAAAATGTGGCATTCAATGACCAGAAGAAGCATCGTTTTTTACGATGCTGCTTGAGCCACTGAAGCCTCGTGAAGTACGCCGTTGTGGGGGGAGTTCTGCTTCGGTTTCTGATGTTGGGACTTCAATAACAGTGATTTTTAAGGAGCCAACAGCGCTCATTTGCTTGTGCTTCCATTCTGCTTCACAAGCAACTCTTCTAATTTTACGAACGCTGCTTGTTTTGGTCATTTCCCACTGAGGTAAAACCAGAGTGAATTGACCAAAGCTCTGCTCAACTATTCCACCGGGACTTTCCAAGTACCTACTCCTGCCCAGGTACTCCAAAAGCTCCTGAAAATGGCCCAGAAAAAGTCCCGTTTTCCCGGCCCGGTGAAGCGGAAGTTCATGCCGGGAAGTTCCGGTAACGTGACCCGATAGTGGAAACACACCCTGTTGTCTCTTTGTAAGGTAAATTATACAGAATACATCCACATCTTGCTTCCACCCTCCACAAAGTCATTTACTGAATTAACACTAATGAGCGATTATGTAAGCACTTCTCGTGCAGATTATCAGAACCTCAGCCAACCCCTAAACCAGCTCCTGTGCTGTTCAAACACACTAATCCACCATAATCTCTAGTTATTTTATTAGTCACGACTTGTAGAAAGTGGAAGTTTCAGATTGCGCATCTGTTTGAATTCATTCAGATTCTGACATTTGGACCCATGATGGACAAAAATGCTCCGAGGGACAGCCAAGTCCAATGCATGTCTTCTTTTGGACAGATGGAGGTGGGTTGCCAGACAAATCCATCACCTGGACATTATCTTTGAGTCGACTCCAGCAGCCTTGATGGCAGATGGTGTTTCAGTCTGCAGCTACATGAGCAGGAAAGCAGCAGCTCAGGGTGAGAGAGTTGGAGAACAAAACTGAAAATTAAGCTTTTCTGGGAATAAACTCAATCCCACCTTTGTGAGCATCTGAAGACGCCGAAACCAAGGATTGTAACACCGTGTGAGTGTCCTTTAGATGTGTTATTCTGGTGTAAGTCTTAAGCAACGCTTCAGTTTAGATAAACATCTGTTGATGTGGCTCCTCATCTCCACAATCTCCCGTTGCTGCTTGGTTCTACATGATGCATCGATCTGATTTAGTGTAAATTCACAGCTGAAACATCTGGAAGCAGCTGCTTTTGTTTGTTCAGAGTGGTTTCCTCTCACACAAAGGCGGACATAATTGATTCTGTCTGAGGACAAAGGACTGTTTTGTTTAGCAGCGGCAGAAAGGATTATGATGTTCAGATGTAACTGCAGAAGGAACCTTGTTGCTGGGGTTTCTAAACCAACAAGGAAAACTGCAGCTAAATCAGCTCTGAAATTTTTAAATGAGGTTTGGGATTAAAGTTGATGACGATGCGTCTGTAGGACGCTGCACGGTTGAGCTAAAGCGTGCGCTCACCGCTAAACAAGATCTTCCACTGAAGATGATGTGAAGCATCATCAATAAGTGGGTGAATCTCACCAATCCAGGTGTGTGTGTGTGTGTGTGTGTGTGTGTGTGTGTGTGTGTGTGTGTGTGTGTGTGTGTGTGCGTGTGCGTGTGCGCGCGCGCGCGAGGAAATACGTGGGAGCGTCACATGTCAGTAAGATGCAGAAAGTGTGTATTCATGCGAAGATGATGAGACACTGAGACAAGGCAGCTGCAATGTTCTGCTGGCATGCCATTGTTGGTCAAACACAAGGTAGGTGGCATTAACCTGAGGTGACAGCAAGGTAACACACACACACACACACACACACACACACACACGTCCAGGCAGCTTCATATTTTAGTTTTTTCTGATGTCCTCTCCAGACGTGCTCATCTCTAGCGCCCTGATCTGTCCCCTTGTGCTGATCTGACGGCGGTGGGGCTGGCTGATGACAGGGTGGTGGACACGGCGAGCAGCGGCGCTCACACAGCTCAAACGTAGCGATAAAGCAACGTCGTTACCCATCATCCTACGCGTGGCCACGCTGAACAAATCGGCTGCGACAGCTCGCCGCGTGTGCGGCAATTGTCTCTCAGTGGGAAACACTATGAACTGACCAGCAATGGAGACATCCAGCTGAATCTATGACAGATGCAGTTTTTATTCTCAATTTTTAATGGGCAAAATTATCCACTTGAAAAAGAAAACTTCAGTCCAAATATTCCATCATTAGGAGAACTTCACCTCTTTAGAGGATAGTTTGACTACCTAATAATGATATGTATAATCGAAACGGATTTATTTAAATTAACTCATTCACTGCATGAGATTTTTTAACTGTGTGGGTGTCGGACGAGCCCCCGCACCGTAAGAACTAAAGCCGATCTTCATCCACATACGTCACACGTCACGTTATCAGGAAGCAGAACATCCATGTGTTAGGAGATCGTTTTGGGCTGCTGCTGTAAAATAAATTGAGGAGCGAACCGGAAAAGCTTCTGCCGATCACAATTCAACAACGGATTATGAAAGAACAGATAACGCTTGAAACGCGCGGATTCTTCCTGATGTTAGAGGTGAGTCTCCGCTTTGTTTTGGTTGTTTTGGCGTCGACATCATCCTAGCGCGCAACGTTCTGTGACTCTTAAAAAAACTGTAAAAACGCTGAAAAACGCTGGCAGAGAAGGGCTTCACGGATCAGGAAACGGCTGGCAGCGAATGATTGAAACTACTTTTGGGCGTCTAGATCAGTGTTACAGTGTCAAAAATACCCCTAATGGTAACTCTGATGCTTAATTTGGTTTGGATGAAAATAATGTCTAAACTTTACAAAGTTATGGACGAAAATGTCCACTTTAAAATAAATTGTCCTAGCTTCCATCTCCTATGGCTGAAAGTGGAACAGTCTTATGGACATGTGCCGTGCCGGAATGATGGAAAGGGTTAGGGTTATGATGGGTGATGGCAAATGAGATTAAACAATCCAGATCCTAGTGGGGTGTATTATTGTCCATCTGTTGAAATGATTCATCATGTTTTAGCTTTGAAATTCTCCTGACTGCCTGCAGACTTTAGGTGATGCTACAAAACCTAAATAAGTACATTTCTTTCCTCCTGCGTGCATTCCTTGGATGAAGCACATCAGACCATCCCAAAAACCATCACTTTAATAACCAGACATCTGTGATGACTCAGATTTTATCCCATTTTAATGTTTTTCAGAGTCGGCTGAAACTGAAATGTTGCATAAAACGTTTTGTTATCACGGGAAAAAAACAATGCTTGCTTCTGGCAAGGTCACAGAAATATGGTAAATAGGAGACAGAAAAATACGACCGTTTTCTCGGAGACCTGCAGAAGTTGTGAGAACGGCTCATTGTGCAGACTGGTATTCCTCCAACTGGAAGGGGTCAACCACTCCTTTGGCCAGACAATCAACCTCAGAACTAAATAAATTCTCGTTTCTCTTCTGAAAAGGAAACTAAATTCAAGTCTTGGTCACTTGAAAACAGAAACCATTCTCTGCAGTCGTATTATTTCACCACGGCTGGCACAGTCGTCCACTAATCTGGTGCCCTCTGCTCTGTGTAATCACTCGGTAAGATTAGTGGTAATGCAAGACTCGTAGGGATCGTTAGTTGACGTTCCACCGAGGATTTCAGCAGAACAGCAGAGCGTAACCGCAACAATATAGCTGTGGTTCTGCCCCACCACAAGGTCCTCACACACACACACACACACACACACACACACACACACACACACACACACACACACACACACACACACACACACACACTTGCTAGGTCAACAGGAGGAATCAGGATTTTCAGTAATAAACAGGTTTGACTTCTAATTCAGCATTTCTGACCCAAACGGTGAACTTTGTGTTTCTAATCAAAAGTTCAGCTGAAGTGAAGTGTTGCACAAGCTACAGAAACTCAGCGGAAAGTTTAATTCTGTGAGAGTTCAAAGTCATCGTCATTTTCTTTCCCCTCCAATTTGCATTAATTAGACCGGACCTTTATGCAATTCCAGAGCTGTGGAAACGAGGTGTCTCTTACTCTAAACTGACCATGCTGCCACCAGAGTGCAAGACGGGAAATTAATGAGGGTTATGGAAATGGCCTCCCTCTACGGATTTGGTCAGAATCCACCATTAGACTTGTCTAGAAGTTGAAGGCACTACATGATCTCAGACAGTTAACCCAAATAACCTCGGAGAGGGCATTTATTATCCTCTTGACCAGAAAGAATTTAGGTAAAGAGGTTATATTTGAGGAAAACAGACCACTAACCCTAAAGCTGAGGATTTCCGTAAAAAAGCATTTTCTCAAAATTTGATTTTGCGAAGAATTAAAGATAATAAATGGATGAAATGCAGCGATAATTTCTTCTTAGTAGGGATTCACCGATACTGGTAAAAGTTAACCAATACCAGGAACCATTACCAATGCCAATGTTCACCTAATATTTTAGTTTTGTGATCATTTCTATTAATATATTTTATTTTTTTTACCTCACAGTCTTTTCCTGTTGAAAACAGACGAGAAAATAAAACCTGTATTCCAATTCATTGCATTTTTTTGTGTGGTAGAAGTATCGGTATCAGTAATTGGTATCAGTATCGTATCGGTGCATCCCTAGTAATTTATCAAGTATAGCATTAACTTCTGCTGCACACACACAAAAAACTATGAATGTCTTTTTAAAGGTGTAGATCACTCATTTATTGAATAAATTTGCAGTGGTCTCTAGTAGGAATGAATGCCTTGCAAGTCGTTCTGGGGGGAAAAAATATACCGATGCACCACATAACAGCTGAGCTTCAGATGGCAGGTTATGAGGTCTTATTTCCTGATATTTGGACATGTCACGTTATGGTTAAAAGCAACGCAACAGCGTTGATGTTTTATCTCCACAAATAACACAAATCTGGGGGAGTTCTGCAGTGTGGTGGAGTTGCTAATGCTAATGATTAGCTTCTACAAGCCTAGACGTTCTCTGCCGTTTCCTGGACGCTAAACCAACACCAGCCTTCCCCGTCGTGAGTCCAGATGGGTGAGTCCATGAATGTTAAGTGACAGTGTGACGTAGATCTGTCAGGATTTTCTAATCCTAGAGTTTTACCGTCTGTTTTCTATAAGAAGCTAAAGCAGGAGATAGGTGTAGGAGACTATTTTCATGATCAGCTTGCATGAAACAGTGACCCAGTTTAAACACGTCCTCACCAAGCACTGAAACCATGGAAACAGACAAATAAGAAAAGATTAGCTTGAGCCCCAATGGAACGTCATGATTTCCTAAAAAATATGTCAAGTGTCACTTTGACTTGAGGTTATGAGTATATAAAAAAACCAACACTGGTGTTTTTCCTGCAGGAAAATTTAGAACAAATCTAAAAATAAATCCAAAAGCAGAATTTCTGGATATCCTCATCTCTTGTATTTCACACTGCACTCCGGAGCAGTGCAATAAATGTAGCATATTTCCAGTCATCCAGCAGAGCGTAGAACTCCCTTCAAACTCTCGCTGCACGTGAACTTCGTTACTGGAAGCTATGCTGCTTTTCCTCTAAGGAAAACTTTGTGTCAGCCTTGCAGGATGTGATTCTTAGCTTGGGTGGAAAAACAAATAAAAAAATCAGCATGGCACCACTCACTGAAGATGCAAAACCAAAATTGTAGTTATACCTCATCGCAAACCTGTTATTTAGGATATTACCTGTGGCACCCCTGACTGGGCCGAGCAGCTGTACGCAGAGATGTTTTGCAATCTGTCAAACTGGTTTTGGCCCCTGGTGAAAGAACGCAGTAAAGAGAAGAAGCACCAAAGGGCCCTAAAACAAGCTGCGCCTTATTAAAATGATAAATGGTTCGACAGCCACCTGGGTGCAGATCTCATTTCTAGAGCAAATTCAGTCCTCCTCCAAAACAGAACAGGTTGGAGACGAGGCGGCGGCGGTATTCATGATCTGATTTTATCCCGGTGAGGTGCTGTAGCATCGAGCCACCAGGTACACCTCACACATAATGTTCACCACTGATCATTAAATTACAGCAAGCTCTGAAATACATCCACAAAAATAACAAACCGCTGAGTTTTGCAGCCCACGTCCTCGCAAGGATCACACAAACACAACACAAGAGCTGCTCTATAGGTGGCGAGTCAGTGCATAACTAATTATTCTCCACTATAGTGATGTGTTCCCTGACATCAGGCCATTAGCAGAGACCAGGATGCTGTTAGGGATTCATTGGCTGATAGGTTTGTTTGCCCAGGGGAGCTCGAGTCATTTGTCAGTAACAGAAGATGTTGCGAGCGTCCACCGGGAAGGTCTTAACCAAAAACAGCAGGACTGCAGTTTAAAGGCTCGTCCTTTTTCCGCTGACGTTTGAAAGCAGCTCACCTGCAGAGTTGCAACACCCCCCACCTCTGCACCAACTCAACAGCATGGTCTGCTGTGAGGAACATAAGCTGTTCCAGCATGAGCTCTAATCAAGACTCCGGATGCTGCAACTCTTACAGAAGGTGGCCGTTTGTCTACATGTTATAACACTTAACAGATAAACGATAATTACGTGTGATATTCCACAAACTGCCAGTCCCAGTCCAGTGGAGTGACCGGATCTTTTAAAATGGGGTGGCCCAGGTGAGGCACAACTTTGTGCATGGGTGGCACCAATGGTTATGTTTTTTTTTTGTTCTACCCTCAAGTCTTTTCTGGACAATGAAAAGACCATCTGAAGGTAAATTAGTGCGGTGGCACATGGGGTGGTCAATCAGATTTCAAGGGAGGCATGTGCTACCCCAGGCCAATCCCTGGACACGCCTCTGTCCCAATCACAGAGTTATCAATTCAGAGTAAATCTGACCAAACACAACATCTTCCAGGTGGGGAACGAGTGATTCGCTGGAAAAACCATCTCACTATTTTAGGATAAATACATTTTATTTATAAAAATACAAAATGGCAAAGACTAACCTGGCCTTTCCACTGGATACGTAAGTGGCACATGGAGCATTCTCCTAGCACGCTCAGCGGAGCGTCCCTTCCCACGGAGTGTTTTAGACGGGAAACGGCGGCGTTCCACACTGTTGGTTCACTAAATCACCGGACCCTTGCAAAACCACACGTGACTTTTCCATTTCACGCAATAACGAGCAAGGAGGTGGCAGCATTTATCTAAAAGGTCTGATTTGTTGTCAGTTCTGTTTGTCTAAGTAAACTACTGCAAATCAGCTGAGTGAAGGTTTGGACATCGTCTAAAAACCTTTAGAAGCAACAAATCTAAAGTTACTCTGAGCAAAAACGTATGCAGAGATCAGGTCAGATTCTTGAGTCACGCTCGCCAAACAGCTTCCTGTTGGTGTTCTTGAACGTCCTTTTCCATTCAACTATTTTAGATCAGCAAATCTGCCTAACAGCTGATGTATGATAATGAAAAGGGGCTGATGTCACACAGGTGAAGGATCACACAGGGCTTAAATCTACCAATCAAACCCAGCCTGGCTGCCATGAGAAGGAGGGAGACCATCTTTTTGAGGTTGTTGTGTGGGCAGTTCCTGTTCCTGTCACCCAGCATGGTGAGCTCTGGTAGCCCATAATAATCACCTGTACACCTGAGAGGCTGCTGCTTGTTTTTCTGTCACCTGTCATGAACTGGAAAACTAAAATAATGACTCTTTTCAAAACTTTACTTGTCAGTAAAAATAATAACTCAAACACTGATTTAACGGACGTGTCGCCCTGTCTCCACCTCCGGGTCTGTGGGAGGAAAACACAGATTTCACTTAGGAATGTTGCTTTTAGCAAAGAAGGCCGCCAGGAGGAGTAAATACAGCCGAAAACAGAAATTTTTTTTACACGTTACCAGGTGAGTAGCATCAAGAGGCCCAGACTTCCCTCTCCCCAGCCACTTGGGCCAGCTCCTCCGGGGGAATCCCAAGGCGTTCCCCGGCCAGGTCCGGTAAGAAGTCCGCTCGGACAGCTTCTGGCGTTTTTAAAAAGTATCCCAGGGGCACGGTAAGGGTCGGAGGTGTTTAGTCTATTTAATTTCTGACTTTATAAAATGATTTCTTCGTTTTTAGTGTGAAGTAAATTCCGACGAAGTAAAATCCAAGCCGATCCCGTTCATTTTGTTTACATTTGTTGCCTGCCAACATGGCGTCTACTCTCTGAGAGTCACGTGACGTCCGGAGCTCTATTGAATCTTTGAAGCTAGAATTGCATAATGAGCCATGATCATGCTGGGTTTTATCTCGTTAGGAAGAATGTCTGACAAAGCCAATCTAAATCTTTATCAGATGGAAAGCAGCTCAAACAGAGCTTGTTGTATTTAAGGGGTTTTCATTGCCTAAATGAGGTTTTAGCCTATCCTCTTTATGCATTTATAACAATGACAAAAGGAAAGCCTGTTAAAGTTTATCATGCAAAATCCACTAAATGAGTTTCTGACCATGTTTAATTGCCGTTTCCTTGTGAGAAACACCCCTAAAGTAGTTTTTGGGTTCATGTATGCATTTTCCTGTCTCTGCTACAAATGCTGTACACAACAGCTGCAGGCAGCAGGATGGGGTTCTTGCTGCATCTTCACGATCTGCTCCTCCTCCTAGAGTCCAGATCCCTCCTCTGCTGGACTGCAATTACTAACTACCGGTCTCTTCATGTAGCTAGCAGGAAGCTGAGTCACCACAGTTGTGAAGAAACAATTTCTTACTTATCTAGTCTGCACTTTAAATACTGCCTAGAACTCCAAAGAGGATTTTTGTTAGAGAGGAACAGGTTCCTTGACTGAAGAAGTGTTTAATCTGTAGAAATGGTCAGATTTGATCTTCAGGAGCTCTAAAAAAACGAGCCAGAATGTGAATGTTGTTTCACAGACTGCTTGTTGAACCACCACCAGAACAGAAGTGGGTTTTCAGACGAGTTACTTCTTCAGACCAGCAGCATTCAGATGTTAGATCCGCGCTATATAAATAAACTTTTACTTACTTACTTACTCGATGGATGGGCGGGGGCAACGAGGGCAACCAAAATGCTAACTGCTGGCCGCTAGATGAATGGCTCAAGACTCAACTTTTTAGTATAGCTTTTAAGTGATTATGATCAATTTTAGCCAGTTTTTACCTTTTATTTATTTATTTTTAACATATATTTTATCAGTGTTTTATTACTTACTACTCTTAATTAAATAACACATATTTTCTTACATATTTATTTTAACTTGTAATAATTATTAGTTTTAACCAGTCTTAATAGTTTGTTGTACAATATTTTATAAATGTAATTATATGTTTCTACTTGGTCATCTTTTATCACTGTGTTTTATTTAGATTTTATTTATCAGCTGTTTATGTTTAATTTGTTTCTTAACTGTTATCTTAGTCTCATTAGTAAACTAGTGTTTCCTCTGTGGGGGCCGGTTGCCCCGGGGGCAGCGGTGGACTGTGGCGGCCGGGGTGCTTCCCATGTCTACTCTTGCCAAGGCTATTGCTGCCAATCTTGGTGCCCCTGGTGCAGTTGGCTCCTTTGATGGTGTTTTCGTCTTCTTTGTATCTACTACATCTGCACTCAGCCAGCTGCCCTTTCTCTATTGTGTGTGTGTGTGTGTGTGTGTGTGTGTGTGTGTGTGTGTGTGTGTGTGTGTGTGTGTGTGGGATTTCTCATCTGCTTGGGATGGGATTGAGGGTGGGAGGAGGGAGAAACAAAGGGGATCTCTTATGTGAATTTGTGTGGGAGGAGTGGGAAACCGACTGCTGTTTGGTTGTTTTTAATATTGTAAAGCGGTTTGAGCTGCATTTGCATGAAAAGCGCTTCGTAAATAAATTTAGATTGATTTTTTTTTTTGATTGATGGTTGTAAAGTTTACTGGGAGAGTGCAAGGGTCGAACTGGGACAATAATTTAGGCTGGAATCGGCCATCATCTCAGCTGCCTTGTCTGCATTTGAGGTGTGTGTGTGTGTGTGTGTGTGTGTGTGTGTGTGTGTGTGTGTGTGTGTGTGTGTGTGTGTGTGTGTACGTTAGCGGCTCTGCCCTCTCGGTCTGCCAGACAACGCCTCCTTGTGGCGCATTTTTCAAACAGGAAGTGGTAGCGGAGTTCGGCTCTGGTAGGGGGTGACTTGCTCTTTAAATAGATACAACTCTGAAGCGTGCGAGGACTTAGTCCTTTGTGGTTCAAAAATGCCAATCTTGGCCAGTTTGGCAGGCGTGGCTCAAAAGTTTTCGCCAACATTGGTTTTTATCAGTAAATTTATTTTCCATGGGGATAAAAACTCATTTACTTTAATTTTCACTAGAAAATGTTATCGCTTATAAAACTGTTATTGGCTGCCAACATGACCATATTTGTTCCTTAATTAGGAAATGATTACATTTGTTTACATGGAAGTGTGTGGAATTAAAACACATGCTGCAGCCCACCACTGAGGTGATATCGTCGTTTTTGGCTCATTTTGTATTTCTTGTACATGTTAAGTGAGAAAATGGGTTTATTGGGAGATTCAGAGAAATTCTAGTCCACGCTGGAAGTATTGAATAAAAACGTGAGCACCATCATTTGAAGATTGAGCGCAAACTTCACCTTTCCCTGATTTCATTTGATTTACTGTAATAAATGAGCAGAAACAGCCTCACATGCATCATCTTACCCTTTAAAACGATTGAGAAAAACCGACGTGTGTTTAATGTAGGTCTCATTTGTTCAGGGACATTAATTCTCTAAATGAGGTCAGTACATCTTTGCTGGGACTGCAGCATTTATTCAAAATCGTAGTAATTGACATAACCTTTAGACCTCCACGGCAAAGATGGAACACCTGTTAGGAAAATTATTTTAAATCACTGCAAAGCTATTACACGTGATGAATCAATTTAAAAATGAGTATGTGTTTTAGAAAATCCACGATGGTATAAAAATATCACCAAAGTTATTCTGTGCCATGTATTTGCATAACCAGGGCAGCGAGTTTTCTGATGGTGATGTTGTTGTGTCAGCACTGAGCAGCTCCCGTCTTTTTACACCTGCAGCAAACAAAGGTTAAGTTGGTGTGTGGTTGGGACCTCCTGCTTAATGTGCAGCATGCTTTCACAGCTGCAGGGGTTAAAGAGAAAGGTCACGGGGTTGGGCAAAAGGGTTCAGAGTCACCTGCAAGTCGCTTTGGACAAAAGCGTCTGCTAAATACATAAACATAAACACAGTGGAGTGTTTATGTGGAGACAAGAAGCAACATTTATTCAACTTTATGCAAAAATACATTGTTTTTAAAACCTCGACTGTGGTCTGATGGGCTCAAATTTTGCCTTTTGGTTTATTGGTCGTCTTTTATTTATGTCACTCATGTTCTGTTTCGCCCTGCGGTGGATTGGCGACCTGTCCAGGGTGCATTGGCACCATCCCCCCCTTCGACCCTGAATGGAAAAGCGGGTATAGACGATGGATGAATGTTCTGCTTCTTCAGACCCAGTGTTTGGTTTTAGTGGGTCCTAGGGCTGCACAATATATCGTAAATATATCGTTATCACAATATCAGCATGCACAATATGCATATCGCAAACAACAGATAAATATTGCAATGAATGATCAGCTCAAATGTTTGCTACACATAACGCATTCTGTCAATCAAATGGAAGCATGATGTTTTTTTTAACAAATCAAATAGAGCTCTTCACCCATTTGGCCAGTTGGATGAGTTCTCATGTCCGTCCCAACACTTAATTTTGATGGTTAGCAAACACCTGAGTTAGCTTTTTTCTGCTCTTTCTGCTGATTCTGCTTTTCCTGGCATCCACTGATTGCCTTTTTTGTTCATTTTGTTTTCCCTTTCCTCACATCTTTTGCTTTTCTCATTTTTATGATTTTTTTTTGTCATTTTTTATGTATTTGTCTTTGATTATTTTTGTTCCTGAGTTAAGTTTGTGTTTATCGCAAGTAATATAGTCATCGCAATATTAATCACTGTTATCGCACATTGCAGGTTTTATATCGTGCAGCCCTAGTGGGTCTACACTTTTAAGTAAGGTAAAATTGTACATGAAAGCCCATTTCACTGAAAAGTCACAAATTGCTTCGCAGCTAAAATGCACAGTAATGGAAAAATAACAGGTATAAAAGTCTAACAAAGGGCGTTTTGTACTAAAAGTGTTTTGGTGTGTTATTCTGTTATTGAAGTGATTGTGGAGACCTTTTAAAAGTTTGGATTATGAACCTGAAAATGCAAATGGGGAAGGAACTGCTGGATCAAGGCAGTGATCCATGCAAAGTTCTAAAATTTGAGGCCAAATTCTTCAAGTGAATTCTAGATCCGACTGGTGGTCAGTGTGATGCGTTCTGAGATGTTCCTCTGATGAAAAACTCAGTTCCTCATTAACGGTTTTAGTTAATAGACAAAGCCAAATCAAAAACTACACTTCTGAGAATCAACGTTCACCCAATTAGAGCGGTGCAGTAATAAAAACTTCAGTTTGTTGGATTTTTACTTAACTTTGGGGCCAGACAGAGATAATTTCCTCTCTGTCTTACAGTTTGTTGGTTCACAACTTCTCAAAATCCCAATAGTGGACATTAATCTATCCCAATCCGTGCTGATTTGTCCACTCTCTCCTTGATGGCATCTATCTTTTGTGCCAAAGAATGAATCTCTGCCAAAGTCCCAAGCTTACGATTCATCTCGACAATTATGTGAGTCTGTGAATTCACAGAGCGGTGCAAACCATCTCTGAGCTCCGGGAGCAGGCCAGTATTCCTCGACAGCTCGTTAATTTTACGTAAAGCCAGGAAGCCTCCAAGACCAATGAGCAGGAAACCTGACACCAACACCACGAATATCCACACATCTTCAGAGTCCTCCACAGACAGCTGAGATAAACAAATCAAGTTCCACTGTTTCCAGGAGTCCATGATGTGTCCAACTGGGTCTGTCCCGGAGGGGCATCCAGGAGCCCCTTCTCCCTTTCTCATCGTTGAAAAATTTTTTATCAACCATTTTAGTGATTTCAGTTTCCAGTTTCCAGAAAAAATGCAGAAACAGCCGTGCACCCAGCACACAGAGACAGACAAAGACCTTGAGGATAAGACATGGAGGAGAGGAGGAAAAAAGTGTCTGCACGCTCCAAGAGCCGGAAGAAGGAACTAAGAAGCTTGGTTATTCAGGAGGGGCTTGGAGTAGACCCGCTGCTCCTCCACATCGAGAGGAGCCAGTTGAGGTGGCTCGGGCATCTGGTCAGGATGCCTCCTGGATGCCTCCATGGTGAGGTTTTCCGGGCACGTCCAACCAGGAGGAGACCCAAAGGTAGACCCAGGACACGGTGAAGGGACTATTGGGCCATTCCCATCTGTACCGGGTCGGCCCGGGCCGGGTAGCGTAGGTTGTTTAAATATCTGGGTTGCCTGGTATTTTTCCGGGCCAACCAAGGCTCATTTTCAGCCCTCTTTTCGAGGGGGTCTGCTTCAGGCCGACCAGAGCCAACACACCCACTGCTGACAGCAAATTCACACCTTCCATTAGAGCAAGCGTCTGATTGGTGGGTAGAATCAGCCCACATCGGCTTAAGGCAAGGATGTGTGGAATCAACCGGGCCAGGCTGGGGCCGACTGGGGCTACCCGGTAAAGATGGGAATGGCCCATATGTCTCTCACCTGGCCAGGGAACGCCTTGGGATTCCCCCGGAGGAGCTGGCCCAAGTTGCTGGGGAGAGGGAAGTCTGGGCCTCTCGCCTTAGGCTACTGCCCCCGCGACTCAACTCTGGGTAAGCGGATCAAAAAGGATGGATGGATGGATTAGTGGACTACTAAGTCTGGACTAGTCATTATTAAGCTAGTATTAGTTGCTTATTACCAATGCTGTAGTTGTAACATTAACAGGCCATAAATGAAGAGTTTCATCTAAATAAGCCATTCATAATGGTTTGTTAACCAAAAGTAAAGGGTTTGTTGCTGATTAATGCACAAACTAATCAGCTCTAGGGCTGCAACAAACGATTATTTGGATAATCGATGAATCGGATGGGGTCTCGACACGATTAATCGATTAATCGGATTACATGTGGAAATTTTTAAAAACTGCTAGGGAAACGTTATTTCTCTCCTTCCTTCACTTTATTTAACATAACATTATTAGAAAACAGTTCAATAGCAGAAAAACAACATGCCATCACCTAAATTGTCTTATAAGGTGTATAGACAGAGACCCTAAGCTACACCTATCTGTGACCTAAAATGCTTGGTCCAATTAAACAGCTTAAGGGCAATTCTCATCTGTTTTGTTTGATCTCATCTGTAGACATTTATTATAACTGGGGATGTCAAACAACTAATTTTTAAATGTAATTAAACATAGGCTGTGAATTAATCAAAATTTATCACTATTTCCAAAAATGACTGAAAAAATAAGTTGTCCCACACTCCATGGAAACTTTCAGAGAATCCACAAATAGTGGCTTTCAAATGGTTTTGTTACTTTCTGCAAGTTTACAAAAGAAGCAGATGAGACAGCATGTCTGATAATTTAGTTTTTCATCTGATAATATTAGAACATGTCAGTAATGCCTGAGGGGCTTTTATAAACACTGTATAACTAACACTACTGGAGAGGGTATGTATTACACAGAGGCTTCTGGGGAGCCCAGATATGGGGGGGGGGGGGGGGGGGGCATTTTGCCTTGGCCCCCAAAATGTCTTGAAACGGCCCTGGGTGTGTGACTGAGTGTTGAAGGAGATCTGAATAGTATCAAATTTATAAATATTACATGTGTGTAACTTATTGTTTTATAGGTAAAAACATGTAGTGGAGATAAATCTACCAACATTTTACTTTTCAACACTTTGTTTTGTTTTCTTGTTTTTATTTAACTATTTCCCTGTCCTGTCTGTCTCTCATCTTCCTGCATCTCCTCTAAACTCTCCAGAAAAACTGCTGCCTGGATTCTTACTTTTTCACCTCATCAGTTACTTCTGTGCAGATCAAAGGGATCTCCTGACCGCAAAGCGCAGAGCGCGTTTTCGATGCTGCGTCAGTGAGGTGAAATCACCGCAGCACAGGTGATGAGCTCCGCAGTGGCAGAGCGCTGCAGGCACAAATAAGACAGAAAATAGAGAACATGTGCAGACATGAATGATCGTGTGCTAATTATAGTTTTTTGGTTGCGCCACTTTGAGAATGGACCGTGCGCTGGAAGCAGCTGCCTGGATCGCTGCGCAGCAATGCGCTGTGCCGCTCTCTGCTCAAAAGAGTCCAAAATGATATAATATAGAAAACTTTTTTCCGGCTCCCCGGATGTGTAGGATATACAGCTCCCCCATAATTCGATCCCTGCTCCTGGATGAAAAGCCGGACATTTTCATCAATACAAGAACCCGGAGTCCGGACGCCCCGGACAGAGAGTGAAAAGTGGACATGTCCGGGGAAAACGGAACGTACGGTCACCATAGTCCTCATAAAGCGGGAAATTATAGATACAGTATTGTGCTCGTGCCCTGGGCCCTTTAGAGTTCGTGGGCCCTGGGCAATTGCCCAGTTAATCCGGCCTTGGGTGGAACCGGTTCGCAGCAGCGCGAGTCCCCCCCGCTCATAAGCGTCGCGCTCACGACTTTAGACTCTTTTTTACGAGTTTAGGGCATGTCTAGCCTGTGTAATAATCCGGGACTTGGATGAATCACTTTTGAAAAGTTTTTAATTTACCCGGACACAGAGTTCTCTCCTTCCTCGCTGATGATCCCGACATGCTTGCGTTTAAGACGCTGCATCATCCCGTGCCATGCTAAGTCTGACCTAAACGTTGCAGGTAACGCATGTCTTCACCTGATTTAACTGAAAATGCCCCCAAACTTAAAAAGCTTTTACTTTTTTGACTCTCGCTGCTTCTGCCATGTTCCTCTTCCAAACAACTGCCGGCTCTCCCTCGCGCTGATCTGTCTGCGCGCAACGGCGGGCGGGAAGGGGGGGCGCTTTTGGAAGAGTTGTGCGACACAACGAATCGATGACGCAATTCGTTGCCAACGCTTTTAGTAATCGATTTTCATCGAATTTATCGATTCGTTGTTGCAGCCCTAATCAATATGTGGCTTTTAAAGAAGTAATTCAAGGGGAACATATTAGTGCTTACAAGTGGTTAATTGATTGTTGTTTAGGCTCTGGATTTTGGTGTTTATTTACATAATACCACAACATAATATTTTTGGTTATTAACACAGAATAACTATTCCCCTTGAATTACTTTGTTAAAAGCCACATATTGATTTGAGCTAATAGGTATGTGCATTAATCAGTAACAAACCATTTATTTTCGGTTAATAAACCATCATGAATGGCTTATTTTGATAAAACTCTTAATTTATGGCCTGTTAATATTAGAATTACAGCATTGTTAATAAGCACCTAATAATAGCTTAATAATGACTAACTCAGACTTAGTAGTCCACTAATATGCATATTATAATATGCGTCTTCTTCCGGCTCTTGGAGAGTACAGACGCTTTTTTTTCTCCTCTCCCTCCTTTCTTATCCCAAGGCTCTTTTTTCTGTCTTCGTGTGCACTGCGCTTTCTGCATTTTTTTCTGGAAACTGGAAATGATTAAAAATGGATCTGGTCAGTTGGTCTCTCAACGCGATTGACAAAATTTTTTCAACGATGAGAATGGGGGAAGGGGTTCCCGGATGCCCCTCTGGGACAGAGCCAGCTGGGTATATCGTGGACTCATGGAAACAGTGGAACCTGATCTGCCTCTCTCAACTGTCTGTAGAGGATTCTGAAGAAGTTTGGATATTCATTGTTTTGGTGTCGGGATTCCTGCTGTTTGGCCTGAGCGGTTACCTGGCTTACCGGAAAATTAACAAGCTTCCGAGGAATATTGGCTCAATCCTGGCACTCAGGGATGGAATGCATCGTGCTGTAAACTCTCAAACTCATAATTGTCGAGATGAGTCGTAAGCTTGGAACTTTGGCTGAGATTCAGGCTCTGGCACAAAAGGTGGATTCCATCAAGGAGAAAGTTGACGGATCAGCACGGATTGGGATAGATTAATTACGCCATTATTGGATCTAGAGGGGTTGAGGACCAACAGAACAGTAAGGCAGAGAGGAAATTATCTCTGTCTGTCCCCAAAACAATTCTTATCTGAATCTAGTGCCCTTGAAGCCTGTGAGGGTGAAGTGAAAACTCCTCAGTCAGAAGAAATGTGGACTGCTGCTGTCGCTATGGAAACCCTTTCTCCCTATCCCAGCCTGGGCAGGACTGTGACCGGTGAAGGCCGTGGAACCGTATCTAGGAGTCACTGTGCTCTCTAACCCATTATCTCCCTCCCCTGTCCAAACGGAGGTGATGAGCGCTGCTCCATGCAGCTGCACGCACTGAAGTGAGGAGAGTCCCAACCCTACCTCCCCACCTAGTGGATCCTTATGTTGTGTAATGTCTGAAGTCTGTGTGCATTTCTGTCTGAGGTGTTTCTTGCATAGCAAAGCTGCCCTCCCTGTGGGGGGTAACTCTGAAGTGCCTTTTTTCCCTCCCCAAACTCTATCCTCATATAAACCCTCTTGATTTATTACAGTAGCGCGACTCGGGTTGCGAATGACCACAGTCACCAATTCTTGTCATGTGTCTATGTATGTATGTCTGATCTCTGAATTGTGTGTACTGAAACTCTAATTTCCCTCTGGGATTAATAAAGTATTTTTGAATTGAATTGAATTGAATTAATTGGCAGCTAATTAATGGTTAATTTGTGTTCCCTAAACTAAAGTGTTACCGTAATGGTATGTGTGTATCATTTATTTTTTCCAAGACATTTTCCATCTAATCTGGGAACATTTCCTAAGTGGAGAAATTCTTTCAAATTAGCAAAAAAGTATCGTAAAATTTACTAAATGACAATCAGTATTTTGTATTTTTGCGCGATTTTTATTCTAAACAATAGAATGTGTAGTAATAACATTTTATTATAATCAGTTGTTTGTTTGTTTTTTGGGAGAAAGTATACCAGAAAACTAAATATTCAGAAACAATTCCTTTAATTATTATCAATGAAGTCCAACGAATCCAAAACATCTTTGGGGAAAAATGAGTCCAAACCAAAGAAAAAAAGAATGAAAAGCTCAGGAAGCAGGAAGTTAAATATTTTCTAATGAAAACCTTTTTCTGATTTGAAAATGTGAATTTTTCTAATAAATCAAGATTTCATTCATTAGTCCTGTGGATCAGCCTTCACTATAATAACAGTCTGCTCATCATCACTGAGCATGCTCAGAAGACACTGAAATAAAAACCTGTCCTTGTGGACATGCAGAGGTGTCGGGCCTCATTAGACACCTCATGTCCCCAGCAGCTTCCAGCCTGACGGCCACTTTTCCGCACCCTTTGTGTCCCTGACTCATTCCTCCACACACTTAACCAACATCTTTCCTCCATCCGCTGTAGTCACTTCCTACACCATGGGCTTCCTTTGCTTCCTTTCATGCCTCCTTTCTGTTTTCTCCCTGGCTCTCAAACCCTCGTCCTGCTAGAGAAGCAGAGAAATCTTTGATTTACCATCTAAAAAGTCAAATGAAAGTTGTGACATGCCACTGTGGCACACTAAAACAGGGCTTATAGACAACAGAAAATGTCATTTATCACTTTAGTAAGTTAAAGAGTTGTCTCCAGCTCGCCGTTTCCCGCAGCTTTTTGTGCTAAAAGCATTAAGCATTAATAGTTTTTAGATGAAGTCCTGCACAGTTGGGCTAAATCACTGTTTGGAAAAGGCGGCATGGGAATTCTGCCAACATTACTGCCCTGATAAAGAAAAAGAACCGCCTCTATAGCCTCTTTCTGTACTCGCACTCATTCATTTCTGAATGAAGCAGCCTGCGTGTGTGTGTGTGTGTGTGTGTGTGTGTGTGTGTGTGTGTGTGTGTGTGTGTGTGTGTGTGTGTGTGTGTGTGTGTGTGTGTGTGTGTGTGTGTGTGTGTGTGTGTGCGTGTGCGTGTAGGTGTCTGTTCGTGTGTGTGTGTGTGTGTGCGTGTGTGTGTTGTGTGTGTGTGTGCGCGCGTGTGTGTCTGTGCGTGTGTATCTGTCTGTGCGCGCATGTCTGTGTGTGTGTGAGTGTGTGTGTGTGTGTGTGTGTGCGCAAGTGCGTGTGAGAGTGTCTGTCTCTGTGTGTGTGTGTGTGTGTGTGTGTGCATGTGTGCATGTGTGTGTGTGTGCGTGCGTGCGTGCGGGTGTGTTGTGTGTGTGCGCGTGTGCGTGTGTGTGTCTGTTCGTGTGTGTGTGTGCGCGTGTGTGTGTTGTGTGTGTCTGTGCGTGTGTGTGTTGTGTGTGTCTGTGCGCGTGTGTGTCTGTCTGTGCTAGCATGTCTGTGTGTTTGTCTGTCTGTGCACGCATGTCTGTGTGTGTGTGAGTCTGTGTCTGTGTGCGCGAGTGCGTGTGAGTGTCTGTCTCTGTGTGTGTGTGTGTGTGTATGTGTGTGTTTGCGTGTGTTTGTGTGTGTGTGTATGTGTGTGTGTGTGTGTGTGTGTGTGTGTCTGTTCGTGTGTGTGTGTCTGTGTGTGTGCGCGTGAGTGCGTGCGTGTGTGTGTGTGATTTACAATGCACATTATTAACATACACGTCTACTCGGCTGTGTTGTGAACAGGAAAAGTGCTTTGAGTCCTAGATTCTCCCTTCTTCCCACTTTTCTGTCTCCATAAATTCATGTGTGTATCTGTGTCACTCTTTTAGATTTTAGCCAATCAGCTTGTGGTTCCGGGCCCCCCTCCCCGTCTCTTCCAGTCCACGACGGCGGTGCACGCTGCTGCTCGTGACTTCTTTGCAGTGTCTTCCTTGCAGGAAACTTACAATGCAGATGAGTGCAGAGAAGAGCCATAAGAAAGCACCTGGTGCTTCGCGAACTGATGATGAATGTGTCGAACTCTGAAACAAAAGAGTCATAAACCTAATTCATTGATTCAGAAAATCCAGTTGAGGACAAAAGGGGTTCTGGAGGTCACCCGCCTCAGTCTGCAAGGCCAGCGCTTTGTGTGTTTTACTGTTGACGGGATGATTGATGGTTCGCTCACAAGTTCTGTGGAGGAATGAAAACTGGTTTTACAATAAACACGAAGATGGACTCGCTCCTTCCTCACGCCTGGCCTTGGTGGATGCCAGAAAGACTTAAACACATTGGAAACCTTCTTCTTTCCTGATGAAATTTCTAATGACCCATGCCTGTTTTGTAAGTGGCTAAACTAACAGAACTGACAAATGGTCCATTTTTCTCCATTTTATATGATATTTATTGTATACATTATAAATGTTTTACTTGTTATGACTCCCTTCCCTTTATTATCTTGCAAGCCAAACACCGAGTCGACTGCATCTTCTACTGTTATTGTTCTTTAAAGTGACAATGACATGAAAGGACTCAGATGTTCCTTTAATACAGTTGGAGTGCGACTAAATTCCTTACGAGTTGTTTTCAGCAGAAAAAAGATCCCGGGCTCCTGTTTCAGGAAGAAGACGTTAGTAGGAAGAGTGGGGTGCAGAAGTCAGCAGGAATTATGTCTTACTCATTAATGCTCATTATAAGCAAACATCTTGCCTGTGATTGGCAGCTAATGCAGGAAATGCGGATAGAAGCGTGTTTCACCTTCTGACTGCTTGTAAGACTCATGTAATCATTCAAGGATCAAAAATAACAGGTAAAAATCAGTTTCTCAGTGAACTTGCTCTTTAAGCTGGAACTAAATGAATTCAACATTAAAGTGGAATGAACGTTGATGATCCTGCAGGTAGGACACAGGCCATTTATAACTAATCAACACTTAAAGAACAAAACGTGGATTATTTAAGGTTTTCGGCTGAGTGGCTCATGTGTTCTGCTAATTTAAAAGTCAAAACGAAAATTTATATTTTGGCCCAAAAAACGCAAAACTGTAAAAAAATAAAAAAATAAATAAAGTCCCAATTCAGTTGTTTTCTTGGGTGCAAAATAATTGTTTTAAGAGATAAGTAATGACGATGCTGATCAATGCAAACACTCACGTATAAATGTGGCCCGGGGGGCGGGGGGGGGGGGGGGGGGGGGGGTCATAACACGGTCCCTTTCACACCGAGGTGGAACTAAAACTGACAGTTTGTGCTCAGTATGATGCATCCGATGTAAAAATGCCCCTAAATCGAGTCTGAAGCACCTGTGCCCCTCCGCTGTTGTCACCTGACCCCATCATCTGCCAGCCCAGCTGCTCCTCATGAACGTTGCTTGTGGTGTCTTCATCACAAGACCTCCATCAGTCACAGTCAGCTGGATCACCTGACCCCCTGAACCAGTTCGGAGGAACATCAGTTCCCTTTCATTCGGCACCTTGTCTCTCGTCTCGCTGATCTTTGACCGGCAGGTCAATGCATTTAAAAGCAACACTAAGCAGTTTTTAACACTTTAACCAGTTCCTTAAAAAGTGGTGTTTACCAACACGACATTAACAGCCCTCTGCTGACCAGAAGCAGCGCATAACAGTTCAGTGGACCAGGTACCCACAGGCGGACTCTTTACCTGCTTTACGGCTGTTAGCCATTTTCCATGCTAAGCTAGCAGTTTCTCGCCCGTAAATAAAAAACACAAGAAGAAGCTTGCTTTTCTGTTGGCATCGTGGTGGAGCCTGGAAGTAAAAGTCACAGAGTAACGTCTTTGGAGGCGAAGCAAAGAGCTAACATCAGAGTGAACATCGGCTCAGCCTTCGCTAGTTTGAGGGAGCTAAAGGAGGCTACAGAATCACTGACTAATGGTGACCTGGCTTTGTTGCAACTGGACTTGTAAGTAATATCTTTTAAATTTGTAGCTTATTTAGTAAGACTTGGCTTGTGTTAGTTTGAGCTCGTTTATGGTGCTAGCTACAGCAGGCTGCTGCAGGGTTGTTTTTTGACCGTTGTAATTCCATTTTCCACCAGTGGGGGGAGATGCTGTTTGGTGTTTAACTCAGTAACAAATCACCACCCTGTATAACTCCTCGTGCACACTGATGCCGTAGCTCCAGTAACCAGTTATGGATTTTTCTGATTTATTAAACATGATCAATCATCCAGATCTCCTAGTATTTTTATAAACGTATTTTTAAAAGGATGCTGTATTTTATCGTCACAGGCTGCTATGATGAGAAACTGAGCCGTGTCTGCTCTATCTGATGGTTTAAGAATCTGATTAATGGTTGCTGGCAGGTTTGAGAAGTCCCAGCCAAAAATCTCCAGGTTCTCCAACATCTGTCTTAATCTCGGACACGGAGAAGCAGCCAAACGACGCATCTGTCATCCAAACAGAACACAAGATGGAGTCATGGAAAATACAAGGAGAGGACGAGAAAAATGACTAGAGATTACTCTGTAAAGGATAGATTATTTAAAAGCAGTTTACTTTGGTTTTATCGGTTTGTTTTCCTCTTAAGAGCCAAAACGATTGATGACAGAGTGAAAAGTTTTAGGAACATTTCTGTAATTCTACAAGGAATGAGTCTGACATCAGGACGTCTGAGGAGTATAGAGCCAAGGGCGCCCCAAAGGGGTGGCCAGGGGTGGCCATTGCCAACCCTAGAAAATTGCTGCCCCGCCGCCCCAGGAAAAGCCAGTGTTAACAAATCATATTAATGTTCAGTCAAACCATATATTGATCTTGTTTATTCAAGACATAATTGTAAAACAAAATACAAATATTACAATTAATGAGTAAAGAAATAATCAGGATAAAAGAAATACATGTGTTTCTGCTGCTCACCATTTTTAAAAAGTTTACATCTCTATAGTTTTTAACACAGCAATTGGTGTATTAACCTAAAAAAATACATTTTAAAATAAAATTATGGATAAAAGTTTAAAATCTTAACTCTCGTTTATAAGGCCCTCCAGGGCAGGGCCCCCTCATACATTACTGCGCTTTTGTAAAGGTATGCTCCATCTCGGTCTCTTCGCTCAGCCGAGCAGGAACTTCTGGTGGTCCCCCGGTCGAAATTTCGATCAAGGGGTTGTCGTGCTTTTTCTATTTTGGCTCCAACTCTGTGGAACGAATTGCCACGGAGCATTAGGCAGGCACCATCCCTTCAAGTCTTTAAGTCTCGTTTAAAGACTCATTTTTATCTGATTGCGTTTGAGCGCTAGGGTCATTTGAATTGCCCTAACATTATGGTTTTAACTATTCTTCGTTTTAACCCAGATACTTGATTTTATTTTGTCCGACATTTGTTTTTTAATCGATTAGTCTTATTCCGATATCTCTTATCTGTAATAGTGTTTGCTTGATATTTTATGATTTTATGTTTTTATCCTGCTTTTATGCCCATGTACTGGGAATGTTTTTCTTTTAATGACGTTGTTCAGCACCTTGGGCTTCCGATAATGTTGTAGAAGGTGCAATACAAATAAAATTTGATTGATTGATTGATTGATTGATTGATTGATTGATTGATTGATTGACAACATAGGGCCAGTGGCGCAATGGATAACGCGTCTGACTACAGATCAGAAGATTCTAGGTTCAACTCCTGGCTGACTCCTTCCTACCATAGCTGGCTCAATATAAGCCTGACATTGCATTGTAACTTCAAACCATTGTTGTGGTCTTGACTGGAAGCCACCTTTGATTTAGGGCTGCATGGTGGCGCAGTTGTTAGCACTGTTGCCTCGCAGTACGAAGGTTGCAGGTTCGAAACTCGGCTGCGGCCTTTCTGCGTGGAGTTGCGTGTTCTCCCCATGCATGCGTGGGTTTCCTCCGAGTACTCTGGTTTCCCTCACAGATCACAACATACCCTATAGGTTATAAAATGTAAGTCGCTTTGGATAAAAGCGTCTGCCAAATAAATAAACATAAACAAATAACTGAAATGTATATTTCTAAAATGTTTGTGTTTGTAAAATTTCTGTTAAATGTTTTGGATACGTATTGTTATTTTAATAAAAACTAATAGCTAATGGAGTTTCCACTGCAGAAAGACGCTAATATGCAAGTAGGTTAGCGTTCTTCTTCTCATCACCAGAATCAGCCTACATAAATGCTCGATTTTGACTTTGTAAATTTAATTCTGACAAAGTTCACACAAAAGCCAAAAACATTTGACATATCTGAAAAAAGCAGAAGGCATAATTAACATGGAACCAGAAAGAGAGCTGTAGTCTGCTTTTTTCAGAGCATCATGGTAAAAAATGTATTCATCTCTAACTGCAAAGCTTATTTTTCTTTATCCTTACAAATATTCAAGTAATTGCTAAAGCTTAAATGATCATAATTGCTTTAATTATATAGTTTATTCCACTTAAATGTGAAAAGAGTCACACTTGAATATAACCTCTTAATGTTAGGGATCAAGCAGATTTTGGGGCTCTGAAATATAAACTATAAAAAACAGGAGAAATGGTGCTAGAATGGTCGTACAGGATGGAGACCGCTGTGCCGGTGTCGGTACAGGATCTGCTCGTGTGCAAGATCGGCTCGGGGTCCTTCGACTGCCGATGACGTCAAAGTACGGCAAACCCACTCGGACAAAATACACTATACATCTATACTGTTGGAAAGAATTTAGCAGTTTCGTTATTAAAATAATGTTTCTTAAGACGTAAGTTTGTGTTTATAATGGTATTTGTAAAATAAAACACTATATTGTATTCATTATGTTGAACTCCTCTTTGAGCACATCCCTTGAAGGATCATAGGTATTAGCAACACCTGTGAAATTGTATTTGCAGGAAAGAAGTGTGTCCAGTTTATTGAAGTATTTTGTGTTTAGTTTTTCCACAAGCAATGCGTAGTTCAGTTACGCTCATAGCTGCTAGCCAAAACTCGAGTTAAAAGTTTTCTGGCTTTACTAAAATACCTGTCTGTACTTATTTGATTGATGGTAGTTTTACTTTCTATTAGACTCCAAATGTAATCATTTGGCACGTTTCTAATTCATAATTTGTAAGAATGTAATCGGTGATATTAGCATTAGCATTCCTATGGGTTTTTCCACGTATATTAGCATTGCGCTAACCACTGGCTGCCAAATTGCAGCCTGTGCGATTAGAAAATCTCTTTGTCACATCGCAATTAAATTGCACATGCAGTTAATCGTTCAGCCCTAATATACATGCAGCTCTATGCTTAAAGTGTATTTTCAAAGAGGTAATGGTGGATTTCTTTGTAAAAGTTGTCCATCTTTCCAACAGAAAAATTTGCCTGGACCAACGTAACGTGATAACAACGTAACGTGATTACATAATTCCGTAAGGTTCATGTTCAGCCAATCAACTACTTTGACGTCATCGGCAGTCGACGGACCCCGAGCAGATCTTGTACAGACACTGGAATATTCTTGTTCTTTGGGTGATGAGTCACAGAGTGCCCTCTTACCCTTTTCTCATCTGTCAAAATAAAAGACAGATTTCAGATTTTTCTGCTGCTGTAAAAAGAGTCGCTGTCAGAGAATATTCCCCTAAAGAAGCCGATGCTTTTTAGTCAATGCTGGACATTTGGAAGACTTCACATGTGGCATCATTTGTCTGGTACTAAGACTGGAGCTGTAAAATTTTCTTGTTTTGGTTCTAAATCGATATTAAATAAAATCTAACAGGGATGCACCAATGTGAAAACGTAGGCCAATATCTACATTAAAATCGCTGTTACATCTGAAAACCAATATTTACCAATATTACAAGTAAGAAAATAATGATTCGCTGAAATTTCGCAATATTTTGTGTTACTGAATCGATGCATATTGAGGATTAGCAAGCAAACATTTTATTTCTTTTGTGTGGTACAATTCAAAGAATGGGGTTTCATGAAAACACTGGATGTCTTTTAGAAGCATCTGATCTGAGTTTTCAACTAAGTCCTGTTTAAAAATTGCAAATATTGTCTAACTTTTAGTACTGCAATATTTTGTATCATCTCTCTTGTATTGAGATATATATTGTATCGGCAGATTATTGTCAATACACACCCCTATATCTATATGTATGTACATATAAATAAATAATAGGCACACCATACACATTTAAGCTTCTAAAACTATAACCCCGTCATCTGAATCTGGCTCCCTGCTTGGTCTTGGCTGAAGAACACAAAACTCCCTGAGGATTGAATACAGACATTCGCCTGATTCTGTTCTGTTGAATCTGCATATGTCTAATCTCGGGACAGGTTGTTCTGAAACTGTAATCTCATTGTACGGGGACGCTGGTTTAATGACAATAAAAGCTTCTTTAATCTTGAACCTCTGTCACAATGCAATTATGCATCATCACCCCCCACCCCACTCCCATCCCGAAACCGATACACAAGCGGAAACAAGAAGGGAACATCTGTTAATATCCGACAAATACCAGTATGTTGTAAAATGACTAACATCGACCAACACCGATAATAATGCAGATTTATCTTGCATCTCTCAGAAGTCTGAATTGGGTTTTGGTCTTCTTAAATTTAAACAGGCTGCTTGAGTCTCAAAGGATGGTTTACAAGGCAGATATTAATAAACAAAATATGTCATTAATTCATACCAAATTGTGTTTTATTACCCATTTACTGTAAACATTTGGTTTTTATTCTTTAAACGGCCTTTAAACAGTATCTCCAGCATGTGGTCCAAGGGTGTTTCCATTTAGGCTGAGTAGCTGAACTTCAACTTGAAGGTCACTCTCTGAATCCCTAAAGACAACTCATTTCCTCCATTACTGCCTCCGTGGTATGTCATAAAATGTGACGAAAAAATGTAACATCGACTGCTAAAGAACAAAGAGTGTTCAGTGTCTGCTCAGTGAGCCAGAACATCTGAGGAACAAGTCTAAGGAGCTTTGAAAGAATGAAGAACTACCATGACCTGGATGACTGAGAACCTTCACAGACATCTGAGGAACAACGAAGTGTGAGGAGGTTTACTATTAAAATGGTAGCGCTGTTTTCGTACGAAGCATTCCAAACGTCTACAAAATGTGGCAAAGCCAGCAGATGATGGATGAGAATAGAAAGAGACATTCTCTCATCAAAAACTGGAGAGAGATGGAAAAAAACAAGACACATCCCAGCACTCCGAGCATCCCGGTTGATTCTATAAATAGTGGGTGTGTGTGTGTAAGTGTGTGTCATTCGCTTTCATAAGTCAGTTATTTGTGGAGGCTGTGAAGAGAATTCAACCGCCACGTCGCCTAAGAGCTTTATGGACCACAAAACATGGGATTGTGTAAAATAAAATGCTGACATGGCGACTTCGTGTGTCTTCTGACATTCTGCTCATAGTCACAGAACAGCAGAAAGACGGTTTCTCTTCTCTCTCCACCAAACAGATCCACCAGGGTTCAAGCTCTGCATTATTCATCTGACGAGCTCCTCATGCGGTTAAAACTCACTGGTTCATCAGTGGACGTAGCAGCACACACTCTCTGGTTCGGGAGATGTAATTTAGCTCAACATGTTCATTTGTGAGGAAGACAGACATTTAGTCCACTGGTGCATCTGCAGTAATGATGTACACCAAAATAATAATGTTCAGTAAAACTAACTCAAGTGATCATGAATAGGTTGGATGTAAATAAATAGGGGTTCTTTATTAAAGTACTCCAAAAAGATCTAATGGATGGATGGGTGCAGGGCCAGATTAACACTTTGTTGTACCCTGGGCAACAATATTCAAGGGCCCCATCATCACGACCCAAGGATCACCATAATTTGGTCACATACAGAATATTTTACTGTAATATGCAGTAAATATACTCAATACTTGAATACTGCCTGACATCACGTAACCCGCTCAGGGTAACCTTTGACCCACCTCATGTGGACTGACCAATGAGGTGAGGGTCTTAACTTGAGGCCCTCTCAACCGCTCTCAACTGACGTTCAAAGTCATAGGCAGCGAAGCGTCTCTGTGCAGCGCAAAAGCCCAGGTGGACAGTTTGTTTAATATAGGGTGACCATATTTCCATTTCCAAAAAAGAGGACAGGGGATCTGTGCCTATGACGTCACACTATGGCAACGCCACACAAACCAGGTTGGGACCCATTTTTTGTAAGAACCAAATTAATATCAGATTCTGCCAATAAAAGGGCTCTAAAACAATTCATATGTAAATATTTTTGCATATTTATGACAAAATCTCATTTTTCTGCTTTAGCGCTACAACAAGGTTTTATTAATAACAAATTATTATACCTTTTGTTTTACTACAGCATCAGTGTCATTTTGCGTTGGCCCCCCAAAATGCCTTGAAACGACCCTGGGTGTGTGACTGAGTTTTTTAAGGTGATCTGAACTTTGTCAGATGTATAAATATTACATGTGTAGAACGTATTGCTTTATACAGTAAAAACGTGTTGTGGAGATAAATCTACCAACATTTTACTTTGTTTTCGTGTTTTTATTTAACTATTTTCCTGTCCTGTCTGACTCTCATCTTCCTGCATCTCCTCTAAACTCTCCAGAAAAACTGCAGCCTGGATTCTTACTTTTTCACCTCATCAGTTACTTCTGAGCAGATCAAAGGGATCTCCTGACCGCAAAGCGGAGAGCGCGTTTCGATGCGTCAGTGAGGTGAAATCACTGCAGCACAGGTGATGAGCTCCGCAGTAGCAGAGCGCTTCGGGCACAAATATGACAGAAAGTAGAGAACATGTGCGGACATGAACGATCGTGTGCTAATTATAGTTTTTTTGGTTGCGCCACTTTGAGAATGGACCCTTTAGAGTTCGCGGGCCCTGGGAAATTGCCCAGTTGCCCATATAGTTAATCCGGCCTTTTTTGGGTGTAACTACATGGTTTCTACGCCTAAGTCAATTTCAAGGACTTTCAAGGTAAGGTGTTCCAGATTTTCCAGCCCCCCTCCCCAGTGAGTCGTGAAGGATGGCTGCTTATACTGAGCCAGGATTCTCTGGAGGTTTCTTCCTGTTAAAAGGGAGTTTTCCTCTCCACTGTCGCTTTATGCTTGCTTGGTATGAGAATTGCTGTATAGTCACTGACACCAGTCAGTGACTTGATGCAATTTGCTGGGTTCCTTATATAGGAAAATTTATTTCTGATTGGCTTAATGAACTGACCTGAATTGGAATTTTTATTATGTGAAGTGCCTTGAGACGACTCTTGTCGTGATTTGGCGCTATATAAATAAACTTGAATTGAATTGAATTGAATTATTCATACATTCATTAATACTTGAGCTCAAAACTGCCATAAAATGTGTTAATAGAACCCAAAATATGTTTTTTCATGTTAAAATGCTTTTTTTAAATTTCTGCCTTAAGTAGATGTGACAGTGTAGAGATCATTTCTGGGTCTTGCAGGGTTACATAAATAGGTGCATAGGGCTCTTTTAGGTTTCCACAACCCCCCAAGGCACTTTACAACACACCCAGTCAACACACAAGCACACACACTGGTGGTGATGCCCTGACAGAAGCGATGCACCACCGGTCCCTCCGACCACCTCCAGAAAGCAAGGTGAGTTAAGTGTCTTGCCCAAGGACACAACGACTGTCACAGACTGAGCAGGACTTGATCCCACAACCCTATGAAACAGGCATTTAACTCATCCGCCACCATCTCGCTGTAGTAGTGAAAGTATTCTGGTACTGTCAGAAAAAATCCTGCTATTTCCAGCTACACCCAGCTCCCCTTCGCTGGTTTTTCCTGCTCCCTCTAGACGCTGGTTCAGGTAGGCGTTGCTTAAACTCACTGTGAGTCCAGGTTTCACCAAGATCTCCTCCCAGTGGGACACGCCTGAAACACCTCCAGTCAGAGGAGTCTAAAAAGGCACCTTTACGAGATGTTCAACTGGCTCCTGTTGGCGCAGAGGAGCAGCGAGACTTCAGAGATTCTCATCTTTCCCTGAAGTGGACTCGCATAACCAAATCTCAAAGCTTTGCTAACAAGGAGTGGGAAACCCATTCCAATCCATGCATTCTTGGTATGGGATCGTTTTGATTTTACGGCAGAGCATGATGCATGACTTGCGATTCTGTGCACGGCTACAAAGCAGCTTAGAAAATATGCAGCTGTGCAACTTTGATGATCTCCCATCAGAGTAGACAACAGTTAGAAAATAACCAAGAAAAAGTTATTGCTTTTATTATATCAAATAAGTGGCTATGAAAAAAAAATTGTTGCTGTTGGAATATGCTTCTGCTACCTGAAAACTAACCAACGGTTAATAACTTCTTAAACTAACACTAAGCCGTTTCCTGCTCCTCCACCCTACTGGTTGAAAGTGAAATTACAACTAATGTAAACAACCCTGCTGCATGCATCTTTTGGAATCCTAGGATGTCCAAGGAAGGTCCCGCCTTTCTCACCTCTGATTGGCTGGAAGGGCTCTCCTACCATTGGCTACTTCATTTAAGAGGAAACGGTTTTCCCTCGCTGCAGGTTTTTATGTTTACGGTCAGATCGAGTTTTTTTTTAAAGAAAATATAAACTCATCGCTGAAATAAACATCCTTTCCTGTTTTGCAACAAACAGAGTTTCTTTCATGAAAGAACCTGAAAACATCAAATGTGAACTTGTAATAAATCTTGTTGCATTTTATCACACTGTAGACTGACCTTCTATCTGTTGGCTCTATTGAGGTAATCTTATTACTTCATTAGGGTATCCTATGTCTTCACTTTAATAGGTTAAGGCTGTTTACATGTTAGAGCACATCTCTCACCATCAGATTAAATGTGTATCAATTAATCAAAAATTAAGTTCAAGCTGATCATGATTTAGACCTATTTTTCACCGGTTTTCATTATTCTAGTAAAGAAACAGACCTGATGCACACAGCTAGGCAGAATAGGGCAGTTTTATTAAATGTCATACCCAGGTAAGGCACATAATGCTTGAAAGCCACGAGATATAAAGTAAGTCCAACAGTTTGATAAATGCAACAAGATTATAAATTCACATGTTACATTTTCAGTTTTTAATGAAAAATAAAACTCTAAATGTTTTGCAAAACAGGACAGAATGGTTATTGCAGCGCTAAGTTCACATTTTCTTTACAAAACTTCCAAAAACAGCTTTCTACTAGTGGCAGAAGGACAGTCTGCACTTAGCAGGACAGCCGGTTTGCTGCTAAATGAAATAGCCAATCGCAGTAGAGCCTTTCTAGCCACTCAGAGGCGAGAAAGGCGGGATCTTCCTTGGACCTTCTAGAATTCCAAATGATGCCTGCTGCAGCCTGCTGTAGCTAGTGCTAACAATGAGCTAATGCCAACATGAGCAAACCAATACTAAAATGAACCACAAAGTAAAAAGATCCACACTGTTGGACAAAAACTCTTACTTTTACTTCCAGGCTCCGCCATGATGCAAACAGAAACAATCAGCAAACTGAAAATGCTAATCGCTAGCATAACAGCTAACAGCTGTAGAGCAGATAAAGAGCACCCCTTAGAACGTCTCCAAAACTGCTGAAGTCACCAATGTGTGATAACTAATGGGACTTTAACTTTAAAACAATGACTTTAACACGTAAATTCTAAACCAAAAACATACGTTTCTTTTTACAAAGCATCACCTTTATTTCCTGCGTTTTCTGCTCATCAGCTCTTCAAAGGCCACAAGACTTTTTCAGAGCAACTCATTTTTTTTTCTTCCACTAACCCACCTTTTACATTTTAAAAGCTTCCATTAAGTTTTATATTGATTTTTTTTTCAAGATATGGAGAACTATTAGCCACATTTTCACTTCAAATATGTACTCTGTTGGAATCATAAAAAACCTAGATAAGCATGACCCTGAAAAATCCTGATCAGAGGACTTGCTGTTCACACGAGAGGATTGAGAGGCTCTTTGAGCCAAACCAACTGAACATGAACCCCAAAAATGTTTCCTTAACAAAACACATCCCTGCCAAAGCACGGACCACAATCAGACAAACGTTCTGGCTCCAAGAACTCACTCCTTTAAAACCTGAGGCCAATCCTTTAATATGTGGGCCTTTTTATGTTCTCTATTGTCTAATAAAGTGCTGGATAATAATAGAGGTCTAGAGAGAGTTTAATAAGCCGAGGAATTTAAAACCAATACAAATTTGATTAAATGTGAGTTTCTATTCTTTTGTTACCAGTATTGCAACGACTGGGTGTGTTTTTATTGCTAATTTAATTATTTAATGGATTTGTGAAGATTTTCACATGAGGGAGGATTTGTATGCATTAGCAGATCATTTATGTCAGAGTCAGAGTTAAGTAGTTAACTCCTCCTTGAACCGTCACCTTATCGTGGTGGAGGAGTTTGAGTGCCCTAATGATCCTAGGAGCTATGTTGTCTGGGGGCACTTAGTGCCCCTGGTAGGGTCTCCCATGACAAATTGGTCTTAGGTGAAGGGTGAGACAAAGAACGGTTCGAAGGATCTTTCATGGCGGTTAAAATGAAGAGTCGGAGTACCCGGCCCGGAGGGTTACCGGGGTCCCACCCTGGAGCCAGGCCTGGGGTTGGGGCCCGTGAGCGAGCGCCTGGTGGCCGGGCTTTCGCCCATGGGGCCCGGCCGGGCCCAGCCCGAACCGGATACATGGGCTCGTCCAACTGTGGACCCACCACCCGCAGGAGGAACATGAAGGGTCCGGTGCAATGCGAATCGGGTGGCAGACCAAGGCGGGAGCCTTGGCGGTCCAATCCCCGGACAAGAAAACTAGTTTTTGGGACATGGAACGTCACCTCGCTGGCGGGGAAGGAGCCGGAGCTTGTGGCAGAGGTTGAGCGGTACCGGCTAGATATAGTCGGACTCACCTCGACACATTGCATTGGCTCTGGAACCCGAGACCTGGAGAGGGGTTGGACACTCTACTTTGCTGGAGTTGCTCCGGGTGAGAGGCGGAGGGCTGGGGTTGGCTTTTTGTTAGCCCCGAGACTCTCTGCCTGTGTGTTGGGGTTTACCCCGGGGGACAAGAGGGTAGCTTCCTTGCGCCTTCGGGTCGGGGAACGGGTCCTGACTGTTGTTTGTGCTTATGGGCCAAATATCAGTTCAGAGTACCCACCCTTTTTGGAGTCCCTGGGACGAGTGCTAGATAGTGCTCCATCAGGGGACTCCATTGTCCTGCTGGGGGACTTCAATGCTCACGTGGGCAATGACAGCTTGACCTGGAGGGGTGTGATTGGGAGGAACGGCCCACCTAATCTGAACTCGAGCGGTGTTTTGTTATTGGACTTCTGTGCAAGCCGCAGTTTGGCCATAACGAACACCATGTTCGAACATAAGGATGCCCACCGGTACACTTGGTACCAGGGCAGCCTAGGTCACAGGTCGATGATAGATTTTGTAGTCGTATCATCTGACCTGCGGCCGTATGTTTTGGACACCCGAGTGAAGAGAGGGGCGGAGCTGTCAACTGATCACCACCTGGTGGTGAGTTGGATCAGATGGCAAGGGAACATGCCGCGTAGACCTGGCAGACCCAAACGCATAGTGAGGGTCTGCTGGGAACGCCTGGCAGAAGAACCTGTCAAGACGGTCTTCAACTCCCACCTCCGGCAGAGCTTTGACCACGTCCCGAGAGCAGTGGGGGACATTGAGTCCGAGTGGGCCTTGTTCCACTCTGCGATTGTCGAGGCGGCTGTTGCTAGCTGTGGCCGTAAGGTGGCCGGTGCCAGTCGTGGTGGCAACCCCCGTACCCGCTGGTGGACACCAGAGGTTCGGGGAGCCGTCAGGCTGAAGAAGGAGGCCTACAGGGCGTGGCTGGTCTGTGGGTCTCCGGAGGCAGCAGACAGGTACCGGATAGCCAAGCGGGGTGCAGCAGTGGCAGTTGCCGAGGCAAAATCTCGGGCGTGGGAGGAGTTTGGTGAGGCCATGGAGAAAGACTATCGATCGGCTCCAAAGAGGTTCTGGCAAACTGTCCGGCGCCTCAGGAGAGGAAGGCAGCAACTCGCTCACACTGTTTACAGTGGGGATGGGGAGCTGCTGACGTCAACTGAGGCTATAGTCGGACGGTGGAAGGAATACTTTGAGGAGCTCCTCAATCCCACCAATGCGCATTCCGAGGAGGAACCAGAGCTGGGAGGCCTGGGGATGGACTGTCCGATCTCGGGGGCAGAAGTTGCTGAGGTAGTCAAACAACTACACAGCGGCGGAGCCCCGGGGGCGGATGAGGTTCATCCTGGGTATCTCAAGGCTATGGATGTTGTAGGGCTGTCATGGTTGACACGTCTCTACAACATTGCGTGGTCATCGGGGGCAGTTCCTAGGGAGTGGCAGACCGGGGTGGTGGTCCCCATCTTTAAGAAGGGTGACCTGAGGGTGTGTTCCAACTATAGGGGGATCACACTCCTCAGCCTCCCTGGAAAGGTCTACGCCAAGGTACTGGAGAGGAGGGTCCGATCGATAGTTGAATCTCAGATAGAGGAGGAGCAATGTGGTTTTCGTCCTGGCCGTGGAACTGTGGACCAGCTCTATACCCTTGCAAGGGTGATGGAGGGGGCATGGGAGTTTGCCCAACCAATCCACATGTGTTTTGTGGATTTGGAGAAGGCTTATGACCGTGTCCCCAGGGGCACCCTGTGGGGGACGCTCCAGGAGTATGGGGTGGGTGGCTTTCTGTTAAGGGCCATTCAGTCCCTTTACCAGAGGAGCGTGAGTTTGGTCCGCATAGCCGGTAGTAAGTCGGACCTGTTCCCAGTGAGGGTTGGACTCCGCCAGGGCTGCCCTTTGTCACCGGTTCTGTTCATCACTTTTATGGACAGAATTTCTAGACGCAGCCGTGGTGTGGAGTGTGTCGAGTTTGGTGGCAGGAGAATCTCGTCTCTGCTTTTTGCGGATGATGTGGTCCTCCTAGCTTCATCCAGCTCTGACCTTCAGCTCTTGCTGGGTAGGTTCGCGGCCGAATGTGAAGCGGCTGGGATGAGGATCAGCACCTCCAAATCTGAGACCATGGTTCTCGACCGGAAAAGGGTGGCTTGCCACCTCCGGGTCGGGGGAGAGGTCCTACCTCAAGTGGAGGAGTTTAAGTATCTCGGGGTCTTGTTCACGAGTGAGGGTAGGAGGGATCGGGAGATCGACAGGCGGATTGGTTCGGCGTCTGCAGTGATGCGGACGCTGAGCCGATCTGTCGTGGGGAAGAGGGAGCTGAGCCAGAAAGCCAGGCTCTCGATTTACCGGTCGATCTACGTCCCAATCCTCACCTATGGTCATGAGCTTTGGGTAATGACCGAAAGAACGAGATCGCGGATACAAGCGGCCGAAATGAGTTTCCTCCGTAGGGTGGCCGGGCTCAGCCTTAGAGATAGGGTGAGGAGCTCGGACATTCGGGAGGGACTCGGAGTAGAACCGCTGCTCCTCCGGATCGAAAGGAGCCAGTTGAGGTGGTTTGGGCATCTGGTCAGGATGCCTCCTGGACGCCTCCCCGGGGAGGTGTTTCGGGCATGTCCTGCCGGCAGAAGGCCCCCGGGTCGACCCAGGACACGTTGGAGAGGTTACATCTCCAATCTGGTCCGGGAACGCCTTGGGGTCCTGCCGGAGGAGCTGGTGGACAAGGCCGGGGAGAGGACGGCCTGGAGCTCCCTAGTTGGGATGCTGCCCCCGCGACCCGGACCCGGATAAGCGGAGGAAGACGAGACGACGAGGCAACGACTGGGTGTGTTTTTATTGCTAATTTAATTATTTAATGGATTTTTGAAGATTTTCACATGAGGGAGGATTTGTATGCATTAGCAGATCATTTATGTCAGAGTCAGAGTTAAGTAGTTAACCTGCATTAACTTGAGAGATGAATCATGACTAATCACTAAAGGACGGAGGCAAATCGGTCTCTGCTTTCACAGAAAAAGTGGTTAATTCTTGTAGCACGGTTTAGGCTAAACTAACCGCTGACTTAGTCAAAAGCAATTGCAGGTTTGTGTTTTCACTCTAAATAAAAACGGAGACATTACACACGAATACAAGCGGCCGAAATGAGTTTCCTCCGTAGGGTGGCTCAGCCTTAGAGATAGGGTGAGGAGCTCGGACATTCGGGAGGGACTCGGAGTAGAACCGCTGCTCCTCCGGATCGAAAGGAGTCAGTTGAGGTGGTTTGGGCATCTGGTCAGGATGCCTCCTGGACGCCTCCCTGGGGAGGTGTTTCGGGCATGTCCTGCCGGCAGGAGGCCCCCGGGTCGACCCAGGACATGTTGGAGAGGTTAAATCTCCAATCTGGTTTGGGAACGCCTTGGGGTCCTGCCGGAGGAGCTGGTGGGGGTGGCCGGGGAGAGGACGGTCTGGAGCTCTCTTGTTGGGATGCTGCCCCCGCGACCCAGATAAGCGGAGGAAGACGACAACGACATTACAGACATTTGTACACTTAACTGTGTTGCAGCACGTAACATATTCCTCATTAAAAAATGAAAACCTAGACTTACAGGTTTAGCTTTATAAGATCAGGCTGATTAACAAACTTCTTCAAAGAACTGAATAAAAAACATCTTCTGTGGTTATAAATAAAAAATATATGCTGATGAACATAGAATAACAAATCTAAACAAACACAAAATAAATGTAGGAATTGGGGCGACAGTGGCACAGGAGTTAAGTGCTCGCCCCATAATTGGAAGGTTGCAGGTTCGAGCCCCGCTCAGTCTGTCGCTGTGTCCTTAGGCAAGACACTTAACCCACGTTGCCTGCTGGTGGTGGTCGGAGGGACCGGTGGCGCCAGTGCTCGGCAGCCTCGCCTCTGTCAGTGCGCCCCAGGTCAGCTGTAGCTACATCGTAGCTCATCCTCACCACTCTGTGTATGTGTGTGTGAATGGGTGAATGACTGATTGTGTTGTTAAGTGCCTTGGGGGGTTCCAGGACTCTAGAAGGCGCTATATCTAATACAGGCCATTTACCATTTACATCCTCTTCCTTTCGATAACGAAGGTTTCATCTTTGCAGGCTTCACCCGATAACATGTACAAGGGTCTGCACAGAGGACAGTGGTTGACTGGCAGACAGAAGAGAGGCCAGGGTCAGGTGTAAATGAAGATCAGAGCTTGACTGATCTGAATCAACTCTTTGGAAAGGTCAGAGTAATGAAAACAGACAGAAGTAGTAGAGAGAAGTAAAAGGTCAAAGAAGACATCAGCTATCGAGCAATGAGCGGCTGATTAGGCAAAGGAACTAAGAACCAACGTGATTTAACTTCAGGAGGGATTAGAGCAGAATAGAAAAGACTTATTAATCCCACAGTGGGGACTTGTTACAGCAGCACAAACACTTAGAGAAAAGGAAGAAGAAAACTCATAACAAGATTGCAGGTAAACGCATAAGATATTATTATAACTGTCAACCATTAAAACAATGAATAAAAAGGAAATTTGGGTTTTCGGAACTATGTAGCATAAAGGACACATAAATGCTAACATACATCTGGTACGGCACAAGTACTGAGCATATACGGAATACCACATTGGTGTTATTGTGTACCAGGATAAAACCAGTTGAACTGAGGAGTTATACACGCTTTACTGCAGAGGCAGTGAATGACCTACGGTAGCGTTCTGTTTTACATCTGGGACATCTCAGTCTGCCTCTGAAGGGGCTGTCCGTGGTCTCCGCAGCGGAAAGTAATGGGTGGGAGGGGTTTTCCAAGATTGGTGATCAAATTAAAGGTGCATGAAGAAAGAATGACATCCTGTGGTCAAATGTGGGTAATGCAGTCCATCTTTCAAAACAAATGAGTAACTCTCCCCCTTCCCGTTACGTGAGCTGTTTCCAGCTAGGGATCAGAACCAGAAGATTCTAGATGATGAGCATAGACGAGTCAGACGCAGTAAGTTGATAAGTAGCTAAATACTTTATTGACCCAAAAATAGGACACCCCCCACCCCCCACCCACCATTTCCAAAACTAATCTTCAGGAAAACAAAATGAAAAACGCTTTTAAATAAACTGTTTTTATAGAAAATTTGAGAACAAATACTGATCAAAAACATAATTTTAATGCAAACTATTAGAACTTTGCCGACATGTGAAATCAAAATGGTAAAATGGCCTGCATTTGATATAGCGCCTTCTAGAGTTCTGGAACCCCCCAAGGCACTTTACAACACAATCAGTCATTCACACATTCACACGCTGGTGGGGATGAGCTACCATGTAGCCACAGCTGCCTTGGGACGCACTGACAGAGGTGAGGCTGCCGAGCACTGGCGCCACCTGTCCCTCCGACCACCACCTGCAGGCAAGGGGGGTTAATTGACTTGCCCAAGGGCACAACGACAACGACAGCGACAGACTGAGTGGGGCTCGAACCTGCAACCTCACGATTACAGGGCGAGCACTTAACTCCTGTGCCACCGTCGCCCCCAAAAGCCAAATGAGGCTTTTATTCACAGACATCCTCCGCCTCGCTTTACTCACTCACTCTCATGCTGCTGCGGTCCGGTGTACCATCAGATCGCTACACCTGCCAGCTCCTCCCATTGAGCATCATCCTCACCGCCATCCATGCATGCCATGTTTGGCACCTCTGCTGAATTAACCACTGTCATCTTAAAATTTGCATAAATCTACCTAATAGCTTGTTTAGTTGGCCCACTTCTGGTCCACTCTGCTCCGGGCCTTTCTCCTGTGAAGACCACACAGCCTGGCGCCCCCTGCTGTTACGGTGATGTAACAACCCCAGACAAATATCAGAGTGTGTGAATGGTTAGACCTCGGTTATAAGATGACCCCACATTTTAAAATTATTTTTAATGAATAAAACCTCGTCCTATATTTGGGTCAACACGGTACATTTCACTGTAATATTCAGTTGTTACTAATAGAAAAAATATATATTTCTAGAGCTGACTATTGGCTTCTAATTCCCCGTCAGCATCATCAGCTCAACATTTGTCTCTAGCCTGCTTTAGCCGATATTAGAGTAAAACAAGGGTTACAGTAAATAACTCTTGGGGGCCAGAGATCTTTTACGAGGATAAAATGTTTTCAAAATGTTTATCCAGAAGTACTGAAAGGATCCTTCATAATAGTCCATTATGCTAATTATCTCAACCACACACACATGCAGTCCTCTGGTCTCACACGAGGTCACCAAATGATGGCTCTCGGACCCTCGTGGTCCAGGAACCCCAGTTTGAGGTCCGCTGCTCTAGAGGACATGTACACCAGGTGATGCCACTCAGCGTGATTGACTCTCCTTCCCTCAGGCAGATGTTTGAGTAGTCTCAAAGCCCAGAAACCAAGACTGAAGAACTGCTTTGCCCTAGAGTCTGAAAAGCTCTTGACCTCTGACCTATAAGCTATCGTCGCTGATGATTTTAGGTCTTAATGACTAATAACTTATGTGAGCAGAATAAAGCCAGACAGACAATACATTTATTTTGAATCAGTCGTCACTAAATCAAGGTTAATTTAAATGAAACTCAATGTTAAAATGTAAATATTAATCAGCCATAACAATATGACCAATAAAATATAGGGCGAGAGGTAATTATTCTTACCAATAACCTTCCTATGAGTACACACACACACACACACACACACCCAGGCGCGTTGCAAGATTTCCAGAAGTGTGGGGGATGTTGTCTGTGCCTAAAATCTTGTTAGTTTAATTTCCATAATAGCTGAGCAGGTGCGAATTTTAGATGCATCACAGATGTCTCCATTTTAAACGTGTTTAAACTGTTCAGAATACAAATCCAGGCTCTGTCTCATTAGATTGGTGTAACTAAAGTTTGTACTGAATGAAACTTTTACATTAAACAATGTTGAAAAGAAAAGGATCCGATTAAATCGTTTCCCCCTCATTTACAAGAAGTACAGCGCAGTGCGCGTGGCTCTGGGGTTAATCAAGTTTAGTTGTTTCTCTTTGCAACAATCTTCACAAGAAGGCAAAACAGTTAAATGGCAGGTTACAGATATTTCCATTAGACTGTTTATTTTGACGGATAAACTCAAGGATGTTGGTTGTTTTGAAAGAATTACCCCGACGCACACTGACACGCACACAGACGAGCTGGCATTTTAATCGTTACGCACATCCGGAGGAAACTAAATCAATCAAGAAATGATTCCCATCAGAACACCAGAGCTTTATACTGGACATGTGCTCAGCGCGGATCGGAGCGCACACAGTGGACAGTGAGCTGAAGATCTGTAGAGGGGTTCGCTGCTGAACCACGGCGATGCGATAAGATTTCCTCCCACTGAAACGGTCTGGAAACCCGGTCTCTTTGAGGGACGTGTCACTTGGAAAAACGTTCGCTGTTATGAAACCGAACCGGATACATGGGCTCGTCCAACTGTGGACCCACCACCCGCAGGAGGAACATGAAGGGTCCGGTGCAATGCGAATCGGGTGGCAGACCAAGGCGGGAGCCTTGGCGGTCCAATCCCCGGACAAGAAAACTAGTTTTTGGGACATGGAACGTCACCTCGCTGGCGGGGAAGGAGCCGGAGCTTGTGGCAGAGGTTGAGCGGTACCGGCTAGATATAGTCGGACTCACCTCGACACATTGCATTTGCTCTGGAACCCGAGACCTGGAGAGGGGTTGGACACTCTACTTTGCTGGAGTTGCTCCGGGTGAGAGGCGGAGGGCTGGGGTTGGCTTTTTGTTAGCCCCGAGACTCTCTGCCTGTGTGTTGGGGTTTACCCCGGGGGACAAGAGGGTAGCTTCCTTGCGCCTTCGGGTCGGGGAACGGGTCCTGACTGTTGTTTGTGCTTATGGGCCAAATATCAGTTCAGAGTACCCACCCTTTTTGGAGTCCCTGGGACGAGTGCTAGATAGTGCTCCATCAGGGGACTCCATTGTCCTGCTGGGGGACTTCAATGCTCACGTGGGCAATGACAGCTTGACCTGGAGGGGTGTGATTGGGAGGAACGGCCCACCTAATCTGAACTCGAGCGGTGTTTTGTTATTGGACTTCTGTGCAAGCCACAGTTTGGCCATAACGAACACCATGTTCGAACATAAGGATGCCCACCGGTACACTTGGTACCAGGGCAGCCTAGGTCACAGGTCGATGATAGATTTTGTAGTCGTATCATCTGACCTGCGGCCGTATGTTTTGGACACCCGAGTGAAGAGAGGGGCGGAGCTGTCAACTGATCACCACCTGGTGGTGAGTTGGATCAGATGGCAAGGGAACATTCCGCGTAGACCTGGCAGACCCAAACGCATAGTGAGGGTCTGCTGGGAACGCCTGGCAGAAGAACCTGTCAAGACGATCTTCAACTCCCACCTCCGGCAGAGCTTTGACCACGTCCCGAGAGCAGTGGGGGACATTGAGTCCGAGTGGGCCTTGTTCCACTCTGCGATTGTCGAGGCGGCTGTTGCTAGCTGTGGTCGTAAGGTGGCCGGTGCCAGTCGTGGTGGCAACCCCTGTACCCGCTGGTGGACACCAGAGGTTCGGGGAGCCGTCAGGCTGAAGAAGGAGGCCTACAGGGCGTGGCTGGTCTGTGGGTCTCCGGAGGCAGCAGACAGGTACCGGATAGCCAAGCGGGGTGCAGCAGTGGCAGTTGCCGAGGCAAAATCTCGGGCGTGGGAGGAGTTTGGTGAGGCCATGGAGAAAGACTATCGATCGGCTCCAAAGAGGTTCTGGCAAACTGTCCGGCGCCTCAGGAGAGGAAGGCAGCAACTCGCTCACACTGTTTACAGTGGGGATGGGGAGCTGCTGACGTCAACTGAGGCTATAGTCGGACGGTGGAAGGAATACTTTGAGGAGCTCCTCAATCCCACCAATGAGCATTCCGAGGAGGAACCAGAGCTGGGAGGCCTGGGGATGGACTGTCCGATCTCGGGGGCAGAAGTTGCTGAGGTAGTCAAACAACTACACAGCGGCGGAGCCCCGGGGGCAGATGAGGTTCGTCCTGGGTATCTCAAGGCTATGGATGTTGTAGGGCTGTCATGGTTGACACGTCTCTACAACATTGCGTGGTCATCAGGGGCAGTTCCTAGGGAGTGGCAGACCGGGGTGGTGGTCCCCATCTTTAAGAAGGGTGACCTGAGGGTGTGTTCCAACTATAGGGGGATCACACTCCTCAGCCTCCCTGGAAAGGTCTACGCCAAGGTACTGGAGAGGAGGGTCCGATCGATAGTTGAATCTCAGATAGAGGAGGAGCAATGTGGTTTTCGTCCTGGCCGTGGAACTGTGGACCAGCTCTATACCCTTGCAAGGGTGATGGAGGGGGCATGGGAGTTTGCCCAACCAATCCACATGTGCTTTGTGGATTTGGAGAAGGCTTATGACCGTGTCCCCAGGGGCACCCTGTGGGGGACGCTCCAGGAGTATGGGGTGGGTGGCTTTCTGTTAAGGGCCATTCAGTCCCTTTACCAGAGGAGCGTGAGTTATGTCCGCATAGCCGGTAGTATGTCGGACCTGTTCCCAGTGAGGGTTGGACTCCGCCAGGGCTGCCCTTTGTCACCGGTTCTGTTCATCACTTTTATGGACAGAATTTCTAGACGCAGCCGTGGTGTGGAGTGTGTCGAGTTTGGTGGCAGGAGAATCTCGTCTCTGCTTTTTGCGGATGATGTGGTCCTCCTAGCTTCATCCAGCTCTGACCTTCAGCTCTTGCTGGGTAGGTTCGCGGCCGAATGTGAAGCGGCTGGGATGAGGATCAGCACCTCCAAATCTGAGACCATGGTTCTCGACCGGAAAAGGGTGGCTTGCCACCTCCGGGTCGGGGGAGAGGTCCTACCTCAAGTAGAGGAGTTTAAGTATCTCGGGGTCTTGTTCACGAGTGAGGGTAGGAGGGATCGGGAGATCGACAGGCGGATTGGTTCAGCGTCTGCAGTGATGCGGACGCTGAGCCGATCTGTCGTGGGGAAGAGGGAGCTGAGCCAGAAAGCCAGGCTCTCGATTTACCGGTCGATCTACGTCCCAATCCTCACCTATGGTCATGAGCTTTGGGTAATGACCGAAAGAACAAGATCGCGGATACAAGCGGCCGAAATGAGTTTCCTCCGTAGGGTGGCCGGGCTCAGCCTTAGAGATAGGGTGAGGAGCTCGGACATTCGGGAGGGACTTGGAGTAGAACCGCTGCTCCTCCGGATCGAAAGGAGCCAGTTGAGGTGGTTTGGGCATCTGGTCAGGATGCCTCCTGGATGCCTCCCCGGGGAGGTGTTTCGGGCATGTCCTGCCGGCAGAAGGCCCCCGGGTCGACCCAGGACACGTTGGAGAGGTTACATCTCCAATATGGTCCGGGAACGCCTTGGGGTCCTGCCGGAGGAGCTGGTGGACAAGGCCGGGGAGAGGACGGCCTGGAGCTCCCTAACTGGGATGCTGCCCCCGCGACCCGGACCCGGATAAGCGGAGGAAGACGAAGACGAAGACGAAGTTATGAAACTTTGGCTGAATAGCGCTCGTTTCCGTCTCCAATATAGAGACGCATGACTCATCCAGTCTGAGGCAGAATAGCCTCTTCAGCTCAGAAAGCTCCTGTAGAGACATTTGATCACGCACAAAGTTTATGTGGAGCAGAAGCCGTCGGGCCACGGCAGGTGAAATGTTCCTAGCCTACATGAAGAGAAACTGTTTAATTGTAACATTAATATGTTACTGGACACGCTGGTCTGGTTGGTTAGATCAGTGTTTGAAGTGGAACACACACACACACACACACACACACACCTCTATTAAAGTAATGCTGATAGCGTGGACTAGAACACAGGTGCTGGTTTACGTATTTAAATGATGATCAGGCTGCTGTAAAATGTAATCTCCATCCACATCCAGACACAATTATCCTCTATTCTTTCTCTATTTGCTCTGCTCTTGTCTGGGCTGATGTAGCTGATGGCGCTGTTCCTACCAGATCTGTCATTCTAGTGATTCTGTGACTTTTTCCCTTCACATTATTTCATCTAAATTCTTCTTTTCCCTCCATTTTTCATTAAGATAATTTTTAATCAGTTTTTATTTTTCATTTTGTGACACGCCTCATGATTTTTATCTTGATAGGCGCTATGTAAAAAAAAAAGATTTTTCACCTTTATGCTAGCTGTAGCTAAAGCGGACCCAGCTGCAGCAGCTCGCTCTCGGCCAGTTCCAAAACCTTCTCTTTACAAATCCGTCTTGTTCTGTTTTCCACTTCTTTTTAATTCTCCAGATGGATCAATAAAAGGTCATCTTCTTATAACAAGGTCCACTACGTACGCTTTGAAAAGTAAACAACTGCACCAGAACATTAATTCCTGCATCACACTTAAAGAGCAAGTCACTCCTACCAGAGTATTACTCAACTCCCACTTCCTGTTTGAAAAACGCAACAAATGCTGTTGCCTAGCAGACCGAGAGGGCGGAGCCACTAACAAATACACACACACACACACACACACACACACACAGGCTCACAACGACATTGTAACATCATATGGTACCAGCTAACGTTCTAGGGTACCTCTTAGCCAATAGCGATGGCAGATTTCAATCCAAATGCAGTGCAGAGTTTTTATCGGACAACGGCACAACACTGACAGTTTTAGGCCGAAATTTTTAATTTGAACTAAAATGCACTAAAGTGCAAAACTATTGACTACACGTGTCTGCAGCATGATTAGACACACATTTATATAGTTTATCAGAAAAAAAAGTTAATTTGGGGGTGACTTGCTCTTTAACTTTTTCTGCCCACACCACTGCGACGTCCTCCAGCGTTCATGTTTCTGTCTTTTAATTGTGAAATCTAAACATCTGAACTGGGACTGGAGAAAAATCTCAGCATCCTTGTTTATGTTGCCGACCTCCGTCCCTGCACAGACCTGGGATCAGATCGTACGGATCAAATTAGGGCTTATTTCAGACCAGCGTTCATCATTCTCGGGGTAAACTGTGTTATCTGTGGCTCTTCCTGCTCTCAGCCACAATAAGGAACACTCATCCATATTCAGCGTCATTGAGACAACACTAATACGTTATTATCTCGTTCGCCATTGTTATGCAGAGAGGAAGTCAGAACAGAAGAGTGTTACGGCCGTAGGGAGAAGGCATAAAGAACGATAAATGTGAAAAGAAAAAAGGGTCGAAAACGTCCAAAGAGGTAAAACTAAGATGAAAAAGATGATTTCTGCTTCATATTCATAACAAATGTGACCAAACGATTTCTTGTAGCTCATTAGAAAACAGTTTAAATGATTCCAGATAAAAAAAGGTTTTAATGTCAAGAGGCTCCAGCCGTTTGTAAGCGAGAGATACATAAAAGTTCAGACTGAGCAGCATGAAGCCACAAACACGAAGCTTTCTGATGTAGCAGAAACTATTTGGACCATTTCTGCAGCATCTGCTCGGCTGTCTGGAGAAGAACTTCGGGCAACGTCTTCATTAGAGTTGAAGGATGAGCAGATGGCTGGATCTGAGTCTGCATTTGCCTAAAATGTCATTAAAACCTATATTTATCACTTGGTAAGAAATCTGTAAAAAAGGGTCATGATTCTGTGTTGAATGTCACGCGTCGGATGACCTGAAGGCTGGAGGACAGATTTGTTCTGGCTGGACTGACAGGATAACGACTCGTTCCATCAACATCTGCCTTTCTGTTGGGAAGACGACAGGGAACATATGATGGCTCCGCCCCCGTGGGCCGATGTGCGTCCGTGTAATGTCAGCCCGTTTAAGTCTTTGCCAAGACGTCAGCATGTCGTCGCTGTTTCGACAGAGAGGGACGTCACCCATCGGCGCCAAAAGGTGTCCATGGACATTAATAACATTAAAAGTTTTATTCTGTAAAAGGCTGCCGTTATTTAGTCCGTTCATGGGACAGGGAGGACGGCTGTGAGACAAGCAGCCAAGTAGGACACCCCGAAGCGGGGTGAATCAAGGCGCCACGAGGGGATTTCTGCCACATTTTCAGTGTTCCACTTCACCAGCAACTCTTCCAGTTTAACAAATGCCCATTTGGCTTATACACGAGTCCCACCAAGTCTTTCTGAGTGCATACCCTATCCGGGTGTCAGAGGTGTGGACTTGAATCATTATTTTAATGACTTCTGACCTGACTCGGACTTGAACGCCAATGACTTACGACTTGAATCGACTTGCATCTGTTGGCCTGATGATGACTTGAGCACAAAAAGGGGCACGACTTGGACAAAAACCATGGGTTTGATCTTGTTTTGCTGAATGCAGCAGCACTATCTCCTGTTTGAGCAAATAAATGACGCTATAAGAAGCTTTATTTCTGGAATTTATTTATTTACTATCATTGTTAATAAATTCAAGTCAGACAGATGACTTGATTAAAGCTTGTAAAAGAGCAAGTCACCCCCAAATCAACACTTTTATCTGATAAACTATATAAACGTGTGTCTAATCGTGCTGCAGACAGGTGTCGTCAATAGTTTTGCACTTTAGTGCATTTTAGTTAAAATTTAAATTTTCTGCCTAAAACTCTCAGTGTTGTGCCGTTGTCAGGTAAAAACTCTGCACTGCATTTCAATTTAAATCTGCCATCGCTATTGGCTAAGAGGTACCCTAGAACGTTAGCTGGTACCATATGATGTCACAATGTCGTTGTGGGCCTGTGTGTGTGTGTGTGTGTGTGTGTGTGTGTGTGTGTGTGTGTGTGTGTGTGTGTGTGTGTGTGTGTGTGTGTGTGTGTGTGTGTGTTAGCGGCTCCACCCTCTCGGTCTGCTAGGCAACAGCATTTGTTGCATTTTTCAAACAGGAAGTGGGAGTTGAGTAAGAATCTAGTAGGGGATGACTTTCTCTTTAAGTTAAGAACTTGGACTTGACTTGGACTTCCATATCATTGATTTTGGACTCAACTTGGACATGGTTGTCTTTGACTTGGACTTGACTAGAAAGACTTTTGACTCACTTGTGCCTTGCAAAGCAGTGACTTGGTCATACCTCTGCCAGGTACTGGTTGGTCCCTAAAACGGCCCAGGTGGTGCTTTCAGGCCGGCCCGGTGAAATGAAAACCCGTTCATATGGTGAAAGTCCGGTAAAATTACCCAGAAGTTCAGAAAGTGGAAATGGGATTACAACTTCTGGAGATAGGAAAAAAACATTCAACATATATATCGGTTCCACAAAGTCCACTTTCTGTTCTTTCCTCACGTTTGCAAATGCAACACTCCCGTTTCAACAACATCAAGCCCTAATTAGGGTCAAGTCAATCTTTTTTTAGGATCACATTTTTGTTTTGCTCTTATATTAGCCAGTCCTGCATCAAATCCTGTGTTAAGTTAGAATTTCTAGTCTGTCTGGCATGAATGAGTCACAGCACTGAGTGCAATTGTGCCTGTGGGCCTGAAGGGGAGCATCATTCAGTATTAATGTGGTCAGGATCCTCTGATGACAGAAAAGTGTCTCAGACCTGCAGAATGCAGGGGGCTCCATGATTTATGTACATACTTCTTCAGAGCACGTACAAAACATCCTTAGCAAAGTCGTGGTGGTTTATCATCATGGTGGTAGTATGTGGAGGTTGTGGCTGGGGTCAGGTCAGGTCAGGTCAGGTCAGCTCTCTCTCTCTCTCTCTCTCTCTCTCTCTCTCTCTCTCTCTCTCTCTCTCTCTCTCTCTCTCTCTCTCTCTCTCTCTCTCTCTCTCTCTCTCTCTCTCTCTCTCTCTCTCTCTCTCTCTCTCTCTCTCTCTCTCTCTCTCTCTCTCTCTCTCTCTCTCTCTCTCTCTCTCTCTCTCTCTCTCTCTCTCTCTCTCTCTCTCTCTCTCTCTCTCTCTCTCTCTCTCTCTCTCTCTCTCTCTCTCTCTCTCTCTCTCTCTCTCTCGCTCTCTCTCTCTCTCTCGCTCTCTCTCTCTCTCTCGCTCTCTCTCTCTCTCTCGCTCTCTCTCTCGCTCTCTCTCTCGCTCTCTCTCTCGCACGCACGCACACAGGTGTGTGTAGTGCTTGTATGAGCCCAGACTGAAGCAGCAGAGATAAGTAATGCAGCTTTAAGGGGTTAGGGTTAGGCACAGCTGATTAACAGGAATGCTGGGTGTTGGGTATAATTTGGTCTTTTACATCTGCAGCTGAGTGAGTCCAGAGGAAAGGAAAAGGAAAACACCAAATAAGGTCAACTGTCCACATTTAATATTCGGTTGTGGACTTTGGGACTGAACAAGGTTGCAGCTTTTAGTTTGTCCAACGTTTTTGGATACATTTCTCTTCTCGGCTGCATCGGGGTTTACTGAAGGAAAAGACAAATGGAGATGCCTTGCTCATTTAAAAGATTATATGGCGTAACTTCCATTTCCTCCATATGAAAACAAACAGGCTGCTGCATAAAATGACACGGTTTGTTGCACAGACAAACTGTAACAATGCATGAGCAACAGACGAGGCTGTTTACCCACAATGCCCTGTGCTGTATTCAGTTTCATTCTGTTTGGGTAACTTTAACCGAAGCTATGAGGGAGAACAGTGGCTGCACACATCCCTAAACAGAGCTGATTTAAAAGGACTCCGGTCTGAGTCCCGAGTGTCTCCACGGCTGGAAAACCTTTTAAAAAAGGAAGGAGTGATTTCTGGAAGCCCTTAAAGCCCTCATTCAGTCGTTATTTGAGTAAATTTGCTGCAGTCTAGAAGTGAATGCTAGGGAAGACAAGCTTTGGTGCTCGTCTCAGGAGTGGTAACTGGTCATTATTTGTGTAGCGCCATCTTCTGGTGGTGATGAGCTACGATGTAGCCACAGCTGCTCTGCAGCACACTGACTGAGGCGAGGCTGCTGAACACAGGCACCACCGGTCTCTCCGACCACCACCAGCAGGCTGCCCAAGGACACAGTCGGAGCCGGGATCGAACCTGCAACCTTCCAATTACTGGACAAACCACTTACCTTCTGAGCTGCTGCTGCCTCAGGAAGTAAAAGTTGGCGGAAGGAGCGGAGGACCAAAAACGGCCGGATCTGGAGTCTTATTTGCTGATTTACGAACAGCTCATCTCTGATTGGCTAACAGCAACACGACTCTACCACTGACTATTTGCGCTGCAGCGCTGATGTTTTGGTCTGGAGGAGTTAATGCTTAATTAATTAGTCATGTTTTAAATTGTTTGTAAAATAAATTCTTACTTTTATAAACCTGACTCTTTCTTGAAGTAACATGAAGTGTGGTTGATCACTGAAAAAGCAAAGAACCTAGATCTTCTGAATAATTACAATAAAGACCTCGCAGGTTAATATTTTATATTTATATAGAATATTACATCTTCTTGGTCATAACAGATAAAATCATCAATTTGCCTCGGCTACATGGTAAACCCAGACGATCTCCCGTTTTTGCATCTCATTTATCTGATTTTCTCTCTTTGGGCACAGAAAGCTCCCCACCCTGGACAAGATTCACAAATGAGTGGTGTTGTTTCATGATGCAGCCCTGATGTCAGGCATCCAGCTCTGGTTTGTGTAGGTTTTCTCTGTAATCATCCTCTCTATGAGCTCCTAATGAAACTCCCAGCAGGGCTTCCGGCTGCCCCTGCTAAAGCGCGCCGGCAGAGATGATGAGGCGCAGCCAGTAGAGTCTACAGTAAACTGAGAGAGTCATCAGACAGCGGGCTTCCAGAATAAGTCATCTGAGCTCTGACTTTGAAGAATCAGCAACTCAGTCTTCAGCCAAAGCTGTCCAAATCCAGACGTATGCAGGACCAACGTGGCAGAAGAAGTGGGAATGGTCTGACTTTTAAAGTGATCAGGTTTGGACTTCCTACAGGCTCTGCGCGGACCTTTGCTCTGCCACTCTCATCCACCTCAGCGTCGATAATCCGGCCCATCTCCGGATGAGAGGCGGCTCTCGCTGCATGTTCTGCAGTCAGCATGTGTAGGTGGGGAGAGCAGCAGCAGCACTTATGCTGATAAGTGTGAGGGGGTTCTCGGCTGAGAGAAGCCTCGCTGTGCTCTGAACTCCACACGCCTTCAGGCTGTGTTGCACTCAGGTCTATGGGGGCTAACATCAATGGAGAGCTTGTGTCCCACCTCTGCTGTAGAGGAGCTCCCCCTGAGCAACACTGTAAGACGATGAGTGCACAATGCTTTGCTCAAGGCCTGCATTTTCTCCAAGTAGTTTGTGTTGTGTTGACAAAAAAAATATCCTGCTGTATTCAGCTTCAAACATCATCCATCTTCTGCTCATTCAGCCGAGAGAAACTAGAAGAAAAAAACTACCAGCATTTAAAAGGATACAAAAACCAGTGACTTAAATAAAGATTTAAATTAGCTTTTTTTTTTTTTATCTAAAATTAATAGATGCAAACTAAAGATGGGCTAACTCCACTTCAGCACAGCACTTAGTCCAATTGAAAACACAAGGTGACTTCAGGGGCAATAAAACAGCCCGACTTATTTCACCAAACTGCTGCTCCGCTCTCCTCTGGTCTCACGTTGCTGCTTCTGAAATCAACCGTTAGCCTCCTTACAACAAATGTAGAATCAGTAGGAGAGACGACGCGTAGAGGGTCTTATTTTAATGCAAAAACTGTAACACAGGCGTTCCACTAGATGCGTAGGCAATAGGGTTGTCACGGTGTGAAAATTTAACCTCACGGTTATTGTGACCAAAATTATCACGGTTTTCGGTATTATCGCGGTATTTTTTTAAACGTGTTACAAAATATTGTCCTCAGTTTGTGTCTAAATTTTGCCTAAAATGTGTTATTTTGTAATTATATTGTTTATTTGTTTACATTTTTCCCCTTTAGTCTTTAAAATACCAATATTTGCCCATAACCTCTTACTTTTTGTCTGTTTGATGTCATCATTTTAAAAATATTAGACTAGATGATACTCAGTACTCAAGTAGCCTTCTAATCAGATACTTTTTTACCCTTACTTGAGTAATAAACCCTATATCAGGAAAATATTGTCCTCGGTTTGTGTCCTTCCAGTGAGCTTTGCAGATGTGGGAAAATGTCATCAGGCAGTAATCATTGTTAAATTCATAATTATTCTCGGAGAGAGACCAACTCTTATCTGCCCCTGGGAGCCCCGTAATGCATAGCGTCATTTCAACATGGCGGTGTCCGCGACACGGTTTATATGCAGGTAGCGGCGCTGCGGCTGCTTTATATAGCGACTCGTTGCATTCTCCCTCAACCCAAATCCTCGGATCACGCATTTTAGCTAAAACGCTAACCTTAGCTTGCCTTGCGTTGACTGTAGAGTAGTGGGTGATGGTCACGCAGATGTGTCATGAGATTTGAAGCATTGCTGCCTTTCACAGACACTTTTTCTGCACGTGCTGCAAACAGGATAGCCGTCTTCTATCAACTGTCCCTCGGCATTCTTCAAATATCCAAAAATTGCCCGTACTTCTGACTTTGTCTTCTTTGAGGGATAATAAATGTCCTGAGCACTGCCGTCTCCTCCTTTGGTCATTATTTCAGCTTTAGCTTCAAGAAAGTTTTGGTTGTAAACAACAAAGTGCGCATGTGCCGCCGGCAACTTCAACAGATGATACGGTGGCTGGTAAGGATCACCGCGCCCACACCGCAGCCACGGTAATCCACCAAGATAATATATTTTTTTTAAAAACAAGACAGTTATTATTATTGTCAACTTTTTTACCGGGGTTTACCGCTACACCGGTTACCGTGACAACCCTAGTAGGCAACGTTGAACATCCCATAATCGCTCCACCCAGCTGGTCCCACGAGAGAAAGAGGGCTGCATGTATCCAAAAGGTCTGGACCAAATAAATGTTAACATGAGTATGTCTAAAATTACAATTACATGTATTCATACAAATGTTACTCAAAGAATGACGTTACTATTTAAATACACCAGATATGGTCATGATGGATTTGTTTGTCCATTTTTCCTACGAAGAACTACAACCGCCAATCGAAAGCTTCATTGTCAACATGCTAACATGGTAGTGTAACATCCGCAAGTCACACGTCCAGCCAATCATCTAGTGTGACGTCATCGGCGGGCGCAGGCCCTCAAGCTTATCTGGTACCTACACCATTTCAAACGACCCACTACCATGTTTCCTGTTCTGCTCCCTCACATCATCCCACCCACCAAACCAACAGGGCGCCGTCATTGGCAAGACACAAGACTGGTGTGGCCTGTCGAGGCTCCTGGGGGGTGTGGCTAGACCGATGTTTTTAAAAAGTAAACCAGGGACTTATTTATTCTAGTCACTAGACACACTGATACACTAAGGTAAATAATCACATGACACATTGATGTTGCTGATCCAATAAGAATCTTCCCCGTCTGAAGCGTGGCGAGTCTCTGGTGTTTATTTAATCTGTCAACTTTGATTCGTCCAGAATCAAAAACATCCAGATTAATAAAACAGTTCCAATGCCATTTTAAGTCAGTATTCAACAAGATCTCAAGATCCCCTGAAGTTCACCGCATGCTATGTGAAGTATGGACAGGCCATCTATACTTTCTTTTAAGCTAAGAACTATCAAGCTGGGAAAAACCTGTCGTTATCAATCAACAACGGTTCCTTCAGAATAAAAGCTGAACTCGCTGACCCAAGGAGGGTCCCCTTTTTGACGCTGTGAAACACCTGTCGCTGTTTACCTGGAGACTATCCAAAGACTGGTTTGTCGTGCTGTGATGCCGTTTCATCGGCTCCGGTACTAGAGGAGGGTCCGTGGACCTGGCATTCGGATCTGTACGGAGGTCTCACTGCAGGGTATGTGGATGCGACATAAATGGCGTCTCGTGTTTATGACTTCGAGTCTCAAACATTGATCAGTTAGGAGCAAAACATCATATCCCACTCCGACTCGCTTCTCCGGACACAGAGGTTCTGAACTTGACATCGTTCACACACACTCCACCTCACACTTCTTTCCAACAAACATCCATCATTAGAGAGTTAGTCTTGTTAAATTGTTTAAAATTATTTAGTAATAAATGTTCTTAAACGTTTGACAGTCTCTCTCTCTTCTCTTGTCTCTCAGTACATGCAAAGTGTTTTTTAAATTTCCTGTAATAAAAAGAACCAACCTTCTGATTTAAATAACCCAGTGTCCATTAGATAGGGTTCATACTCTATATGGATCTTTAATGTCTATGGTCATTAATTCAATTCTAATTCAATTCCATTACACCGACATGCGGAGTAAGGAGTCTGAACGTTGCAGGGAGAACAACTCCAGCATACAGCATGGTCATGCAGTAGCCCAAGTGCCACCTAGTGGCTGGTTGCAGTACATATTTTAAGTCCCGCCCCTCTGTGGATATGAATGGAAGATTTTCCTGACCTAAGTATCTGCCAGCTGTTGACTCCTGTGCATTCATTTCCATTTTAATTTCTCAAAGAGTTATTGAATAATAATTATGAATTGAGTTTTCAGTGTTTATCCAAAATCTACATACATTTATTTGCAGAAAGCTACTAGCCTTTCATGTGTTAAATTTAAATGTTGTGGTTAGAATTAGCCTCTTCACTGTGATGTCACATTAAAATATGCAAAAGAAAGAAGAGTGGGTGAGGTGTTTGCATCCCGCCACCCCGGTGGTCAAATCTTTTAAAAAGCGATGATTTTGGTTAGACGTGAGCGTGCAGACACCCGAGCACATGCCCTGCAGTGCATCTCTGCCTCAGCACCAGGAGAAGCTGCTGTCATCAGACTGATTCCTGCAACAGGAAACGCTTCGCTCAGTCAGTTAAGTTCCAGATAAGTAAAAAGTTTAGTTTTTTTTAAGTTTAGTCCTTCATTTAAGCTAAATACCACGTCTTCAAAGAAAATGCCACTTTGATGTCATTATCTGGAGCTTTCGGTGTTTTCATAAATATCCCGGGTGGGGTGGAGGATAATCCCTTTAAAAATCATCATTTCTAAAGGTTGCATAACATGTTTGTGAAATAGCTCATTTTAATTTTTTATCTTCTGATGTACGAAGGGGGAAAATCCTTGAACTACATGCATGTAAAATATTTACATATAAAAAAACACAAACATGTAAATACTGAGCAGAAAGTGATTTCAGTGGTTGAATATATAGATTTGCTAAATGCAAAATAAAATATGAGTATGAAGTGATTCACATGTTCACAGAAGTGAACTCGACTTAAGTGCATCATTAGTTTGCAGCGAATCAAGGACAGCTCAGTAAGAGAGCAGCGACCTAAAAAAGGTCCTCTGTGCACCCGAGTGCTCTGATGTCTTCAAAATGAACAAAACCTTTCATCACGTTAAAACTAGGGATGGACAATATATCGGCATCAATATCGGTATCGGTCGATGTTAGTCATCTTTTAACATATCGGTATTGGTTTGATAAATAAAACCGGGCCGATATCAACTCATTCACTGCCACTGGAAAAAGTCGTCATTTGCATGTTTCTACTGTGTGGGCGTCGGACGAGCCCCCGCACTGTGAGAACAAACACCCCAGCTCTAAAGCCGATCTTCATCCGCATACGTCACACGTCACGTGATCAGGAAGCAGAACATCCATGTGTTAGGAGATCGTTTTGGGCCGCTGCTGTAAAAAAAAGTGAGGCGCGAACCGGAAAAGCGTCTGCCGATCACAATTCAACAACGGATTATGAAAGAACGGATAACGCTCGAAACGCGCGGATTCTTCCTGATGTAAGAGGTGAGTCTCCGCTTTGTTTTGGTTGTTTTGGCGCCGACATCATCCTAGCGCGCAACATTCTGTGACTCTTAAAAAACTGTAAAAACGGTGAGAAACGCTGGCAGCGAATGAGTTAACAACCGATATTTTTTCCATCTGGTCTCCATTAGTTTGCCTGTTTCAGAAGGTGAGGGGGGTGATGTGTAATTGTTCAGTCGTGTGACAGTGAATGAAATCATCTCAAAACCGTAAATGTGTGTGGTGTGTGGTGTGTGTACGTAATAATGTACATTCAGTTTTGATCATTTTCATTTTATACAAAATCTGTTGATTTTAGAAGCATTAATGTGAGTTTATCGGTATCTGCAAACATCTTTATATTGGATATCGGTGTCAGCCCAAAAATTTCCTATCGGTGCATCACTAATCAAAACTTTAATTTTCATAGGTATTATTGGAAGAAAAAAGTCTTTTTTCTTTTTATGCCTGTTTGTTGTTGTGACCGGGACGAGAGTCCGAGGCCAAAGGTGGGATACTCAGAGATGCATGGACAGGTCGGAGATTGGTCCACATCAACCAGGACGTTGATCCCGTAGGTTGTAGTAAAGAAGGTGCTGAATCAAGGACTCTCAGGGCATCACTCCATCTGCAAACCAACCCTACAAGCGACTGTAACGAGCTCCTTCTACAAACAGAATCTGTATATTTATAAAATATGAAGCGGACACATTAACAACTCTCTTTTCCTCCTCCAAAGAACATTTTACATCCAAGAAATTTTCCTCTAACTGAAGATATTTGATGTTGCTCATGTGTGCTAAAATACAAAAATGAAACCACTGTCAATAAAAATCAGCAGAATAACATTTAATGGTCCAGCAATAGGATAACTGAATTCATGTGGTCTGAAAATGACCCAGAAGTCATCTCGTGGGAAACTAAGCCAACAATCTTATGACGTAAATCTGAAAACGGGTTGCGTGCGACACCTCCTTTTTTCTTCAAAGAAATCTCCCCTCCAGCACTCCAAAGAAGCCGCCTTTTTATCTTCCACCTTGTGGAAAACCGACTTTATGCCTCTGAGGAACCTGACAGCATTGTGGAGCCGTTCCTTTTCAGTCAGGCATTCTGCGGGCCAGCTGACTGACAGAGGAGGGCAGCATTCATTGATCACAGACTGAGAAGGAGGGGAATTATACTCATTGCTGCAGCAGGACCATGGTTTTGAGTCATGCTTCTGAGAGGAACCAACAGGCTGCAGCAGGGTGGTTTACAATTGTTGTAATTCCACTTTCAACCAGCAGGGTGGAGGAGTAGAAAACAACTCTGTGTTACTTTAATGGGAAAGCCTGTCAGAAAATAAACATGCAGAGATTTTTATTGCCATGGAAATGCCTTACGAGGTGCTACATAATAAAGTTTTACTTATTGTAACAGCAGAATAATGTTTTATAGAGCAGAGCTCTACACACATTGGTTTTGGCTGTGCTATATGACTAGCCTTTAGCTTCTCAGTCTATTTCACGAGTACAGTGATGAAATATATTTCCTTTTTTTTTGTTCAACAATCAAACGTGACATTCTAACATAAGATGGCAACACTTTCTTTTACAGTCCAATGATTACTAAGTACTTACATGGTAATTACATGGTAAGGAAACGTGTATTATTGTTTCCGAGTTCTTAAACAGTTATTACCGTATAACTCAGGTTCAGTTCTAGTTTTTATTTTATCAATCTAAGTAAATACTGCTTTATCCAATAATTACACCTTATTACAATTATACACTTTAATTACACAATAATACACTTTAACTTGCTGTGTAATTACCATGTAAGTACTTAATAATTAGGGGACTGTAAAAGGAAGTGTTACCCATAAAATAAATAGAAACCACTTCAAACAAAAAAACTTCATCTACAGTATGGGTAAATAAAATACAATGTGCAAAGAAACTACATTAGTTAAAATTTCTGCACAAAAACACTCCAAAGTGGGAAAAAAGTCACATTTACTAACAAATTAACAAGCAAATGCCCCACCTACCAGCAATGGGTACCGAATTCAGTACTTTTTAAGGCACCGACCGAATTCCATAGTACCGACTGAGCACCGATTCAAGTAATTTGAAACGGTGCCTCGTTTCGGTACCAGTCCTTCATAACGAGAACTTGCCTAGACAGTTGTGCATGCGCAAGAGTGTTATGTCGTCAGTCCCTGCGAGCCAGTTGTAAACAGAGCAGCATGGTAGAAACAACGCACGCTAAAGCTTGGGTCCACTTCACTAAATGTGATGGGTAACTGGGTGATGATGAAACCAGCGACAACGATCTAAGTGAGACATCCTCATCTTAATCTGCTCCGGTAGGTAAATAAAATTTTTAAGATAACGTTAGCTTGATATGTTAGCTTCCATTCCGCTAATGGTGCGTTCGCTTTCTCCTCGGAACTCCGAATTTCCGACTAGAAGAACATGAACGTGCTCTAAAGTTTGGCTTCACTTTACTAAATGCGACGGGTGATTGGTGAAGATGAAACCAGCGACAACGATCTAAGTGTGGGGCATCATCGTTTTAATCTGCTCCAGCAGTTAAATAAACTGTTTAAGATAACGTTAGCTTGATAAATTAGCTTCCATTGCCACTATTGTAATCAGCTAACGGTGCGTTCGCTTTCTCCTCAGAAATTCTAACTTCCCAGTAGGAAAAATCAAAGAAAAAGGACGGCAAAAGGAATGAAGATACACAGTAAATTAAGTTCACAGTAAAGATGTTTGCTTCAGTTTAATTACCAGCTTATAAAACTACAAGGACGATGTTAAAATACAAACAGTTGTATGATATTTATCGTGATATTTATCAAATATGGTTATATATTGAGAAAAATATATATTTAATTATAAAAGAGAATTAAAATATTAAACACTCAAAAGTATCTAAAATCGGTACCGTTAAGTACCGGTATCGATTCGTAGGTAGCGGGAATTTGTACCGAATCGATTCAAATGTCAAAGGTACCCATCCCTACCACCTACCCACTAAATGTGAAATTTTCACATTAAACATCTGCAGCTGAATGATGGGAGCCTCTACATTACATCCCCAAGACAAAACTTAGCGGTCATGCTGCGATTCCCACGTGCTATCTGGTTCTAATCAGAACCCAGCGGCAGCTTTCTGAGCATTACTCCCCAGCAGCACTCCACTTTAATCACATCTGAGCGGCTTCCACTTGGAGACCCTTCAGCACCTGTAACGCCTGCAGGGGCTTCTTCCACATTTAACAGCTAATTTAGTTTATTTCAGCGCTCCTGAGTTCTGACGTTGTCCCTCCTGTTGTTGGTGCTTGTCTTACAAAAGCACCAAAACAGCTGGTTCTCTTCATCACTCCTTAATGAGCCGATGAGAAGTTTCTTATTTAATGAGGGGATGTTTGCACAGCTAAACTCAGACAAATTGAAAACAAGAGAGAAACGAGTGAGTAAAACGGCTTGTTTCATCATGAGTGGAATAATTAATATTTCAGTGATTTGACAAGATTATGCTTTCCTGAAGTAAAGAGAAAGTTTCTGAACAAGTTCAGGACTGTTCAGCCGAAACGGGTAAAGGTTCTGTCCCATAAATCCACCACAAAACTCAGCAAAAGCATGTCTCGCCTAAACTGTCAGAGAAATCTAATCTGATATCAGATGTTGTAATGAAAACTGCCAGCTAACATTAGCGCTGCAAACACAAGAGCCTGCAAACTCGTGGCGTGAAGGATGGAGGAAAACCCGGAGCTTGACAGGCTCGCCGTGCGTGGCTGGAATAGGAACACCTCGATAGGACAAAGCACTGGGAGTTATGTAGGTGTGTGTTCAAAGTTAACGGCTCAGATGGCTTTTTAGTGCAGAGCAGCTGAATAAAACAACACCTCAAAGTGGGGTTACACACACACACACACACACACACACACACACACACACACACCTCTTACCTTTCTCCACTGTGGTCACTCCCATCGACGGCTGACTTAAACAGGCTTTTGTCTCCCATTTGCCCTCATCGGGATGGTACACTTCCACCGAGGCCAGAGGGCTCTGCTGCTGATTCATTCCCCCGAGCACCATCACCAGACCCCCCAGCGCCACAGCTGAGGCCCCCGCCCGCGCCGTGGGCAGCGGCGGCAGCTGGCTCCACGTCTGGCTCTCAACATCCAGGACCTCCACGCTGTCCAGGGGCGTGCCAGTTTCGCTGCAGCCCCCCAGCACGTACAGCAGGCCTTCGTGGTAGACGGGGGTGCAGTAGACTCGGCGATGCGACATGGAGGGGAACTGCTCCCAGTGCAGAGACTTGACAGGACTCACCGCCATCTCCTGTACAGGCATGTCTCCAGGACCAAGAGGAGGGGGTGCACCATCACACACTGTACAGCGCAGGAGGAGGGAGGGAGCACGGAAGCGGAGCGGGGGTGGAGGCACGGGGTCACGGCAAGATGGAACAAAGCAGAAAAGGAGAAACAAGCCGGCGCTCAAGCTTGTTTCTGTCTGTCTGAGTGACCGGCTGAACTCCTGCGTCCACAGAGACGGGGGATGGAGAGGACCGGTGGGGGGGTAGTAGTGACAAGAGTGAGCAGAATAAGAAAAGACAGGGAACGAGAATCCCTCACTTCTCAACCAGATGTCACGACTTCCTCTATTCCAATATTTTATTCATCCATCTGTAGGAGTTTTGGAAGAGGGAAACCATCTGCCCTCCTATCACCTCTGCTCCTTCTGCCTCAGTCACTGCGGCCTCTGCAAGTGCTTTGGGTGAAATGTACTTCTCATGTACCGTGTTCAGCGCTTTGGGCTTCCCGACAGGGTTGTGGAAGGCGCTTTATAAATAAAGCTTTGATTGATTTGATTGAAATTGTAACTTTTATATATTACTAGTGGAAAAACAAGGAGTTTCTAAAGTCTAAACCGTTAAAATCCCGAAAATCTTCAGAGGACCAGGTAGCAGAACAATGGCTCTGGATAAGAAACAGGAAAACGACCGTCACTATTGCCTCAATAATCCCGGAGAAAGTCTTTAAGGTGGTGAGCTTTATCGCTCTGAACAGCAAGTTCTCTGTCGCAGCTCTGCAGTTTTACTTCTACCTGCTGTGGTGAAGAAGAAAAAAGTCCTTCATAGCTGAACAAAAACGAAAGAAAAGCTCCACAAGAGCTAAAGAAACCGCAAGGCTTCTTGGCTTTTCGGGAAAGTCTCTTCCTTCCCTTCAACTAAATGGGAATTCTGTTGCTGTGGAGCACCTGTGAACGTTGAGCCTTCATGGTAGCTTCAGACAGCCGGAGGCTTCCTTGTTGACAGCCAACCTGTAAGAAATGACAAAAAAAAAGCATTAAATAAAAAAATAGGTTCCACTTTTCCCATTTTCTCCTTTAATTCGAGCAAACCTTTCCTGTCATGTAGGATTAAGACTTCATTTGAGAAACGTGACTTGTCAGGAAAAATGACCGTTTATGGTTTCACACACATTCCCAGTGGGTTTGGGGTTGTTACATGCGTTGGAAGAATAACAAGCCCATAATTGGTTGGTTTCTCTAAACAGGGTGAACACACAGTTCTACGTCTAACCTCTCCGATGTTTAACCATTTTTTTATTCCGTTGCATTTGGTAAACTCAATGGTAGCTGTTCTCTTGCATTCATTTCCCCTTCTTGTGTTGTTTTGGTTCTAAACAGGCATCTCTTTGTCCCAGATCCTGCTGATCTGCTGGTTCTGGCCTCACCAGCTCACTAGGACTTCAGAAGCAGCAGATTTTAATGTTTCTTTTCTTTTTCTGCAGTCATCACTCAACAAAACCAAATTGAGCTACTAATGAGGTTCTGGTTTCTCTGGAATGCAGTGGTGCCCAATCCGGGTCCATGAGGGACACCACACATGCGTGAGATCAACGCGCCTGATTCCATGGACGATAAACTTCCTCCGCACGTTCTGGATTTCAGTAAAGGTCGGTTTATCGTTCATTGGTTTTAATCGGGTGTCTCCTGAAGGTAAACAAGCAGGACAGTGACCCAAGAATGGGGTTAAACAACTGTTCTAATGGTCTGGACCAGTAAACGATGCACATTTGTATAGTGCCTTTCTGAGTCGGAGGACTCAACAGTGCTTTACACTATAGTGAATCATTCATCCATTCACACACACTGGTGGTGATGAGCTGCATCATTGCTGCAGCTGCCCAGAGGCACACCGACTGAAATGAGGCTGCCGAGCACAGGCGCCGCCGGTCCCTCCGCCCACCACCACCACCAAGCAAGCAGTGTCAAGTGTCTCACCCAAGGACGCAGCAATTGACATGACTGAGTGAGCCTGGATTCGAACCTGCAACCCACTAATTATAGGGTGAACTCCTAACCCCTCAACCACCATCACCCTTGGTAACCAATCACAAATCCCTGAGGACCACAATCCTGCATGGTTTACACGTTTATCTGCTCCTACATGATGACATGGATTAGTGGGTGATTAATCAGCTTCTTGAGAGCTGAAAAGTCCATGTTATGAGGGCTGTGTTCCATCTAGTTTTGCTCATTAGCTGCTTTACAGCGGCAAAAGTGGAACGCAGCAACTAAAACATGAAAGTAATCATCACACATGGGGAGCGGTGAGCTGCAGCAGTGGCTGCACTTAGGAGTTATTTGGTTTAAAGTCTTTGGTGTGACCCGACCAGGATTTGAACCTCCGATCTTCCAGTCTCAGGCAGACACTAGGCCACTGAGCTGGTCAACCTTCTTTTGAAGAATTGTTTTCATGCCGTCCATCTGCACAAATAATAGATAGAAACGATCCGTAGGTAAATCTTTCTCTGGTTTTGTGAAATTCCACTCATTTCCTTCTCCCAGTAGACGTTTATTTCCCTCCAATGCTCTGAGGAACACACGCAGCGTATGAAACGGTTGTTTCTTCAGCCCAGTAAGAGGCGACAAGAACATTAACAACTGCAGTTTTATTATTTTTGTCTAGACGACAGAAGCTATAGACCAATACTCCCAGGAGTGTGAATTCAAGCTTCCAGCCTCCTCACACACACACACACACACGCACGCACACACACACACACACACACACACACACACACACACACACACACAAGGTATTTTTGTGCTTTTTTTGGAGATCCTGCCAGCTTCGGAGTCTCTAAGGGAGAAACTTTGGTCAGTGAATGTGTGTTAATGAAAACAAATGTGCCCAGTCTTGCAGTGAAAATCTGCGTGCCCGCTCATGTGTTACAGTACGTTAACATCACTGCAGAACCGAGCCGCAGCTTCACAATGCAACGACTGCAGATTCGTTTCACGGAGAGCTGAGTGCTGCTGCAGACTAAAGCCTTTTGTTAGAGGACGCTGGCCGGGTTCTGGTTCAGCGCTGGGTGGAAAGTTTTAGGCACCAAACTGTAAATGCTAATAAAAAACATCACGACTGGATCTAAGAGGCGTCTTCATGATGTTAAAGGGAAACCGATTTATGAAGCTTTAATAATCAGAATCACATTTGCTCCGTTGACACGATGCCAGTGCCGATGCGGTGTTTGTGTGCGAGTCGGTGAGTTGCACTGACACAGCGGGAGGTGAGGACACAAGGATTGACAGAAAAAGCTCCGCCGTTTAGGGTTTAGGTGGGAGAGGAAGATTGACGCAAACTAATACAGCTCACCGTTTCTCCTGTGCTGCCCTCATGTTCCTGCACACACACAGGCTAATAAAACTGCAGCTTTCTAATTACTAATGGCCTCTGGATCACGGCCTTTACGCTCCGAGTCATGTGGACTCTGAACTCTGAGCAAAGAGAAGGTTGGAAGAGCTGGAACATCTACAGTCATGGTTTGGGAATTGGAACAGTTGCTGCTTTTATAATAGAAATTTGCATTAACTCCAGAATGTTGTGAAGAGTCATCAGGTGAATTGCATATTGTGGCTTCTAAGATTACAACTAAATCAACAATTTATAGGATCATCAAGAACTTCAAAGAAAGAGGTCAGATTCTGAAAGGACTGCTGAGGACCGGGGTAAAGCCAGATTCTCCGATGACGTCCCTTTCCGATTGTTTGGGGCATCTGGAAAAAGGCTTGTCCGGAGAAGAAAAGTTGAGCGCTACCATCAGTCCTGTGTCATACAGACAGTAAAGGATCCATTCATGGTTTGCTTCTCATCCAAGGGAGTGGGTTCACTCACAATTTTGCCCAAAAACACAGCCATGAATAAAGAATGGTACCAAAACACCCTCCGACAGCAACTTCAACAACACTTTGGTTTAGAACAATGTATTTTGCAGCACGACGGAGCACCGTGCCATAAGGCAAAAGTGATAACTCAGTGGCTCGGGGACCAAAACGTTGAACTATTGGGTCCGTGGCCTGGAAACTCCCCAGATCTTAATCCCATGGAGGACTTGTGGTCAATCCTCAAGAGGCGGGTGGACAAACAAAAACCCACCAACTCCGACAAACTCCTAGAAGCGATTATGAAAGAATGGATCAGTGAGGATTTGGCCCAGTCAAATTGCAGAGTTTCTGAAAAGAAGGGCCAACACTGAAAATACTGGCTCTTTGCATAAATGTCATGTAATTGCTGATAAAAGCCTTTCCAATCCAATCCAATCCAATTTTATTTATAAAGCGCATTCACAAGGCATTACAACCAAACAAGGTGCTGTACATTAAAAATGTTGGTTAATTAAACCGGCGTTATATAAACATGTTGAACACAGATAAAAGATAAAAAGGAAATACAACAAAATTCCCAAAAATAACAGCTAAAAATCATTAAGACACAGGGTGAAGTAAAAATAGGAAAAAACATTTTACATAGAACCTCAATAGTACGGAAGTAGATAATTGTGGGGTCAGTTTATAAACAGTGCAGATGTCAGTGAGGTTCATAATTATGTTGTATAAGCTAGGTTGAAGTAGTGAGTTTTCAGGCGTGATTTAAAAATGCTAGCTGTTGGTGCTAGCCTCACTAGCAGTGGTAATGCGTTCCACAGCTTGGGTGCACAGACAGAGAAAGCCCTCTCTCCACGGCTTTTTAAACGTGCATTGGGAACAGCTAGGAGGAGCTTATCTTCAGACCTGAGAGCACGCGGCGGGTTGTAGTAATGGACCAGTTCACACAGATATGGCGGAGCTTGATGGTTCAAGGATTTGTAAGTGAGAAGCATAATTTTGAAGTTTATCCTGAACTGCACGGGCAACCAGTGGAGAGATTTCAGAATTGGAGAAATGTGTTGTCTTCTGTCAGCTCCAGTCAGCAACCTAGCTGCTGAATTCTGGACCAGCTGAAGTCTAGAAAGAGCTGCTTTACTGATGCCATATAAGCAGGAGTTAGAGTAATCCAGCCTTGAGGTGATAAAAGTGTGGACCACCGATTTCAGAAGACGTACACTCAGGATGTGCTTTAGTTTTGAGATGTGTCTTAGTTGGTAAAAACATGATTTAACTGTGTTATTGACCTGGGCATCCATCTTCAGAGCCTGGTCCATTTTTACTCCAAGGTTGGAGATTACAGAGGATACATTAGGTGAGAGATAGTTGAGGTCAGGTTGTTGAGTTGCCGTGATACTGTTAGGACTGAAAACGATTAAGTCAGTTTTGGAGACATTGAGATGGAGGAAGTTGTCAGCTAGCCATTGCTTGACCTCAAGGATACAATCAGACAGAACTTTCGTTGACTGAGTTGGCTTAAATGAAAAATAGATTTGACAGTCGTCAGCGTAAAGATGGTATGAGACAGCGTGCTTTCTAAAAATGGCTCCTAAGGGCAGTATATAGAGGTTGAACAGTAACGGGCCGAGAATTGAACCTTGTGGGACACCCCAACGTAGAGGCTGTGACTCTGATGAACAGCTGTCCAACATGACTCTAGCAGACCTGTTACAAAAGTATGACCTAAACCAATCCAGGGCAGTGCCTGAAATGCCAGCCCAAGTGTGAAGTCTTGTGATCAAAATGTCATGATCGATCGTGTCGAATGCTGCAGATAGATCCAAAAGTACCAGAACCACATGGAAACCTGAATCTAAAGCCAGAAAAATGTCATTAAACACCCGAACTTGAGCAGTTTCAGTGCTGTGCTGTTGTCTAAAACCAGACTGACAGATGTCCATTACCTGATATTCATTTAGATTTTTCGTCAACTGTGCATAGACTATTTTCTCAAGGACCTTAGATAAAAACGGTAATTTGGAAATTGGTCATAGATTCCTTTGAAACATATGAAGTGCTTGTACTCATTTCAGTGCATCACAGAAACACCTGAAACAAAGATCTAAAAGCAGTTCAGCAGCAAACTTTGTGAAAACTAATATTTGTGTCATTTTCTAAACTTTTGGCCACGACTGTACAGTTCCTGACAAAAGTCTTGTCGCCTGTGTATGTTGTAGAAATTCCTGCTATTAACCTGACTTTTAATTGATCAACTGGTGTTAGAAATAGCTTATATGAAAAGCTAATACCCTCCCAAATAATGTTAAATGTACTGAAAAATAATATTTTCACTGAAAAAAGATGTAACATTTCATCAAGACAGACAGGTCAGAATCTGGCAAGACAAAAGTGTTGTCGCCTGTACAGAAAATGATCAACTTTACAGCAAATCCAAAAATATATCAGCTAATTAAGTAGTGGTGCTGTGAGATCCAAATTTTATATCTCGTATGACTTCCGTGAGCTTGAAGGACAGCATCCATGCAGATTGGTAATGATTCGTACAACTTATTGATGAAGTCATCAGGAACAGCAAAGAAAACAGTCTTGCATGCCTCCCAGAGTTCATCAATATTCTTTGGTTTGGTCTTCCATGCTTCCTCTTTCATCCTACCCCACATGTGCTCAATGATGTTCATGTCTGGTGACTGGGCTGGCCAATCCTGGAGCATCTTGACTTCTTTGCCTTAAGGAACTTTGATGTGGAGATGGAAGTATGTGATGGAGCACCATCATGCTGCAGAATTAGGCCTTTATTATGGTTGGGAATATAAGAGGTAGCTAAGATTTCTTGGTATTTTAGACCATTGATGTTGTCTCCCACTCTGCAGATCCCTCGCACACCCCCATACTGGATGTAACCCCAGACCATGATTCTGCCTCCGCCAAACTTCACAGCTTTCTGGGTAAATCTCGGCTCCAAGCGGGTTCCAGTAGGTCTCCTGCAACATTTGCTGCAACTGTGGTGTAATTCAACAGAAGATTCATCGGAAAAATCCACCTTCTGCCACTTTTCCAGCATCCATCCTTTTAGCAGGCTGTGGGACTTGGCAAATGCCACTCGGTTTTTCAATTGTCTTGTTTAGTGCTGGCTTATGGGCACCGATTCGACCATGGAGGCCATTTCGAGACAGAATACGACAAGCTGTTCTGGTTGACACGAGGACTTCAGGTGACCAGGTCTCCTGGAGCTTTGCTGCAGTTGAAAATGGGCTTGCCTTGGATTTTCCAGCCAACAAACGGTCCTCTCGAGCAGTTGTCTTGCGGGGTCTGCCTGACCTGGGCTTGTCAAGAACTTCTCTAGTCTCTTCAAATCTTTTCTTTATCCTCTGAACTTGACGCTGAGACACACTGAAGGTGTGTGCCACATCAGAGGTGGATTTGGTCTTCAGCCTCTTGATAATCAACACTTTACTCTCAGGGTGAATCTTGGGCATGTTTGCAGAGGTCTAGTTGCAGTTGGTGTGAAGGTCTAGTGTACTGGAGTTCTTTTTATACACACCTGACACCTAATTGATCCATTATTAGTCACAGGTGAAGCTCATATGACAAGGCGACAGCACTTATGTCCTGGCAAAAACTGACTCAATGGGCTTTACCAAGATGTGAATATTAGAACACTTCTTGTTAGTTTCATTTTGCATTGAAACAACGCCTAACCCTATTACAGAAGCTGTTTGGATTACAATGACCCATTTCTTGAAACAAAATCTGCATTAGAATTAGTTTTAGCAGCACGTTAGGTCTATTTGTACACAAGCGACAAGACTTTGGTCAGGAAATGTACAAGTGGACGAACTTGCATGAATGAAAAGATAAGAGTTCTCATTTCTGTTCCAAGAAACCAAGTTCTGTAGCTGCCAAGAAAAACCTGTTGGCTATAAAAAGGTAATATTAGAAAACTATATGATAGTGGTTTTAGTTGCATTAAACCCACATTTTCCGGACCACCCTCTGATTTCTCATCACCATGCTTGCATCAGTTACATCTACCGTAGTTCTTCACAAGTGTTTGAGCTCACAACCCACAAAATAACAGCAAAGATATGAAACTCCAAATATCACCTCACCAAAACCTACAATGAGCAAAAGACAAATGCGTGCCACTTGTAAGAAAAGTGTTTCAATCTAAGCAGTTATTTAGCAATATTGACGCTTTTTGATGCTGTGAGAGGGATCATTGTGCCTTAAAAGGATCCAGTTGCAGTTTCATCTATTCTGTTCACATCAAATTATGTTAAATGCAAGTTATCTAAAGGGCGATGGTGGCACAGGAGTTAAGAGCTCGCCCCATAATCAGAAGGTTGCAGGTTCGAGCCCCGCTCAGTCTGTCGCTGCTGTGTCCTTGGGCAAGACACTTAACCCACGTTGCCTGCTGGTGGTGGTCGGATGGACCGGTGGCACCAATGCACGGCAGCCTCGCCTCTGTCAGCGCGCCCCAGGGCAGCTGTGGCTACATCGTAGCTCATCCCCACCAGTGTGTGAATGTGTGTGTGAATGGGTGAATGACTGATTGTGTTGTAAAGCGCCTTGGGGGGTTCCAGGACTCTAGAAGGCGCTATATCAAATACAGGCCATTTACCATTTTATTTGAAATCGAACACAGTCTCTATTCTGAACGTCGCCCAGAGACTTTGACCCACTCCTGTTTACATTTGACCTGATTTTTATGGTTATATGTTACAAAGCTGCCAATATTTTTAACAACTGGGCATCATTTAAGTTATTTTCAACAACATGTTGATCTTTTATATGACTTTATATGTCTAATTTGTCCATGTCTTTGGTACTAAGCTGCGTTGTGCAGCAGCATCTAACAGTTGTAAGAGGACCCTTATGAAGAAGAAGAAAAAAAAACCAGTTTTGCACTCCTCGTCTAATATTTATAAATGTTCTGTGGCTTCAGGAGTCAAGCTTCTGCTTTGTTATGGTGCAGAAACGCTGCCTTATAACAGAAGGTTCTGGGCACACGGCAACTTCAGATGTTTTCCTGCCATTTTTAGCACAAACAGAAGCCAAATTCACTTTTGGTAAATTTGTGTCTATTTGACTAGACTAGATGAGGAAAACTCAATTTATACCATCATACAAAAAATTCTCCTTGCTTTTCTTATTTAACAAATCCGTGCCTGAAAGCACGACTTAAAGACCGAGATACTCTAGTGTTCAATATTAGTGTAGCAGGATGAAACAAGCCTGCTCCAAATTAGGTGGGTTGGCGCATACCGGCTTCCGTACTCATGAGGGTGCTGTGGGTATAAAAGGGTGCTCTGCTAAGGAAACGCTGCATTCTGGCGTCAGCTGCTGTATTCAAACTGCGCCCCAGTAGATGATCAGCTCTGCTTTGGTGGTATGTACTCTACTGGCTAATCAATTAGTTTTAAGGAGATTCGTACTCAAACTGTGTCGTGCACTCAACAGCTTGGGCATTTGTTTATTTGGTACTGGGTGTGACGCTACCGCTCATCCCAGAGTGAACTGAGCATTGGAGAAGAGGTATGTAGCTCCTGCAGGGGACAGCATGTGAGTTGAACTAATCCAACTCAAGCTTGGTGTTAAAACTCGGACAGGTGTTGAACACCTGTGCGCTGCCGGGCGGGGAAGCTTCCTTGCGGCCTAGATGATACTAGTGGGCGGACTGGTAGGTGTGGGTCTTACCTTCTCCAGACTTGGTCAAGAATATAAGTTGTTGACTTGTATCGCTTCCCTGCTTTCTCTTAGATTGTGCTCTGTGGTCTGGTGGGTGGCGCCGCCGTTTTGTTTGAGTTATTTTCTTCGATAAGTTTCCAGTTTCTCCCCCCTCCTGTGGGCTCTGCACGGACCTCGGTACATCGTTGGAGGCTCCCCACTCTCAGCGTGGAAGTCCAGAGGGGACAACAACTGCGTTTTTAATTAAGTGATTTTAGATGATTGTTGATTTGTAATTCCCCTTTTCTTTTGTGCAGGCTGGGACAGGAGGTGGTGGCGGTCCCGTTGTGCGTGTGCTGGTGGTGGGTTCCCTCACGTTGGCGTGAATGTCACTATTGCCTGGGGTGACCATTATATTTCATTTGTTTCTGTTTGGTATTCATCACTCCGTGTGTCATTCCCTCCTACAGCCTGTCTCAGTCCTGCAAGTTATTCTCTGTGTCTTGTTGTCCTGTTTTTAATCAAAGCCAGTTTTAACAATATACATATATATATATTTTTTTTAAAAATAAATCAATTGTAACTTTTGGAACCATGTCTCATGCCTCATTTAGTGGAATGAACCTATGTGCCTTCCAGTGTTGGGCAAGTTACTTCAAAACTGTAATGCATTATTTACCATACCATACCATATTTATTTATAAAGCACCATTTCAAAATAGCATGGCAGCTAACCAAAGTGCTGTACATAAAAAAGCCAAATGCTTGACCAAGAAACACAATAAGAACAGCCAAAATACATAAGAACAAAGCATAAATAGTTGGAGATAAAAATTCCTACTAAAAACAATTAAATAGGAGAACAGTTAGCAGCACTATAAAAATAAAATAATGCGACGAATAATAAAACATTTGAAATGGCACAAATAAAACGAAATAAAATACCAGATGGTGCGAGGTGCCAAAAGTGAGCAACTACATCATAAAAATGGAATTTAAAACTCAAATCCGGTGCTAGATTGTCAGGAAAAGTGTCACGGAGGGAAGGCAATGCTAAAGAAGTGCGTTTTCAGGGCCGACTTGAAACAATTTATTACTTGTTACCCTCATTTTAAAGTAATTAATTACATTACAATATTACTGATTTTAAAATATGTAAGGCATTACACTACTTTTGCATTACTTTACATTACAGCAAAAAGAAATGCATTACAGTAATTAATTACATTTGTACCGCATTACTCCCAACACTGGTGCCTTCTGATACTTCCTTGGGTGAAATTCCCAAGGTGGCGTTGTTGACAACTGTTGGCTGCTCCCCGAACAAAGTAAAAGGTTACAGTGTGTTTGGAGCACGCCATATCTATAGCTCCCACTCGTATTGCCACATTAGGGATGTGTACATTCTGGCGATGCGATACGATATGTATTGCGATACGGGGGAGGCGATATGATGCATCGTTACGATACATTCAGCCAGACAATATTAGCGATTTTTTTTAGACTGAATTCATTGCAACATGTTTAACATGAGTTATCTGAACCATAATAGAGGGATTTACATTTCGATGGTGCAAACAAAAAACCATTGCACACTTCTGCCAACTAGCAGGAGGCCTTTGAATTGCACCAAAAGAAAAGAAAAGATTGCAGGTGAATTCTTCCAAAGATTTGATTCACGGCTTTTGAATATCGATTTAATATTGCAGGGAGCGAAAAAAATCACGATATATTACCATACTGATCATTTCTCACATCTCTATTAAATATAATTTGCGCTGACCAGGATTATTTTGTGTTTAATACCAACAATCTGAGAAGCACACACAGCTCCACCAATCCTCAGCTGCTGGAGATTATCTGGTAATCAGCTGGGAATGGTGCCATGTCTGAGCATGCACAGCAGATGTGACCATGACCAAGACTCCCTGGAGTGTTCTGTTCCTACTAGCAACACATGCCGACGGCTGAATATAGACGGTCGGCAGTGAGGATAAACGGTGGGAAATCAGCAACAAGGTCACGGAAAAATGTTTATTTACATCCCAACAATTCAGCTTCTGCTTTAGGTGTAAATGTTTAAACCTCTCAAAGAGGTGTTGTGAACAGCAGATTCACCCCATTTTGTAGTTTGCTAGGTTTCAGTTACATTTAATACAACATGGGGATTAACTTGTACTCTACGAGAAACGACTCAAGTTTTACAGAGAATTTCAGACCGATAAAAGATTAGCCACAAAGCTAAATCACATTACCATCAACTACCACAGTCCAGCACCCAGCTACGGTTACACCACTAAATAATAAGTCTTCAGCCAGATATTCTGGTAATGGATGTTTCTGTCCCACGTTGAGCAGCAGTAGCTCAACAGGTTGAGCGGGTTGTCCAGTAATTGGAAGGTTGCAGGTTTGATCCCGGCTCCGGACAGAGAATTCTGTTGTGTCCTTGGGCAAGACAATTTTTTATTTTTTTCTTCTTTGTTTATTTCATTCAAAATAAAAAAAATAAAACATATAAACAATAAGAAATACATAACAAAAAATCTAATTTGAACGAAAATGAGCAGAATGAAGAAAAACATAATTTCTGCCCCCTTTTCCAGTAGAAATAATCAATTTATATATATTTACCATTCGTGAGACACAAACACAGATTCATTTTAAACTTTTTCCTGTTCTTAATTCCAGAGCGATCATGATCAATGATTTAATTTACATTTTCATAATTATTTAGTACACTCAATTTGGTACATTTTTGAATATATTAAATGACAGTTTTTTTTATTTCCCTCTTAAGGTTATTCCATAATTTAACACCATTTACAGATATATTCAACTCCTTAATTTTAGCTCTAAATCTAGGTTTTGTAAACACATCAGTTTCTTTCAGCATGTAATTACTAGTTTTCTTTTCAAATATCCCCTGAATGTTTGTTAGCAGAGTACCTAAATTGGCTTTATACATGGTTTTTATGATTTTCCAGTCTTTTAATCATGAAATTTCAGTAATTTATATTTAATAAACAATGGGTTCGATGGATCTCTACAGCCACTATAATTGATGATTCTCAGAGCTCTTTTCTGTAAAATAAATAAGGGTTGTGTATAGTTTTTGTATGTTGCTCCCCAGATTTCTACACAATAAGTCAAGTATGGAACAATCAGTGAATTGTACAATGCCAACAAACCAGAATTAGTCAGTAAAAACTTGATTCTATGTAATACTCCTAAGGATTTGGAAATTTTACCTTTTATGTAACTAATATGGGATTTCCATGTCAAATCTTCATCAATAAGAACTTCAAGAAATTTAGTTTCTTTTACTCTTTGAATTGCAGTCCCATCTATTTCCACTTAACTAGCGATGGGTACCGAATTCGGTACTTTTTAAGGTACCGACTGAATTCCATAGTACCGACTGAGCACCGATTCACGTCATTTGAAACGGTGCCTCGTTTCGGTACCCGTCCTTCATAACGAGAACTTGCCTAGACAGCTGCGCATGCGCAAGAGTGTTACGTCGTCGGTCACTGTGAGCCAGTTGTAAACAGAGCAGCATGGTAGAAAGAACGCACGCTAAAGCTTGGGTCCACTTCACTAAATGTGATGGGTAAGTGGGTGATGATGAAACCAGCGACAACGATCTAAGTGAGACATCCTTATCTTAATCTGCTCCGGTAGGTAAATAAAATGTTTAAGATAACGTTAGCTTGATATGTTAGCTTCCGTCCCACTAATGGTGCGTTCGCTTTCTCCTCGGAACTCCAAATTTCCGACTAGAAGAACAAACGCGCTCTAAAGTTTGGCTTCACTTTACTAAATGTGACGGGTGACTGGGTGAAGATGAAACCAGTGACAACGATCTAAGTGTGAGGCATCATCATTTTAATCTGCTCCAGCAGCTAAATAAACTGTTTAAGATAACGTTAGCTTGATAAATTAGCTTCCATTGCCACTATTGTTATCAGCTAACGGTGCGTTCGCTTTCTCCTCGGAAATTCTAACTTCCCAGTAGGAATAATCAAAGAAAAAGGACGACAAAAGGAATGAAGATACACAGCAAATTTAGTTCACAGTAAAGATGTTTGCTTCAGTTTAATTATCAGCTTATAAAACTACAAGGACGATGTTAAAATACAAACAGATGTGTTATTTATCGTGATATTTATCAAATATGGTTATAAATTGAGAAAATATATATTTACTTATAAAAAAGAATTAAAATATTAAACACTCAAAAGTATCTAAAATTGGTACCGTTAAGCACCGGTATCGATTCCTAGGTACCGGGAATTAGTACTGAATCGATTCAAATGTCAAATGTACCCATCCCTACAATTAACCCACGTTGCCTGCTGGTGGTGGTCGGAGGGACCGGTGGCGCCTGTGCTCAGCAGCCTTGCCTCTGTCAGCGCGCCCCAGGGCAGCTGTAGCTATATCATAGCTCATCACCACTAGTGTGTGTGTGAATGGATGTACGATACACTGTAGTGTAAATTGCTTTGGAGTCCTTACTCTGAGAGGCGCCATACAAGTGCGGGTCATTTTGTTCCTGACCTAAACTCAACCATAGATGACACGCCAGCTATTTGACATCCAACACCAATTTTCCCCCGATGGACGTCTCCTCTGAAGCCATTTCCTTTTAAACACCCCTCAGCCGATCAATGGGAGTTATTTTTAAGTCTTAAAGAGTTTTAGAACTTGACAGAACGACTGAATATTATTTAACCATCGATGAAAAACTTGATCATAAGTTTAACATCTAAAGTTAAAGTCCCATCACTTGTCACACACACTGGTGTGAGGTGAAATGTGTCGCATTTGACGCATCCCAATGAGCTGCAGACACGGCTGCACTCGGGAACTATTTGGCGGTTTAACTCCCCAATCCAGTCCCTTAAAAATAAATGTCAAGCAGGGAGGCACTGGGTCCCACTTTTAGAGTCTTTGGTATGACCTGGCCGGGATTTGGACCCCAATCTCCCAATCCCAGGCCGGACACTCACACCACTAGGCCACTGAGCTGGTCTCATTTTTTCGCAATGGTGGGATTTGAACCCAGGCCTTCTGCATGGGAGTCCAACACCTTTGCCACTGAACAGGCAGGATCTTATATTATGAATGTTTAAAGGACAGGTTCTCTGAGACTTTTTTAATGATTATTTCTGATTAGGTCACTCGGAGTTTTTCATGCAGGCTGAACATGAAAATAGTCTCCTACACCTAATTTCATGCATGGCTGGAAAACATGCAGGACTGCAGCTCTCTAGGACCATTGCCTAACCCAACGATTGCTATCAGCTTGCAACGCAACAACGATTTATTGTGAAAGATGCGTCATTTTTACGAAAAAAGAAAACTTGTGGGAAAATCATCCTTGCCAGTATGTATTCTCCTCATTTCCCCATTTCTTTGCCAGATTTTCCTGTTAACTTCCACTGCTGTATCCTTGGTTTTTATGACTTTTGCTCAGCTACCTTCATTTTATGATTAAAACCCAGAAGGGTCCGCATCCTAGATGGCACATCCGTCATACCACATTGTATGTGTGGCATCTAAAAGCAAAACTTTAGAGAAAGTGTTTCCTTCATTAATTAGGTAAAATAAATAAGTAAATAAAACTGTGGACATTAAAAGGCACAAATAATCCCCTGCTGAATGTTTTGTGTGTATTATCCCCTACCTCTCTGGTGTACAGCATAACTGTAAATGTGGTGTTTTTCTTTCCTAAGTGGGCTAAAGAGATTACAACAAAGACTTAAATTGTCATAAAAACAGAATCAACTTCAGAAGCAAACTGCCAACAGCCTCCTTGGCTGCTGTTGGTGCACTTCCAACAAGCTGCACCGGCAGAAGAAGGGATGAGGAACGACTGAAACATTACTTCTGAAGGCATGAATGAAACACTTGACAGGATTATCAAAACAACAATCAATACTAATACTAATCTATACTCCATTAGTATCTGAACACATTCATTTGCAGCAGTATTGATTAGAGCAGCACTGGTTACATTGACTCTGGCTGATGAACAACTTCTCACAGAACACACACGGTCGTGTAACAAGGCTACAGATAGCAAATACCTACTTTTTCTTCCAGTACCAACAGGTCAAAGGTAATTTGTTAGTCAAATTTAACAGATTTTAATGGAACTGTAGGAAAGCGATCATTTCACAAATAACTACCATACCAAATTTATTTATATGGCGCATTGAAAAACAGCATGGGCGCTGACCAAAGCACCTCCCAACATAAAAACAGAAACTTACAGTCGATGATAAAACAGACAAAATACAGCAAACATATAAAAACCGATAAAGGTGAATGAAACCAGCAAAAAAGGAAAGACACAAAATCACTATCTAAAAGCCTCATTGTAGAGGTGAGTCTTCAGGCATGACTTGAAAACACCAATGGATGGTGACTGGTGAATGGTGAGTGGTGGATGGTGACTGGTGGATGGTGACTGGTGGATGGTGAGTGGCAGTGTATTCCAGAGTATGGGAGCTACATACATGAATGCTCGCTCCCCCTTGACTTTCAGCGCATTTTCAGGGTGCAGATCAGCAGTTGGTCAGCTGAACGTAGCGAGCGCGGTGGAACATAGGGCATATGTAAGTCCGATGGGCAGGTCGGTGCCAGATTATTCAAAGCTTTATAAGCAAACAGCAGGATCTTAAACGTCACTCTAAATGCTACTGGTAGCCAATGAAGGTGCGCCAAAACCGGAGTCGTATGGCTACTTCGGTCGGTGCCTGTCAAAAATCGTGCAGCATGCATTTTGCACAATCTGCAGACGATTTAGGGCTGAAGGTGAAGTCCCGACCAATAGTGCGTTTGCATAGTCTAGTCATGAGGTGACGAATGCATGTACCACAGTTTCTGAATGCCCTACTACAAATACTTGAATTTTAAGTCAACCAAAGTCAAGATGGCTGTAACACCAAACCATCCTGCCACCATAGCAGTCGCATCTCTGTTAAATAAAGGCGCATTTCCTCAGTGTATTCCCCTACATAGGATCAGGTGTGGAGAAGCGCCACAGCTGAAATTCCAGCGTCACGCCTACGAGACAAAGAAGGAAAAGAAGGAAGAAATTCGAAGACCCACTCATGTTCCAGGAGGTACTGAGAGAAAGAGTGAATGATGGTCAGGTGGATCCATAACTTTTTGCCCGTCTGACACCCTAAAAAGGTTTCAGATGCCACATAGATGCTAAAAGAACAGTTTCCAATTGTTTACTAAAGTTGTTCTAGGTCCCCTTTAAAGTAAAATTCATGTTTCCTCACTAAATTTCTTTTTTTTAACCTTTCTAATTCATTCTTGTCTAAAACTGTAGGTGAACACCTATGAAGTCAATGTGAGCCTTGGTCTAACGTTTTATGCTGATACTTCAATAGGTTTAGATACTATCTCCATCTAAATGGTTTGTCACATGGTACGGATTATTTTGCTAGATGCTGGGTTTATAATCCTGGTATTGTGACATCTTGACCTCAAGGTAGTAATTATCCCAAATGAAAACACCACAAAGTCTCTGGTTGTTGTTCAGAAGCCTGCTGATTAATTAGGAACTCAGATTTGTGCACACTCAGGTAATTACTTAGAAACAAGCCATGACTTTTTTAATGCTTTCTTTAAAGCATTTCTATGCATTCTGTTCAAGTAAAGCACTAATTAAGTCCACCAGTTTACACTAACAGCTAATTCAACGAGGCTATAACCGCAGAAAGGCCCGCTAGCATCCCTAAGTGGTTGCACCGCAGAAGCAACAACAGAGCTGTCGCCACTGAACCACAGATAAATCCCTTCTGAGTGCAGCTCAGCTTGTAGCCACTGCCAGTAAGTTAATTACAGTAAAGATGTCTAGGACATAATGAAACCTGCTGTTCGAGTGTCACAAAACAGTAGTCTGCAGAGGTCTCCACAAAATAGAAGAGTGGGAATTCCGATTTTCTACTTTTCCATTATCTCTGTTGGGTTTTGCTGTAAAGGCTGCTGCTGATAAGCCAGGGACAAATGTCTTCATACCACCACGTGGCAAATAAAAGCTTTCCTGCATTAGTAGACACTAGGGCAGCACGATATTAGGAAAACCTGTGATATTCGATAACAGTGCTTAGTATTGCGATATCGATATTACTTGCGATAAATGAACAAAAACTAAAGTATGCAGTGCTGATGTCGTCTGGCGTGTGACGTCTGCTCTGGGTTCAAAGCAAACAAAAACTAATGCATGAATTCCATTACAACATAACATTTTTATTGCAAAACTATGCAGCTGCACCTGCTACTGTATTAGCAGCTACACCTGCTGCTGTATTAGCAGCAAAACAACAAACTGCATGCATGCAGTTTCTCAGTGACTTTAAAACATCACCACCACCATAAAACTTTCTGATGCTCCAAATACAGAAAAACATCCCTTACCAGGGTTTTGGAATAAATAAAGATATCAGAAAATACGTTAAAATGTTAAATAATAGTTAACATCACTTAAATGCAACAGCAAATTCTCTCATTGCTACTGAACATTTTCTCCACTTATGTGGTTATGATATAAGGCTGTTGCTGTAATTGGGAAGTGAACTGTGCTGGGCCAAACTAGGAGAATATTAAGATTTTCTGAGGGAAAGAGAAAAACAATTGTCTACCTTTCAGAAGAGGAACTGGCAAAAAAAAAACTACATGGAAAATATGTGAAAACGTTTGTTTTTAACCCCAAATTGAACAAGTTTACCTGGATCTTAAAAAGCAGCTCAGATGATGAAACTGCAACTATGATTCTGATAACAAGCTAACAAATTGAGCTAGCTCCTCTAGCTGAGCTTCTGACTGACAGTTTATGTGCAGCAGCAAATCAACTATCCTGATTAACAAGGTTATAAAGGAAAAATCACTGATGTGTGGGGTAACTTTTCCAGGTCCTCTTTAGCAGGGTGGGACTGGGAGGAGAGTGCTGTAGCCTTTTAGCTGGAAGCTAGCCGGAGCCTGAGGCTAACGTCCCCACCCGGTGGAACACTAGCTATGTGAAGGTGGGTTGGTTCACCGGCACGTGTCGGAGTCAGCCCGGTAAAAATGATTAACGACACCGAGCGGACTCACGTTCACGTTTGAAAGCAGCGCCAACCCATTTCGGGTGTTGCTTTCCATCCTAAGGTCTTCGTAGGGGGAGGGCGTATTACGTAAACTGACCCATCTGATTGGCCGCATATCAGAAGGGCTCAATTTGATTGGTCAAATAATACTTCCGCATAAAAAACAGAGCTGGTTTACAAATAGTTGATGTATGACATGGATGGAAATGTTTGAACCAAACATTTATCGCAGTTTTTGACGTGCTTTGCGATGGGCCTATCGCATGTCCTGTTATCCCGATGACGATAATTTTTCGATATATTGTGCAGCCCTAGTAGACACCAAGTACAACCTTACAGTATGACTACCCTTAGAAATACCTAAATAGTTCCTATTCTGGTCATTACTTAGGCTAAACACTTCCTAAACCATTGATAAACAGTTACTATGCGTTAAATAAAGGGTCAACAGTGAAGCTGCTTCAGAGCAGAAACTGTATTGATGATCTGTTCTCAAACATCAACTCAGAATTTAAAACAGTTTTTTTCCTGTTTCAGAAAAAACTGAGTGAAGAGAACAAGAAGCTGTGTGATGCTTTTGCATCAAACCCTTCATTACCTTTATGGAGGAGACTGGTGCAGAAACGTAGCAGCTGCTGTTACTTAAAGAGCAAGTAACCCCCTACCAGAGTGTTACTCCACTCCCACTTCCTGTTTGAAAAATGCAACAAATGCTGTTGCCTAGCAGACCGAGAGGGCGGAGCCGCTGACAAATACACACACACACACACAGGCTCACAACGACATTGTGACATCATATGGTACCAGCTAACGTTCTAGGGTACCTCTTAGCCAATAGCGATGGCAGATTTTAATTCAAATGGAGAGGTGAGTTTTTACCTGACAACGGCACAACACTGACAGTTTTAGGCAGAAAATTTAAATTTTAACTAAAATGCACTAAAGTGCAAAACTATTGACTACACGTGTCTGCAGCACGATTAGATACACATTTATATAGTTTATCAGAAAAAATGGTTCATTTGGGGGTGACTTGCTCTTTAATGCCTTCTTTCAGATTGAAGAATAAAGTCCCATAGTTGTCACACACACTGTGAAATGACATCTCTGTATCTGATCCATCCCCGTGGGGAGTGGTGAGCTGGAGCAAGCGCTTGGATCAGCACGGACAGCAGAGAGCGGTAAAACACGGCAGGATTTGGAGTCTACTTTCCTGAAATTTGGACATCTTACCTCAGATTGGATTTTAGCAACACGACTACCACTGGCTTGCAACGCTGATGTTTTATCTCCACAAATTAAACAAGCCTGGGGGAGGTCTGCTGTGTGGCAGAGTTGCTAATGCTAACCGTTAGCTTCTACTAGCTGAGATGTTCTCTGTTGTTTCCTGGACTAAACCAACAAAAGCCTTCCCTGTTGTGAGTCCAGATGGGTGAGTCCATGAATGTTAGGTGACAGAGTGACGTAGATCTGTCAGGATTTTCTAATCCTAGAGTTTCACCGTCTGTTTTCTATCAGAAGCTAAAGCAGGAGATAGGTGTAGGAGACTTTTTTCATGTCCGGCCTGCATGAAACAGTCAGAGTGACCCATCAGAATCAGAAATAATCATTAAAACTTAGTTTTTCAGTCTTTAATGATAGAAAGACAGATGTGTGTGTGTGTGCTGTGTGTGTGTGTGTGCTGTGTGTGCTGTGTGTGTGTGTGTGTGTGTGTGTGTGCTGTGTGTGTGTTTATGTGTGTGCATGTGTATGTGTGTGTGTTTGTGTGTGTGCATGTGTGCGTGTGTGTGTGCGTGTGTGCGTGTGTGCGTGTGTGTGTGTGTGTGTGTGTGTGTGTGTGTGTGTGTGTGTGTGTGTGTGTGTGTGCGTGTGCTGTGTGTGCTGTGTGTGTGTGTATGTGTGTGTATGTGTGTGTGTGTATGTGTGTGTATGTGTGTGTGTCCGTGTGCGTGCGTGTGTGTGTGTGTGCTTTTATTTGTGTTTACGTATATTTTGTTGCAGGGGTCGCTGATGTTGTAATTTCGTTGTTAAGTGAGTGCAGCATGTTTAGGTTCTCACTTGCTAAAATAGAATAGAATAGTGTATCCTACATTCTTTGTTTTTAATCTAATGTTTGTTTTGAACAAAGATGGCTGAGTCCATGAATGCTAACTTACAGTTTAACGTAGATCTGTTTCCCCGTCTCTTTCCTACCACTGGCTAATGCAGGAAATAGGTGCAGAAGACTATTTTAACGTTCAGCCCGCACGTGAAACTCAGAGTGACCAATCGTATTTCTAAAAGAACAAGTATCATATGTTTATTAGTGAATCTCGCCTTTACCTGCAGATATTTGTGTATTTATTTGAGATCTGTTTGCTCTGCATGTGTCGAACAAGTCGCGTGCCTGCAGTCCCACTCATGGATGAAAGTAGGCAACTCTGTACAACCGTGGCAAAAGTGTTGAAAGACGCCATTCACACCTCGTGAAAGGTTATGTGGCTGCAGTTTTTGATATTTGTAGAGCTTTTCTTATTCATGAAGCACTTGAGAGCCACTCTCCTCCAGCTTTAATCCAACCAATTAAGCACCAGGCATGAATGACGGGTTAAAGATTAGTTTAAAGACTTAAAATGAAGAAGTTCAGGCTTTCTTGAACTTCTCATGGAGCACCGCTCTGAAGATGTGAATGAGTTCTGAGTCATTCACCACATTCTCCTGAAACCTTGGGCCTTGGCTAGACAGAGACTAGACATCTGCAGCAGAGACTAAATCATGTTGAGCATGTTTGCTGCATACGCATCGGAGAAAGGCTCGTTCAGAGACGATCTGCTCGATTAAATCATCCAGGGGACGGTAACAGCAAAAGCAGCTCCAGTGACTTGCCTCAAATTCCAGAGCGTTGAAACTGAATCATCAATCCAAACCAGACCCTTTCGGGACGTTCTACACCTTCAGGCATTCTCGTGTCCTTCACGTGAAGAACAGACGTGATCCTAACAACCCTCCGAATGAACGAGGGAGTGATCTAGTGAGTTACCTTGCGTTGAAGCTGCTTTAGCGCATTTACAGAACAAACTAGCTTCTGAACGCTCACCCCTACCCTCTTGTGCCGGAAGCGGACACCTGCATTTCAAGAGGAAACGAGAGAGCGCTAAACGCCGTTTTCTTGGTCCAAACGTCTTCTGTTTTAGTAGTCTGGTAGTTTGGTGTTCTGTTGCTAAAAACGTGGGTGTGCGATGAGCCGAGGACCCAGGGAAGTGCTTCAGTGAAGCAGACGACCGGATGGTCCAACAGTTACTTTCAGTCTGAAACTTGTTGGCGGAGAACTTTAGTGGAGGGAAATACTTTCATAATGACTTTTGGCTTTGGTTCTTTATCTCAGCAACATACTCATAGCTAAACTATGATAGAACATTGTTAAGAGGCACAAAAAAAGTTTGACATTAATTCATTTTCCAAATTTGCTGATGTAGCTTTAGCAGCGGTTTAAAGCTTGGAGCTCCTGACTTTTTCGTCTCCTCACACGTGAAATGTCTTTAAAAGTAAAGAAAAGCCGGCCCAGATGATGGTGCAGTTTTACACGGCCATCATTGAGTCCATCCTCACCTCCTCCATCGCTGTGTGGTACGCTGGAGCCACAGTGAGGGACAAACACAGACTGCAGCGCATTGTGCGCTCTGCTGAGAAGGTGATTGGCTGCAGCCTTCCATCTCTCCAGGACCTGTACGTCTCCAGAACTCGGGGCCGTACAGGTCGGATAGCAGCTGACCTTTCCCACCCGGGTCACAGACTTTTTGAGCCGCTCCCCTCAGGCAGGAGGTTACGGTCCATCCGGAGTAGAACCTCCCACCATAAGAACAGCTTCTTTCCATCTGCCGTTAGACTTGTGAACAGCTTATAAACACACAACCATGCTCGTCTTCTGTACTCGACACAGCGTCACGTTATCGGCCACGTTACCATTACCTGCCATTTTTTATAGCTGAAAGTTTTATTCTAGTTTTTTTATTCTATTTTATTCTATTTTTAATCTTATTATTCATGTTATATGTAGCACATTAGTACCGAAGCAAGTTCCCAGTTTGTGAATTGTTTGTTCACTGACAATGGCAATAAACTGATTCTGAAAGATCAAGTTTAAAGACTCAAAGAGGGAGTTCTAGACTCAGAGTGGTGAAAACGAGGAAGAAAGAGACGAGATCAAGGCCAAAAGCAAAATGAGATATCGCAGATATGTACAGAGTGTACAGAAGTAAGAGAGACGAGGAGAAACAGAGCAGTGCTAGCAGAAGATGTGACAGAGCAGAGATGTTGAAAAGGAGATGAACCAGAGAGAGAGAGTCATAGTCAATGAGGCACGAACAAGCAAAGAAAAATGTGTTTGCATGGGAATTATCTCCACGCAGGCTGTCGGCCGGGCACACTAAATGAAAACGTTTCTCTCCGGCGCACATTTCCCATCAGTCCCACTCAGAGGAACAGCGAGCCCAGTCGGCGCAGATGCCCCAGAGGTTAACTGTCCAATCAATCGCTCCACTAACCGTCTCCACGGAGACAGCTCGTATGACTACACATCGGAGGTTGGTAGAGTAACAGACTTGTAAGCAACAACCTGAACAGTGTCCCGACCCCCTCCGAGTGCGTCCGACTCGGTCACCATTACGCCGCTTGTTTCTCTTTGTTCCGGTAAATCCGCTCTGTGCACCGACCCTCCGTGTCGGGATTTCCCTTTCTCCTTCGCTCTTCCCGAGTAACTGAAAGCAAAAACAATGTTTTTTACTTGATTTCTTTACTATTACTACTTTTCTCTTAACCAGATGCTGTCAGGTTATCGGGGCTTATCGTGCATCTACAAAGAACTTCCATAGCTTTAAGTGAACGTAGACGTGCTCATGCAGCAGCAGCTCAATGTCAGATATTAGACATGTTCATATTCAAACCTCATTACAGATTATAATATCAGACTTTATTTAACTCTGCCACCGAATGGCATTAAGTATTAAACCAAACCATAATATCAGTCATCATCACAGTCATGTGACCTCCTAAAGCTACCTAGCTTCACCCGAAGCTACACGCTCATTAAAAGGTGAATAATAAATGCATCAGTGTGTCTGACATGAATGATAATCTTGTTAATTAAGTTGGTTAAATCACATATGATTAAACCGAGGCAGAAAAGTGCAGCTGGATCAGAACTAAACTATTTATAGCTGTAAAAACGCTGTTCTGCATTTCATTAAAATGCTTTTCTACTTTATTTTTCTTCAAGTTTGTGTTTTAATAATAATTATTGGTAACTCTTTCTTTTACAGTCCCCTAATTACTAAGTACTTACATAGTAATTACATAGTAAGTTAAAGTGTGTTGTTGTTCCTGAGTTCTTAAACAGTTATTACCATTCAGGTTCAATTCTAGTTTATATTTTTATGAATCACTCCCAGTAAATACTGATTTACACAATAATTACACTTTATTCTGATTATATACTTTGATTACACAATAATACACTAACATAATATGTAATTACAATGTAAGTACTAAGTAATTAGGGGGCTGTATAAGGAAGTGTTACCTAATTATTTACTTTACGAAAAGAAAATCATACAAATTATTTGTGTTCAACATAGCATTAAAATATATTTATACATATTTTAGATTTTTTTCTCTTAAGCAGATCCGTTTATTGATCTTTGAGACTTCAAATGTTACACAATACACATTTTAAGGTTTACAGATTTGCTCTTTTTCTGCAAGCAGAAGAAAAATCAGAAAATTGGTGACAAAATGAACACATTTAACAGGATTATTTTTCTAATATTTTACATTTATCTCAATTAACTCTGTTGCTCGTCCAACTCGGTTAGAAGTGGGTGGGCCCATGTCTGCGCGTTTAACTTTGTGAAAACATAAATATTCATTCAAATTGGCTGCATTCCAGATGAGAGCTTTAAATAAAATAAAACGGACTTTTATACGTAAACCGAGCGATCTGTTAATGGCCCTCGTCTCATCTGATCACCGTGAGCCGTCAATCATCCCATTAGCTTGCTTTTCTGCTGATGACATCCGTAACAATCAAATCAGTGTGTTAAACTAATGCATCACTTTAACCCGCACTAATAAATGAGCCTCCGTCTCACCGGACCTGGTAATTGCTCCAGTAATCCCAGTGGAACCACTGAATCAGGCTTCCAATAGAAATCTGATGGCAACATGACCTTTAGCTGACTAACAGAACAAAAGCATAACAAGTCCATGTTCAGGCTGCTGCTGCTGCCGTTAGTCACGGAACAGAGATGGCCAATCAGCTGTCTGCACCGTTTCCACGTCAACCAAAAGGATGCTTTATGATCACGAGAAGAAAAAACACTAAAACATAGAAAATACACCATTAGATCTCTGTGTTTGTTTACTGTAACCTTTTGTGGATTAACATCTTTCATTCAGAAAGCTCTCACAATAACTATACTGAAGACCTGGAATACTGAATCACACCAGCTTTTCCGATGCATCGATGAGTCCAGCGTTTTCTCTTTTATGTGATTTTTAAGGGGTCATTATTTTTTGTAGCAGTGTGAAGCAGTAAAAGTGCCGCACAGAAAACCCTCTGAGGCAGATTAGCTGTTACACTTGGGGGCAAAGCAATTTATTTGGTAAACGTTCCGCTCAGCCGGATTCACATTTCTCCCCTTCCGTTGCTTTGTTGGACCGAAGATAAAATCTAATAGGAAAAATAAAAACCTGTAAAATTAGCTGCGTGTATCCGTATCAAATGGGATGCTTGCAGAAATAAAGTCTTGTGGTTTTTAAGATGGAATTTTTATTTTTGGATGAAAATTAGACTTTTATAATGTTAATCTCCTAAATGATTTTACTTCTAGTTGAAGCTTTTTAAAGGATGAGAAATTCAGAGTTCATGAAAAAGATGCAAATTTTCACGTTCAGACTTCTGGAGACTACTTTCAAACAATGCTTTGGTTTTGTAATCCTCCTTAAAGGGGTTGGGGTCCAGCCATCCAACACTTCTGCCTTTTGACTAGGGCCCGACCAATATATTGGCCAGCCGATATTATCGGCCGATATTGGGGTCATTAACAGTATCGGCTATCGGCCAAAAAGACGGCCGATATGGCAGATATTGCACTACCTATCCTGCAGGTAGCGCCAGCTTTATGAACTCATGTTGTGTGGCTCCACTCCTTTGAATTTTGAACAAAAATTTTTGTACAATCATTGGTCATGAAGGTGGTCAGTGGAAATTGGAATGAAGCCAAAGCTTATTTTACCCACTCTGTCTAAAAAGGGACAATGTGTATTTCCCTGCTGATGGGGGCAGTACATATAAATGATTGCATGCATGCAGTATTTTTGTATTAGAGTAAGACCTTACCAACAGACGGCCATTAAGGTCAAAAAGCCCCGAGGAGTGCAAACTTCAGCAAAATGACGAGTGCATCAGACTCCCTTTCATCACAGGCAACAAGTGAAGAAGTAAATGTGTAAAACAACAACGTTTATGAATAGTAATAGTTTGTTACAAATCCGTAAATGCATTTTGTCCTCATGGGCAACCGTAGAAGGAAACATGGCGTCGCCCAGACTTAAACCCGCTCCCAGATAGTTTAGACCTGATTTTTATGGTTATATGTTACGAAGCCACACATATATTTCAACGACTGCATCATTTAATTAATTTTCAACATTTTATTGGATATTTCCAGGGATTAATGGTAAAAACTAAACATCGTCTCTTTAAGGGGCCTCATGCTAGCCCTAACCCAAAATAAAAATATAAATCTAACACAAGAATCTAAACAAATGAAAAAGATAAATGAATAAAAAATATTTAAGTTATTACAAGAAAATGCTAAAAATCAAAGGTAAGTTAAATAAAAAGATGAACAGAGAAGGATAAGATGTAGTAGATGTACGTTAGAATCCAGCTTTGGGAACGGCAGAAACGTGGTCATAACAGAGCAGTTGTGCTTTGATTTCTAGTCCGCTGGACGACTGCAGTGGTCTCCTAACTGGTCTTCCCAAAAAAGCCATGAAGCAACTGCAGCTTGTTCGGAATGCTGCTAGAGTCCTAACAAGAACTAAGAACGGAGCACATCACTCCTGTTCTTAAACCTCTACACTGGTTACCAGTGAACTACAGTAAAGTGCTCCTACTAGTCTATAAATCACTCAATGGCATGGGACCAAAATACATGTCCGAGCGATCTCATCCCTGTATATACACCCAATAGGGCTCTGAGATCCAATCAGCTGGTAGAACCACAGGGCAGAACCAAACAGGGTGAAGATGCTCCCCCAGGGCCTCGGATGTGCCCCAACCCTAGTGTTGTTTAAAACACAACTTCAACCCTAATGTACTCATCAGCCTTTGAATTAATTGTTTCTTTTGCTGCATCGTTTCCACTGTAATCTGTAATCTGTAATCTGTAATAGCTCCACCTTAATTCTGTCTTTTCCTTTTAGCTCTAAATTCTGTGTATGCTTTTTTATTTGTGTTCTCGTGTTTGTTGTTGTGCCATTTGATGCTAATTGTAAAGCACATTGAATAAATAATAATAATAATAATAATAATAATAATAATAATAATAATAATAAATTTTATTTAACAGCACCTTTCAGGACATCCAAGGACACTTTACAACAATGGGAAAATAATAAAACATGATAAACACAGTACAGAAATATGTAAATACACTAGGATGCCAACATTTAAAACAATGTATTAAAACTATGTGGTAAAAGCGCGTAGATCAGGGGGAAGAGAATTCCAGAGGTGGGGAGCAGAGTGGCTGAATGCTCTACTCCCCATGGTGACAAGGCGAGCGGGGGGAGCCGAGAGTTGAGGAACAGCAGAGGAACGAAGAGCGCGGACAGGAAGGGCGATGTGAATGAGATCAGATACGTAGGATGGAGCCAGGTTATGGAGAGCTTTAAATATGATGAGCATAATTTTGAAGCTGATTCTCTGTTTAATGGGCAGCCAGTGAAGTTGTTGCAGGATGGGGGTGATGTGATAAGATGATGGAGTCCTAGTGATGACACGAGCTGCAGCATTCTGGAGAAGCTGCAGTTTATGGAGGGATTTGCTGGGGAGACCAAAGAGAAATGAGTTGCAATAATCAATCCTGGATGTGACGAGGCTGTGGACGAGAATGGCAGTGGTGGAGTGAGTACGTGATGGACAGAGACGGGAGATGTTACGCAAGTGAAAATAAGCAGACCGGGTAACTGAAAAGAAAGCGTGCCGTCGAGGATGACACCCAGACTCTTAACATGAGGGGAGGGAGTAACTGCTGAGGTATCAGTTAAGATGGGGAAATGGTTAGATTTGGAGAGAATATAAGTTGCCCGTGTTTGAAATGTGCTCTATAAATAAAGCTGCCTTGCCCTAAGGGCTGATTCTGACCAGTTCTGACCGGGTAATAATGGGTTTGACCAGTTCTGTTTGGTACATCTTTAACAAAAATCCCTCTCAAACAGCATTGAGTAGTATTATTTCAACTCTTCCTAGCAGAGGACGAGGTAAAAACCGATGCAACATGAGAAAACATTCTGCACTCAAAGTTTCCACGATGGAACCGTGAGTTCTTCTAGGAGCTCAAATGTGCTCGCCCCTTGCCCTCCACCGGCTGGTTCAGTAACGACGCGATCCAGAGCCAAGCCCCAGGCCCCAAGCCCAGATCTCAGCATCTAAAAAAGCTGCCCTGTGGGAATTTCCTCTCAACAAGTCAAAGTGTGTTTACATTGAGCGTTCCTCGGCAGAAAGCAGCGTCCTCGAGGCCTCGCAGACTAGTCGACTTTTCTTTTCTCAAAAAGCCGTATCCCCTTTAAACTTGAATTGTTTACATTCTGCTTTTGTTAGCTTGCAGTCGTCCTTCTCTTCACATCTCGTCGGCGCATGACAGCTTTTCTTTATGCATCACTCATCAGCCAATCACCGCCACGGTGCTACATCAGCGCCAGCAGTTAGTGAAGTTTTAGTAGATGTGAGCACAAAAACACGTCGACATTTCTTCCTCCGCCGCTCTGCAGAGCTCTCGGTGGGGCCGCACAGGACCTCTGCTGCTGGTGGGGACATTTAAGATCAGGTGGAGGATGTTTGCACAACAGAAGCCCCGGGTCATGGTGGGGGAACATCCGGACTGTCAGCCGGTCAGATAACAGCAAAGATGCAGCTCAGCTCAGAGATTACTTAGCAAATCTTCTCTGCACAGTTGCTCTGTCCATATCCGTTTATCTGCAGCGATGCACCACACCCCTCTTCCATCCTTCCCCTTCCCCAGCGCGAGCCACAATCAGAAACTGCTCGGCCACTCAGCTAAACCTCCTCGCTCAGTCCTGCAGTTTTCCCCGTGGACGCAGCTGTCTTCTTTAAATAGAGGATGTAAGGCCGATTTAAGAGAAGCCACTGGGGGAGGGATAAAGGGGAGAGGAGGCAGGAAAGAGGAGAATAAAGAGAGAAAACCAGCGAGTATGGATGATAAGACTAAGGGAGGGTAAAGCTGCAAGAAGAAAAACAGAACCTCCAGAGGAGAAATTCAAAAGATTGACAGAAAAAATATCTAAGAATAGGAATTTAGGGAACGGCTGACAGCACTGACATGAAAAAATAGAAAAGGATAAAAATGCAAAAATATGACTGTCAGTATACATTACCAGTTACTGGGATTTAAAGGGGCATTATGGAAGTTTGACAGCCAAACATGTATAGAAATAATAAATGTCTTCTTCATACATTCTCCTGCAATGCCCTGGTCCTGTAGAATGAGCCCTGGCATTGTTACTGTGATTGCCTGTTTTTCTGTAAAATCACAGAAAGAGAGATGCTCGGGTCGAGCAGGCTGCTTCATGCGCGTTCACGCTCAGGCATCGCCCGTAGCATTTGCTATCCGTAGCTTTAGCAGCAGAGAGAGAGGCAGTGCCACTTTGTCGCTGTTCCTAACTCCTAGTGACAAAGCTAGCTACATTTCTGAGGACCCTTAGCTACTTTCTGTAGAACTTTCTTCTAGATATTTCCTGCAAATTAGCAACAAAATAGCCATTTTCACTCCGAACCGTTCTTTGAACGTTGTTTCAGCTGTCATCAAGGATATAAATGTTACAGATACTGTGAATGTTACCAGAGTGTAGCTCACCTAGTAAGACGTCAGACTCTCGTGCAGAAGACCTGGGTTTAATTTTGGTTGTGAACATAGTTTATTTAGAGTTTCTTTTTTACATTAATGGTATATTTTTTTACAGTAAGATACCCAAATTTTTATTTGAGACTCGCCGAACGGCATTGAATTCACAGATAAAAAAGATGTGGGTTCAACTTTCATTTTGGAACAATTATTCAAGCAAGGGAAGGGAATGATCTGAGCATGCAGGAGGACTGACCCATCTTAAACCTTTGTCGGCTGTGCTGAAGAGAAAGGTACAGAACCAACTTATTTAATTAATTGGCTGCACGTTCTCCTGTCCTCTGTCCTCCGGGCCGCATACACACACACACACACACACACGGGACTGTCTCAGCTGTTATTTTCGTTAAGGAGTGTGCACGTACAGCATGCGCGCCTCGTACACGAGCCTACTATTGAAACTGCCGTTACGCTTTTGGCCTGAGGGGGCAATCGCGAGCTTAAAAATTCAAAACTCCGTAAAGTCCCTTAAAAACATTAAACAAAACTATCCCGCAGTAGAGCATTCAGGAAAAGGGCCGTAACGAACGTCGCATCGTTAAAATGATCCAGATGAGATGGACAATAAACAAGCCCACCTTCAACAAGGAGGCATCCGAGTCAGCACTCAGTGGAGTCTTCAGTACTCTGATGAAAAGTGTCAATCATCCTCCATCTTTGACCACTGGATCACTCTAAGGGCCACAAACGGCCCACGGGCTGCATGTTCAGTGACTATGAAAGAGTCCGTTATACCTTCATCTGGTGTTTATGTTTGAGTTTCTAGAACTTGCAAGAGAAAACTGATTTTATTTATTTATTAAAACCTCATCCTGGATTTCCATCGTGGGCGACGGTGTGCATCCGCTGCGTGCCAGAAGTGTCGTGTGTCAGCGCTCCACAAAATTTTAATGCAGGTTTTTTTATTACGGCTCCAAAATCAAACTGAGCTCAGCTGTTGAGATCAGGCCAGATGGGAAATGTAACACAGGAAGTATCCGCCAAATATCGTAAAAATAAACATCGTTTTCTTTGGCATAACCTTGTTATCGCGTGAATTGGCTAAATCACGCGTGATCTTCCAATTCTCCTTTGATTTTGTGATGGAAGTGGAGCGTGCTTGCAGGCGCTGAACGTCTGAAGGGAGGGTGCATCTATTACGTTACGCACCCGTTACGAATCCGGTGAAAAGCCAGGGTTGGACATCAGTGAAGCAGTGAGCGTACCTTCCTAAAACCACTCTAAACAAATTTTTGGTGGAATTGAGACATAAAACTATCAAACCAGCATGAAACAGCAGCTCTCTCCTCCCGTCTTCAGCTAATAAACATGAAAAGATGTTTTTATTTTTCATAATGAAGTTTGGGAAGACCTAAACATAGTACCTCCTGACAGGCTTTGCTGCTGAGAGCCACACAACACATCGGCTTTCTTTTGGGAGCGTCATTTATTCTGCAGTGACGGAGGAGCTCTGCATTACCTGGAAGATTCAGTCCTAAAGCAGATGCATGTTAGAGGCCTAAAGGGCTGGGGCTGTAACTTCCTTACGAAGGAAACTCCGAGAGGTCCGTTAAATCAGCCGGACGACTCAATGGTCAGCGCGGTCCATGGGGACGATCTTTTGGCGTTTACGCTGCAATATCTGCGCGCTGGTCTGAATTTGAAAACAACATTAGCCGGAAAAAAACAAGGAGCAAAGTTGAAGAAAATTATTTTTAACTAGTTTGAACATTTCAGACAAAAGCAGAAATAAATGATCTACAGATTCATAATCTAATTAGCTGAGCACATATCTCAGCACTATTGACCAGACAGCTTTTATGTTAATCAACAGGACTGCTAATGGAGGTGAATGAACTGAATAAAAGACTCTGTGGAAATAGGATTTATGCAAAAATAAATAAAAAATAAAGGCCTGCAAGCACCGCAAAGCTGCTCAGCAATGCATCTGGGACAGCAGTAGCTCGGGAGTAGAGGCTGACCGATATGGGTTTTTTAAGGCCGATGCCGATTTTTTAAGAATTTCGTTGCCGATATCTAAAACTGATTATTAAGGCCGATAGATACATTCACACGTTTTAGCAGCACATTGATTGTGAAAGGCAACTGAACACTTACTGCGTATAATTAAATAAGTCAATAAATCTCTTCATATTTATTGAACTTCAAGAATAAAACAAACTCAAAACATAAAAAATATGTGTTGGGGTGCTTTGGGTCCTTTCTTCGGTTTAGTAGTGGCGGTAGCTGGCCACACAGGTGCCCGAGTGTTTATATTCATTTATTTATTTTATAAATCGGCTTTTAAAAATAATTTCCGCCAACGGCCGACAGAGAATAAATTGAATACACCTGTCGGCCTCTACTCAGGAGGGTTGTCCAGTAATCAGAGGGTTGCAGGTTCAATCCCAGCTCCAACCAGAGAACGCTGTTGGGTTGTGGCCTTGGGCAAGACACTGGGCAGTGGTGCACCTGTCGGGCTGAACGGATCACCGCCTCGTTCCGGCAGTAATCAGCCAACAGGTTGATATTTGTCAATATGAAATCTTTAAACTGCAGCTTTTCAGAGTTTGTTCCCATGTGTTTTGTGCTGAAATTCACAAAAAAAGAAACAGATTTCAGAGAAAAAGACTAAATGTGCTCGAAACTCGACCTGAACTTGCCACGACCCTCCCTTGACCAAATGTCACAAACTGCAGGGAGACCGGGTTGCGTGGCAGCAATCAGACAAGCATCATTTTCCACGAGCGCACGTTTCTCTGAGACTCTGGAAAACCTACAATCGTATCTGCTGCTCCATGTGGCGGCGTCGCACCACGGCCCAGTTCCATCTGTGGGAATCTGGGCTTCTGGCAAACATGAAAAAAGAATCAATCATAAAAAAAAAAGTCAGGTCTCTGCTGGACTGGGAACTCCTAATACTTTAAGCTGCAACACTGATTACCTGATTACTTTCCTCGACTTTCTAAACTGCTTCCTGTACTGAGGTGGCTCCAATAAACAAACAGTTATTGCAGCCTTGCAGTTATCCGCTGCCTCACACCTAGTAACCAAAACTGAGTTGAGTGTTTTAGTCTACATCTTTGTTTTAATTGCTAGGAAATTGATGCTCAATTGCAAATAACTTATTTTCAGACACCTACTCCTGCTGCAGATCACTGCATCAAACACATGAGCTACCATCGTGCAGAGAAGGCGTGAGCTGCATCCTGCATTAAACAGCTGGAGCGATTGGCACTTGTTCCCAAACAGCAAGAATCAAGATTTACTTTTTCTTCTCATTTCCCTTTCCAAGTTGTTTGAAATAATCCAACAAATCTTGCCTAGAAAGCTGAAATATTTGCAGAAACAGATAAAACTTGCTAATAACATTTAGAAGAAACCAGTCAAACAATGGTACGGTGAGACTAAACACAGAGCTGCTGCTGCTAGAAACAGACGAGGTCCTGCTTTTACTCCGTGGGACAGAACAATTATGTGTTTGCAAAAAAAAACACAACAGTTGAGTAAATGTCTGCAATCAGTCCCTGCAGCGCTGCCCCAGATGCTGCAGGTCAACATACCCAACTAGGAAGTCACATAAACAACAACACGTAATTAAAATGCACCAAGGCAGCTAATGTCCCACATGGACGCATTCCTACACACAAGGCTGTTTATCCGAGCCACGAAACATGCTTACGGGAATCCCGACTCCCCGCTCTGGCTGTTTTAATTAGCACTGTTGGTGTGGGGAGAAATAAATAAAATATATATGAATAAAAACCACAAGGTCGGATCTCCTTATACTATTATATTCACAAGCCTAACAACTAAAAGAATTATTCAGTCTCTTAAAGGGGCTTTACGGAGTTTTGAATTTTTATGCTCGCGATTGCCCCCTCAGGCCACAAGAGTGACGGCAGCTTCAATAGTAGGCTCGTGCACGAGGCGCGCATGCTGTACGTGCACACTCCTTAACGAAAATAACAGCTGAGACAGTCCCGTGTGTGTGTGTGGGTGGGGGGGGGGGGGGGGGGGACAAAGGACAGGAGAACGCGCAGCTAATTAATTTAATAATTCGGTTCTGTACCTTTCTCTTCAGCACAGCCGACAAAGGTTTATGATGGGTCAGTCCTCCTGCATGCTCAGATCATTCCCTTCCCTTGCTTGAAAAATTGTTCCAAAATGAAAGTTGAACCCACATCTTTTTTATCTGTGAATTCAATGCCGTTCGGAGAGTCTCAAATAAAAAATTTGGGCATCTTACTGTAAAAAAATATACCATTAATGTAAAAAGGAAACTAAATGATTTACATCCAGAATTGAACCCAGGTCTTCTGCATGAAAGTCCACCATCTTACTAGGTGAGCTAAAGCACCAGTGACATCTTTTGTATCTGTAACATTTATATCCTTGATGACAGCTGAAACAACGTTAAAAGAACGCTTCAGAGCGAAAATGGCTATTTTGTTGCTAATTTGCAGGAAATATCTAGAAGAAAGTTCTACAGAAAGTAGCTAAGGGTCCTCAGAAATGTAGCTAGCTTTGTCACTAGGCGTTAGGAACAGCGACAAAGTGGCACTGCCTCTCTCTCTGCTGCTAAAGCTACGGATAGCAAATGCTACGGGCTATGCCTGAGCGTGAACGCGCATGAAGCAGCCTGCTCGACCTGAGCATCTCTCTTTTTCTGTGATTTTACAGAAAAACAGGCAATCACAATAAAAATGCCAGGGCTCATTCTACAGGACCAGGGCATTGCAGGAGAATGTGTGAAGAAGAAATGTATTATTTCTATACATGTTTGGCTGTCAAACTTCCATAATGTCCCTTTAAATACAAATCTGATCATTTATGCAGTCTTGTGATTTACCTCCGATTCCCCAACAGTTAACACCTGTTTCACCAGAAAAATGCCTTCAAGGTGAAATCAATCCAAGACTCATCAAAATAAACAAGATCCATCCGATCCGAAACTCCCTCACCTTCCTCTAAACCTTTATCACCACACCAGAATCTGATTTCATAACCCGCACAGATCAACACAACGCTGTAGAGAAATGAGGCTGCCGGTCACTCATGACCGAGTTTTCTGGATGTTTTATAAATTATAACCAGTTCAACGGGAGCTCAAGCTTCTTTAACCACAACTGTCACAAGCAGAAACAACGTAACCACAAAGGAAATTCATTTAAAGTCCGTGCCTGCAGGATGAAGTTAGTCTTAACGTCATCCCATTCCCTGTCCTCTTGCCAGCTCTGACCTCTGGTTTGACCTTTAGAATGAGTCAAACACAGAACTGAGACATCTAAACAAACCCCTCTGAGTGCTTTCGTCCACAGCAGCTGCAACACTCGTGAATAATTTCACACGCTGACAGTCTATGTGTTACTGTCCCGGTGATGAAGAGGAGGCTGGGTGGACCCTCAGCCCTCCTGACTGAAGGTGGCCTTCTGCTGCCACAGCGCTGCGTGGATCCGCGGAGACAGACCCAGACGCTGCATGTCAGCTGTAATCCTCGCACTGAGCTCAGAGCCATCATTAGAGGTCAGATGGGAAAGCCAGGAAAGCGGGAGGGAGGCTGGAGGAGACAAACCTGGCAAAGGGAGGAGGAGGAAGGAAGGGAATCCAAACTTAACTCAGGGACAGAATGAACTCCGCATCCAGATGTTGGGCGACATCAGATTACAGATTTTCTAGGAAAGACTCGCGTCATCAAACAGCTGGATGGATTTGCGCTGAAAAGCTTTCAACTCAAAGCAGAGAGGGCGCAAAACCAGCAGACCGTGCTTCGTCGTCCTCGCGTAGCTGTGCGCCTCAGCTCCACCGAATAAATAAAGCTAAATGTCCTTTTCTAAGAAAGTGGAAGCGTCATCCTAAATAATTAATGCGTTCATGGCAGCACCTGTGCGCCAGCTGGGTGACGCGCTGAACCCAAACCCACAATTCCTGCTAATCCGAGTCTGTGTGGCGTTTAGGTGGTGGGAATAAACCCGAGCCCCTGGAAAGTTTGCTGTCAATATTTCCTTACCTTCGTTTTCAGCTGCCAGGGCTGCGCGGGAGCTCACGGGTGAACCAGAAACGGAAATCTCCTCCTGCGTCTGTTCGCTTGTACAATCCCCAACAAGTCTTCTCGTTTGGCTCGGTCTCACTCCGACATCTCTCGGTGTTACTCCTCCTCCCAGCTGCCCGTGTGCGTATTTACGCGGGTACGACAGCAGCTCCCCGCCGGCCACCTCCAACTGAAAACGCTGCTGGTGAAACACGCTTCGTGTCGTCGCTGTGCACTGACTCGGTGGTCTTGAGGCGCTTCTGCGGCTCCCAACCAACATCAGGTAACTCCAGACTCACCTGAAGGACAGGATGACGCTCCGAAAGCTGCGCTGCTGCCCCCACGTGGTCACCGGGACGCACCGTTTAGGATTCACAAAACACAAACAGAACTATAAATGGTTGAAAGGTAAACAGTAAATAAATAATACGTGCACCTACATGAATAAACATCAGTTTATGTATGAACTTGTGAAATAACAGTGTTGTCATTTTCTAAACTCAACATAGTTTTTGTCACTTTTTTCATTTAGAAAATGAGCTTAATAATCTGAAATCTAATTTCAGATTGACCCTGCTCCCACCCCCAAAACTACAAATTATTGTTGAGGGACTTAGAGATGAGGTGCAGCTTCGATTGCATCAAGGACAGCTTCCTATTGGTTTTAAATGGAGGGGGCGTGGCTTAACACTAGTACTGCAGCCAGCCACTAGAGCACGTTTTGAATCATTCTAGACAATACCTTCTTTGTCTAGCTCAGGGGTGTCCGAAGCTTTCGAGGGGGGTCCGAAATCTTCATGTTAAGACCCCACAGGCCACAAAAATGTACATTTATAAAATGTAAAACTATAACGATTATTGTATTTATTATTTATTTTCCCATGTGTGCCACTCCAAATAGGTCCAAAACAGGGATATTAACAAAAATCTGAAAATAGGCACACCCTACGTCAGGGGTCCCCAACCTAGAGCCTGCGAGTACCATGGTGCTCCAGGAACCATACTTTTCCTCCAAATAGCACAAGTCTGAAATTACTTAAAAAACTTCTGCTGCCATCTTATATAATCACAAATATGTATCATTATACATGATGTTTAATTTAACTCTGATCTATTCTAGTTCAAAGGTCACTTCTGTATCAACCTGGTACCCTTCGAACGGCTCAGTAATCGTGAAGAAGCTCAGCTTCACAGAGGTGGGTGACCCCTGCTCTGCGTCAGTCTGCTGGAGACCAAATTCATCATTCTGGAAATGAGATCATTCTGAGTGCAATAAATCACTCAGAGCAGGGAATGGACCTCAGACCGAATTTGGACACATCTGGTCTAGATGTTAAAAGGGCAATTGTCAACACGTAACGAGGAGAAACGGGTGGTAAATAACAAAAGTTGAACAAAAGCAGCCAGAACTCCATGATGTCTGAACAAAAGGTTTGAATGTGTGGGTCATTCATTTAGTCAACCCCAGATGCTCCAGGATCAGTAGAGGAGTCGGCTAAAGCAGAGAGTGGCAGAAAACGACGTTACTTCCTGACATTTGGACATCTCTCCTCTGATTGGCTAAAAGCCACGGCACTCTACACTACTCTGCTCTGCAACGTTGAGGTTTTATCTCCACAAATGACACAAGCCAGGAGTTCTGCTGTGTGGTGGCGTTGCTAATGGCATGCTAACAGTTAGTTTCTACAAGCAGAGACGTTCTCTGCTGTTACCTGGACGCTAAACCAACAGCAGCCTTCCAGCCTTTTACATTCATTCCTGGAAATATCCATCAACATGTTGTTGAAAATGAATGACAGTATTCCCAATTATAACATACAACCATAAAAATCAGATCTAAAATGCATGGGAGCGGGTCTAAGCGACGCCATAGATGCCTTATGTCATTCTACAGGAGCCCATGAGGACAAAATGCATTTACTGATTTGTGACGAGCGGTTACAAAACTTTCCTCATTCCTAAATGCTGTTTTATGTTTACCTATTAGCTTGTTGCCACTGATGTGCTCGTTATTTAGCTAGTTAGCACTCCCCAGGGCTTTTTGACCCTAACGGGCATCTGTAGATAATCTTACTCCAACACAAAAATACTGCTTGCTTGCAACAATTTAGGCGTCTACTGCTCCCTATCGCCAGAAATAAATACACACTGTCGCTTTAAGCCACTTTAAGTGACAGAGTGACATAGATCTGTCAGGATTTTCTAATCTTAGAGTTCCACCGTCCGTTTTCCATCAGAAGCTAAAGCCAGGGATCGGTGTAGGAGACCATTTTCATGCTCATCCTGCATATTAATCTCAGACTAACCCGTCAGAATCAGAAATGATCATTAAAATGTTTTTTTTCAGTGTTCCACACCTTTACACACAACAAATGGAAGAAGTTTTATGTTCCAGGTTTTCTTTTTAATCCAAACAAAAGCAACCAAACTAAACGTGTTTACCTTTTAGCAGAACAGTGATGTGTAACATTTGGGAAAAAGGAAATAAAAACCGATTTTCTAACTTAAAAGTTTTAATGAAATGTGCCTTTAAAGTAGCCGTATAATAAAATATAAACCAAATGGCTCAAACTTTTTTTTCTGCTGCTTCGGCTTCATTTCTACTTAAAATCTTTCATGTGGAACATGTAATAAATACAGAAATAAGATTAGATCATTTCCAAAACCTGCAGATGGTTTTCACTCCTCCTTTGTGCTGTAAACATAATACAGATGTTTATCTTTTGTAACACATTAAAACCAAAGCTACAAAGCTTTGATTTATTTCTGTATTTCACTTCCTGTTGGGAAGACGCAGGTCAAGTTAAACTTGAATAAACGTTCGTCATCACTCAGGCTGCATTCCTCTTAAAACTTATAAAGTCGCTTTCTAAAAGCGACCAGAACGCTTTTTCTATTCACTTTAAGCTTCATGACAACTAGATTCCAATCTTTTAAGGCTATGATGTCATAATCTGCAGTTTTCACTTCAATAATCTGCATAAAGTGCGTTTAAAACGATAAAACCTCCTGAGTTCAGATCAGTGCAAACAAAACCGATGCTTTTGTGAGGTCTCTTTGTAAAACCCAGCTGTTGACATTCGGTTGCATCAGGCACAGATCTGCTCGCATCATAGTCAAACATCACATTTGGAGGCAGCCGACTCCTTCCTAATTGGCTCTTTCTGACATGAATCAGCTTCAGAACTAGTCAGGTACGACCTTTGGCTTCTCAGCGAATGTAAACAACATTTTCTCCACACTCCAGCTGTGCTGACCTGATAAATGACGACAGAAGGGAAATAAAACAGCTGGCTTTTCACATCTGGCAGTTTTTGACTATTTTAACAGTCATCCTTTTAAAGAGCAAGTCACCCCCAAATCAACTTTTTTTGGCTGATAAACTATATAAATGGGTGTCTGATCGTACTGTAGACAGATGCCATCAATAATTTGGCGCTGTAGTGCATCTTTGTTAAAATATAAATATTCTGCCTTAAACTGTTAGTGTTGCACCCCCTTCAGGTAAAAACTCTGCACTGCATTTTAATTTAAATCTGCCATTGTTATTGGCTAAGAAGTATCAAATGACATCAGCTGGTACCATATGATGTCACAATGTCATTGTGAACCTGTATTTGTGCGTATTTGTTAGCAGCTCCTCCCTCTCGGTCTGCTTGGCAGCAGCATTTATTTGCATTTTTCAAACAGGAAGTGGGAGTGGAGTACGATTCTGGTAGGGGGTGACTTGCTCTTTAAGTAAAATCTCTCTAAACTGGAACAGCAGTCGGTTCTACAGCTACAGCTCATAACTTAAACAAATAAATCATCTTAAGATGATTCATGCAACCGTCCTCCAGTTTATCACGTTTATTCCTTTTTTACTTCAGCTGTGGTTGGAGAGCATCCTACATCGCACCATGCTGCACGTTCCTCTCGTAGTTCTCCAGGCAGATGTGGACGCGCTGAGTGAAGTAGCTCGGGTCCGAAATGGCCCGGAGCAGGTCGGTCTGGACCAGGGTGATGTCATACAGCTCAAAGGTGGAGGCGGTGCGGGTGTCAGAACCACCAGGGTCCAAGAAAACCTGAGAACATAAACGATTATAATGACTATTATTAAAGGGGTTCTAGAATAATTTTGTTTTTAATCATTAGAAACTGCGCCTTGTGGTTTTTACTTTCAGAGGCGCTAGATAAACGTTTGTTCCCTTTCTTTTTCTTCTTTAAGTGCTGATGTATCATATAAAACTTTGTTGGGGCTCACAATGACCCAGGAGCCCTGACAAACGACCACACAGTACCCCATAATGAAGCCTCACAATAGACTAGTTTGCCCACCCAAGCTGTGTGCTGATTGGTCCAGTTTACCCCGATGGCACCAAGACGTTGCCTGAAGCTAGAAACTGTGTACAGCCGTGTCCGGATGATCCAATAAAAAAAGCTATGGATCCATCTGGCATTCATTTCAAGTCTAGATATTCTCTGTACATCCTGGAACGTCACATGTTCACTCCAACAATTGTCTTTGTTTTCCTCACTTCCAACAAGCATGTTAGCAGTAACTCAGCCTAGCATTAGCAGTAGCTTGGGCTAGTGGGTTGGGACATGCTAATTTAAGGGTGTGTGTCTAAACTTATGACGCATTAAATCAGCATTTTTCAGAACGAACCGTTTCTCTGTGGCCATTACTATGTTACTAGTTTAAATAGGACAGCAGGTCAGAGACAGCATTAGCAAACACAAAAATACAAAAAAGTTGGGACCCTACAAATCGTGAATAAAAACTGAATGCAATGATGTGGAGGTGCCAACTTCTAATATTTTATTCAGATTAGAACATAAATCATGGAATAAAAGTTTAAACTGAGAAAATGTATAATTTTAAGGGAAAAATATGTTGACCCTTAATTTCATGGTGTCAACAAATCCCAAAAAAGTTGGGACAAGTAGCAATAAGAGGCTGGAAAAAGTAAATTTGAGCATAACGAGGAGCTGGAAGACCAATTAACACTAATTAGGTTAATTGGCAACAGGACTGGGTATAAAAAGAGCTTCTCAGAGTGGCAGTGTCTCTCAGAAGCCAAGATGGGTTTATCATTTCTTCCTGGGTGGTGGTCGTCCCCCCTATCTAGCCACACTCCTGAACAGACATTCCCCATCACGTGCTCTGCGCTCCTCTGACCAAGGCCTGCTCGCTGTCCCTCGTTCTAGGTGTCGTACTCGCGGGGACCGGGTTTTCTCAGTCCTAGCACCGTCACTCTGGAACCAGTTGCCACCCTCAGTTAGGCTGTCCCCATCTCTGCCAGTCTTTAAGAGTCGCCTAAAAACACACCTCCTCCGTTTGGCGTTTCCTGAACTTGTTTGATTTTGGCCCTCTTTTATGTTGAATTTATTTCACAGTTTTCATTGGTTCACTCAATCCATTGTTTTACACATTTGTCCTGTACCAGAATGTTGTAATTTGAATTGCTTTTATTTTTGATTTATTCAATATATTTACCTTCTACTGTACCATGTTCAGCGCCTTGGGCTTCCTAACAGGATTGCGGAAGGCGCTTTATAAATAAAGCTTTGATTGATTGATTGAGGTCCACCAATTCCCACAATGTTGCGCAGAGAAATAGTGGAGCAATATCAGAAAGGCGTTACCCAGCGAAAAATAGCAAAGACTTTGCAGTTATCATCATCACTGTGTATAACATCATCCGAAGATTCAGAGAATCTGGAACAATCTCTGTGCGTAAGGGTTGTAACAGAATGAAATGACTGTTTTCCACCACAAGTCATTTTCCCCCTCTGACACAGAACTAGTCAGCATGAGATGTGGCCTCAAGGTCTCATGCATTTGTTATAAACTGCTTCTTTCCAGCTCAACAGAAGAATGAAGAAATGACTCTCTCCTTTTAATAAATCAAAGAACTCTATTTTTAATAAAGCTAATCAAACAAAGTGTTAGTCAATAATAAGATGTGACCAATCTGTGAAATCAAAATATTAATTACTTTATTATAATCCTATAGAATATAATAAGTAATATGACTTTAAATGTTTCCACTAGGACTGATCTCACGTAGCGTCAAGAGACAACACATTACTTTTACTGACCCAATCTGAATCTGATGGAGGCGTGGTTTTGGTGGTGTTTGGTAAATCTGTCATCTTTTCATTTGACGATAAACCAAAACATCAGAAGTATAAAACTATGCCCACGTCATCTTTAACACCAGTTCAAAGCGTTCTAGAGAAGTTGTCGGAGTGGCCAATCCGTAACTTTCCTCTTCAGCCAAAAGAACCAACGACAAGCTGGATAAAATCTGTTGCTGTTCCACCTGCTGCAACGGTTCCTTTCAGAATAAAAGCTGAACCATCACGACCCAGGTTTGGGTCTCACCAGATGCCAATAAAACTGTCGTGACCCGGAAGGATCTCAAAGACTGGTGGTCGGCTGCCGTGGCTGCTTCTACAGGCTTCGGCTCCATAAGGTCAAGCTGGACCTTTACACCTCCTGATCTAACGGGGACTTCTACTCAGGGTACGTAGACCGATAAATGGCGTCGAATGTGTTTATGAATCTCCTAACCAAAGCTTAACGCGAAGACATCACCTTCATTTCCCATCAGAACTAATCGTTTCTTCGGATTTGCTGGTTCTGAGCAACATTCCACATCACACCATTCTCCGTCTCATCCACCTTAGTTACACCATACATTTAGTGTTAAAGTTAGTCTAGTTTAATTTGTTTAGTAATAAACCTTTAAACTTTAAACTCGACTCTTCTGTTGTCTCTGAGTGAAAACGGAGCGGTTATCTAATCCCTGCAATAAAAAGTTCCAATCTTCTGGTTAAAATAACCCAACAGATCCATAAGGTTGATTTCATATTTCCTATGGAATCCTACGCCTTATGGCTTATTAAATAACATGTAATTTAAATCATTACAGGGTCAAGGGCGTAAAACCATCCTGGATGCCCGTGATCTCCGGGCCCTTAAACGACAATGCACCATGAACAGGAATTCTACTGTAAAGGAAATCACAGAATGGGCTCAGGAATACTTCCAGAAACCATCGTCAGTGAACACAACCCACCGTGCCATCCGCCGTTGCCAGCTGAAACTCTACAGTCCAAAGAAGAAGCCATTTCTCAGCAAGATCCACAAGCTCAGGCGTTTTCACTGGGCCAGGGATCACTTCAAATGGAGCGTAGCAAAAGACTGATTATGATAATTACGAATGAACCTTTTAAATATATGAAGTGTTGTGTCCATAGGTGTATTAGTTTGTATTATTCTTTAAATGGAGGTTCATTTCACCTGCTTCCTGGTTTAAACACCTTCATTACTAATCTGGTGGACGTTACAAACGAACATCCTGACGCTTCAGGAGAAGCGGCTGCACCTTTGGGTGGACGATGGTATCCTCGTCGTTCACACGTATGTTGTCGTCGATGAAAATGTGCTGAACCTGTTGGTCGAAAGGGTCGATCCAGACCGGCTTCCCTCCACGAAGGGAAAAGCTGTTGGAAGCCCACCTGGACATGAGATTAGACGTTAGGAAGCTAAAAGCACAGAAGCTTTGTCCCGGTCGGCGTGGAGGCTTACCAGTCAAAGTGGTCCTGGAAACCTCCCAGTCCGTGCACAGCACTGAAGTACTGGTACAGGCCTCTGTCTCCATCCAGAGAGGACGCGCGCTCCTCGGCCCGGCTCACGACGATCGCCCTCTTGCTGCAGCGGATCTTCCCCGGGGTCAGATTCAAACTTAACTGAGTCCAAACAAAAAGACTACATTTGAAAAGGAGCTAGGTTTACAATTCCCCACCCGAATGACACGCTTGATGCCCTCTTACGTTTCAGTAGTCATTGTTGTAAAGAACAGTGAAACATTTTAAATCCAAAGGCGAAGAAAACCAGAATCTCTGCATCTGCTGTGGATATCACCGACACATAATTATAAAAAAGGTTTTCACACATCTAAAAACTACGAAGAAAGGATTCGAACCCTCTAACTCCCACTAAAGAACATTCCGGGGATTCGGCTTTAACTTGACGACATTTAAGCAGCATCTCGTTGGAAATCCAGTCACAGGAAACCGGAGCCTCCCGGCCCAAACAAGAGGAAAGGAATCGTTTGAAGGGATGTGAATCTCAGAGCAACTCACAATTTGATTCGATTCTGATTCTCGGGGTGCCGATTTGATTCAGAATCGATTCACAATCAATATTAACAAAGAGTGTCAGCTCCAGGATGAACTACTTTGTTGTACAAGTTAGTTAAAGCTATGAGACATTTTTATTAGACTTTAAACTGGTCATGCTCCAAAAATGCAAATTTACAAGCTAAAATAAAGTGATTCTAAAACTGTAAACAGAAACAATATTTTGACCAAAAGGCAACATTTATTTTTGCTTACCTTGTAAAATATAACAAATCTGTAGTTACCTAACAGTAGCTTTGAAAGTAATACAGTCAAATACTTTTCTAGTATGTGTAGGAACAAGTTACATGAGTAATCCTGAGTACTCATTTATCAACTTAGAAAATACATATGAGAATATCTCTAATTTCTGAGTATGGAAACAATGACATTCTAGTGCTCTCTTATCCGCAGATTCAAACATAAATCATCTCAATTTATGGGACCACAAAAGTAATCAGAGTACGGACTCTCCTAACAAAGATCAAAAAAGTGCATCTCAAACCTGAAACGTGCCAAACATTTGAGTTCTCGGAATCGATTCTGAACCTTTGTGAATCGATTCTGAATCTTTATAAATAAGAATCCCGATTCAGACTTGAATCAATTTTTTTCAGCACCTCTACATCCCAGTGATGATGAAGCCGAGCGGTCCCTTCGTGCTCAGTGATCGATTTCCTCCCCTGCTCTTCCTGTCACGGCGCATTTCAGCTGAACAGCGTCTGACAGCGAGAAGATTTCCACTGTGCTCTTCCTCTCAGAGCTAAGTGAGTCTGACAGCTTCACTTCTGGACATCTCCATTACCCCCCCCCCCCCAATCCATCCAGCCTTTAGAGTCACGGGTATCTTCAAGATCGACGTGTTCCACTTCAGCAGGCTAACCGGTATGAAGTCCCTCGGGACGAGAGGCTGCTTTAGACCGAGGCAAGAAAGAATCACCCAGAAGGTTTTACTAGAATAAAAACAATTAGTCCTTAAAATATGTTGTTGGAAACCAAATAGGCTATTAAATGTGGAGCCCCGTTGAGAGGGAAACCAGAGTTTCAAGCTGCCTTTTTCATCGTTGTTTATTTAATTTAGAGTTTATTTAATTAGCAAAAAGCTCAACAGTAACAGGAATTAGGAGCCGATGCATCTTTTTAGCTCCGACTTTATTTGCCACCAACTTTATAAAATTTGTGAACTTGAAAAATATTCCTAAGAGCATCGCCTTTGAAGATAAAATCACAGGGATCTTCACAAGAAACAAGGAATTTTGAAGAAGACAAAACTGGCAGAAACAGAAGCATGAAGAGGAGGTTGTGAAGAAGGTCGTGTAAAAGCCTGAACAGGTGTGTTTAAAGGTGACCACTGAGTCCACTGATCTCGGGGGGGGGGGGGGGGGGGGGGTTCCAGAGTCTGGGGGCCACAGCAGCAGATGATCTGTCACCTTTGGTCACTGGACCTCAGGGACCTGCTGGGGGTGCAGGGACTAAGAAGATCACAAATGTAAGATGGTGCTTGTCCATGTAAGGCCCTATAGACCAGAACCAGGATCTTGAAATGAACCCTGAAGTTGACTGGCAGCCAGTGAAGCTGGAGGAGAAGCGGGGTGATGTGGGTGTGTTTGGAGGACTTGGTCAGAAGCCGAGCACAGGCGTTCTGAACCACCTGTAGACGGTTCAGGGAGGTTCTGCTCAGACACGTGAAAAGTTTCAGTGGTCCAAGTGTGTGGAGATGTTAGACTCTTATTGTGAAGGACTGAAGGAAGTTGTCGCTGCAGAAGCAGCCTAAAGGATCACACCTCATCTTCAATGAAATTCCTCATCAGTAAAAGCTTATTTATTCTCTTATACTCTTTAGCAACAAGCTGCTAGCGTAAGCATCAACCCGTCTGGCTGATCGCACCTCACCTTCAGCTCTGGCAGATCTGGGAACAGCGGATGAGCTCCCTCGTTGACCGCTCGGGACACCGCTCTCAGCACACGAGGCAGGTCCGTTCCAAAGGTGCGGAACAGGATGGAGAACTCCCATTCTTCCTGCGTCAGGTCTCTGAGCAGCTGGAAGAAGGAAGGGAGGATCCAGTGGTACAGCCGTCCGTCCTCTCCTCTAACAGACAGCTCTTTGTCCCCCTGAAGGGAAAAGCAACCAGAAACGTGTAAATCAGACAGATCAAGTCTTTCTTTTGTGGCTTCAGACTCCCTTTTCATTAATGTTCTATTCAGAGTTAGCTTGTAACTGGTTAGCATAACGCCAATCATCCATAACATTATGACCACCTGCCTGACATGGTTTAGGCTAGGGTGGCCATATTTTGTTTTCAAAAACAAAACACTCGGCCGACTCGAGGCGCTGTGCTAGCCGATGATGTCACGCTACGGCAACGCCCCATTTTTCACTCGGCTAAACGCTAAAATCAAATCAGACGCCTCCAACATGACGGCTCTCAAAACAATCCATGTGAATTTTTCACATGTTTATATAATTAACTGCTCTGGATGTTTGCATAAGTGTTGAATTCTTCTGTATTCTTTCTTTTGTTCTCGTTTTGTTGCCACTTGTTCAATAAAGTTATTTAAAATAGACCCCCGAATCTAAAGAATCCCCCAAAATGTTTTTTTTCCAGGTGAGGAAATGGAATAGTGTTTGGATAATTTTACTTATTAATGGTGAGCAGTCTGGGTTTTTCTATTGGACCAAACATCAGTTACAACGGTGACGAGGTATTTCTCTATGTTTCCCACGACCCCGAGCAGATCACGCTACCGGAGCTAATGCTAACGCAACCCTAACCCGCCGGACAGAGCATGAAAAGTGGACGTGAACAGAGGAAAGAGAGGATGTTTGGTCATCCTAAGCCCCGTTCTGAGGCTTAAACAGAAGGCTGTTGCATCCGTCACCAAGCAGCATCCTCTTTATGTCCTGTAGGTTCAGGCAGAGGCTTGCAGAACACAGACGGACATTTAGAGGCGGAGCTAACACCTCAGACTTGTTTTTGTTCTCTACAAACAAACTTGTGATTAGATAATCCCCACAGTGCTTGTCTGATGCACCGAAGCGACTGAGAGAAAAGCATCTTGGGCTGAATCAGTCGGAATGAAAACATAATGACCACGATCACAGAGTCACCGGAAAAAGAAAAGAGTGAAAATAAAAAGCAACAGCAATCAGACAGGAGCCATTTTCTTTCTCTCATCACTCGCTTGCCTTGATGCCCTCTGGCCAGCGCAGCTGTTCCAGATGCTCATCCAAAACCCCTTTGAAGCGTCGCCCGGCAACGGAGGTGAAACCTGGTACCCGTCCAAATTGGGAGTAGTAGCTAACAGCGTCGCTGCTGGGTGGGTGGAGGGAAGGGGCGTCGCTCAGCCATTCCCATTTTCCTGGAGAGAAACAAAGGCAGATTCGGAGTTTCAAAACTGGGAATGAAGCACGGGTTTATTAAAAGAAACGAGGAAATGAATCTGAGGTCTCGAGACATTTTTATGTCATTTGGGACCGTTTTTAATTCTTTACATAATTTTAAAGCCTAAACAACAGGAGACGGTGTCAGGTAGCCGCGTCGCTGGTCTGAGATCAGACAAACGGGAACAAAACAGTTCAATCTTTTCAGAAAGCTCATCAAAACACTGAGAAGAGATTATCAGCTAGATCAAGCTCTGAGGTGATGATGGAGCTTCAATCATAAACTTAAAAACCTCGCAGACGATAAAGAAAACTTTCATTTTTCTCTGTATTTTAGCTTTTACTAACGGAAAAGGTCGATTTTAACCTTCTTTTATTGGCCCTGGAAAACCAGCAGTGTATCTGTGAAATTATTCTGGATTACAGCAATTTAGGGACGGAAAAGCATCAAGATAGGATGAGCAGGTTTTATCCTCCCTGGTATCGCGTCACCAGGCTTGTGGCTTCCTGCTCTTTGAGGTCACAGCTTTAGATCATAAGATATGCAGCTTTAAAGAGACAGGTCACATCTTCGTGTTCAGTTACCATCTTATCTGTTGGCTCCTGAATGGCGACAGTTACGAGAAACAGAGATTAGGTCTCAGGATAACTAGTCAGAATGGGGTCAGTCCTGATTTTAGCTTTTAGATTCAAATTTTCATCTTCAACCGGCAACGTTATGAACTTTGAGAAAATGGTGCTTTAGAAGCAGCTAATTTCTGCAGCAAAAACCAAAGATGTTCAACTAGAAACATGCAAGGCCAGATTTATCGATGCAAGTTACATGAATTGTTTTTTTTTTTGCTTTGTTTTTATTTACTTTTTACCCAGGATTAAGGGTTAACTGATATTTTCATTTTTTTATACGTCAGCCGATATTTGTCCTCAAAGCGGATTTAAATCAGGCAAATCCTTGGGCAGCCCGCTGCTGTTGCAGAACTTTATTTAAATGTTTTTGTAACATCTGCATCATAAATACTCTAACTTTATTTAGGTCAGACTTTAATGGAGAGGAACACAAAGGTAAGATTTACCAGGTAGGTAAAATCAGAGTTCATTTTATTTGTTTGTATCAAATGATGTTGAGATTTTAGCATGAGGTGGAAAACATCTGGATGTCGGCATCGGTAAAAACACCCGTCAGCTCTACTCTGGGTCAGATCCGTTTGGCAGGGGTGCCTCCGGAAAATGTTAACAAGGGTGGCCAGATTGGGCCAAAGACATTTTTGGGGTGGCACACCAAACTGGTCCTTGTGGTAACTCTGGGAGAGTTTAGCCTATGGAGATGTGCTGCGTTGCTCATTTATTTATTTTTAGAAAAACAAACAGTACATATCCAAAAACATTTAAAACACTAACAAACACAAACATTTCAGAAAGATATAATTTCAGTTATTTCAAATGTTACTTTAAAATGTATTTTTGTTGGTTTGTTTGTTTAATGCCCCTGTTGCTGCGTTCACAAAAAAACGATGGATAAAAACTACTTTTAAAATGTGAGCAGCAGAAACATATGTATTTTTTTAATTCTGATTATTTCTTTCCTCATTAATTGTATTATTTTTATTTTGTTTTACAATTATGTCTTGAGCAAATAAGATCAGTTTGGGTGAGCATTAATATGATCAATGCAGGCTTTTGCTGGGGGACAAGCAAATTTTCACCGCTTGGGGGCGCCATTGCCGTTTGGTGAGGAAAACATTTAAAAGGGAGAAACACCCAGAATTTCTTCAGCACAGCTTCTAAATATACTCTTTTATGGTGTGATTTAAACGCAACACAAACAAAGCCCTTCATTATTAAACCCTCTATTCATCTTCGCTCTGTTCTCGGACACAAATACCAGCAAGAGGCCGCTCAGACACAAAGGCGAGTCGCTTTGGTTCTGGTCAGCTAAAACCGGTTTACCGTGGTCGTTCTTCTTCCCCCAGGTGACCGAGGTCAGGAAGTACTCCAAAGCAGCTACCGTCCCCTGTCCGGTCACAGCGTCCGAC